>NC_050576.1:189027733-189349233 GCF_011100635.1 Trichosurus vulpecula
CTAAACTCAGCATGTTCAAAACTGAACTCCCTATCTTTCCCAAAAAAACTTTTACCTCTTCCTCATTTCTCTGTTACTATTGAGTCACCCAGCCTCACAACTTAGGCATCATCTTCAACTTCTCACTATCTCTCATCTTCCATATCCAATCTGTTGATTTTTCCTTCGTAATAACATCTCTCACATATGCTGCCTCACTTCACTCCTCTGATACTGCCACCATCCTGGCACAGGCCCTCATCATCTCCTCACTCCTGAACTGTTGCAATAGCCTGCTGGTTGGTCTGCCCGCCAAAAATTTCCACCCACTCCAGTTCACCCTCATAATTCTGATCAACACAATGGCCAACCGTAACTCCAGAGTACTCTTGATAGATTCAGAAAATGCAAATTGAGAAACATATTTTTAACATGGCCAAAGAATTTGTTTCGCTTGATCATGCAAGGGTTTTGTTGCATGGGTGGGGGGGGGGGCGGTTATATTTTGTTTTGTTCATGTGTTTTTTTTTCAAGGGGGGAGGACTAAGAGAGAGAAAATATATTTATATGCATTTTAAAAATGAATTTAATTTTTAAAAACTCAATGTAAGAAAAGGGAACACACATTTATTAAATGCCCACTGTGTGCCAGGAACTTTGCTAAGTGCCCTACAAATATTTTCTTATTTGAGCCTCACAACAATCTCGCAAGCTAAGTACTAATATTATCCCCATTTTGTTGAGGAAACCAAGGCAGAGGTTAAGTAACTTGCCTGGGATTACATAGCTAGTGAGTGTCTAAGATCAAATTTGAACTCAGATCTTCCTGATTCCAGGCACAGGGTTTTATTTACTGTGCCACTTAGCTTTGAGGTCATCTGGTCCAATCTGTTTCCTTCTACAATATCCTTGAAAACCGGCCATGTAGCTTTCAATTGAGGACATCCAGTAACAGGAAATTCCCTCCCTCCTGAGGCAGCCTGATCCATTTTTGAACAATACTAATTGTTAAGAAATGTCTTCTTACGTAGAATTTAAATCTACCTTTCTTCAACTTTCAGCTTTTGTCCCTTGATCTGCCCTTTGAGGCCAAGCAGATCAAAGTTAGCTTTTCTTCTTTGCGACAGCCTTTCAAATACTTCTGATATTTGATACAAAAGATACAAAATTTCTCCCTCTGACAGAAAGACCCTTTCTTAAAAGAGCAGCTACTCAGAGAGCAATTTCTCCAAATGCCACCAGGTGGCACTCTGAGCTCAAGATGCTTCAGTTTCCAAGGTCCATTGCACATAAAAAAAGAAAAATGGAGTACCTACCTGGATTTCTTAACAAGAAACTGGATCCCCTCTGGTTCCCTCTGGTTTCTAGCCTCCTAGTGCCTTAGCAATCAGCCCAAGTTTTATCTTGTCTTGTTTAGTCTAGTCTTGAAAATAAAACAATTATTGTACTATTTGGTCTGTATTCACCCCCACTCCTGTTAAGATTGTATGATCAAATGGACTATACTCTCTCATTGTACATTCATTTACTTTTATTAAGATGGAAGATGTGTTAGAATTCCTTAGTGGCTAACACCCACCTCTGCCAGCGAGGTCTGAAATCAAATAATTCCACAACAGTTACAGCTCTCAGGTTTCCAAGTTCTTTTTCAACAGTGGGGATGTGCCTTGAGGCTGTTTCTAGGGAAATGTTTTGAGAGTTCCCCCACTCTGTCAAAGTCATAGAAAAGGAAAGCCTTACCTTGTGTTAGATAGCAATTCCCTACTCCTAATCGTGAGAGACAGCAGCTGCATCCTGGCAAACATTCTTTGCTCCTGGTGGATCTTTGGAAGGCTTCTCTAATGTCCACAACATCAATCTGTGACTGCCTCTGGGTCTGGGGTCCACTCAAACCCACATTGCAATATCACTGCTCATGCTGCCTTCTGGAATATTTTCCCTTATCTAAAAGGTTCATGCTACATAACAGTTCAAATACTGCCAAGGATTTCCAAGAGAAAGGGAGATTTTGTTTTCAAATTCCCACCAGAACTTCAACCTGACCCTCTGACCTGGTCACTTACAATAGCAATTCCATCCCTTTCTTCCCACTCCTCCACACATACTTCTGTTCTTTAGGTAGATGACAGAAACACCCTTTGCTTGCTACAACCAGGAATTATATTTTAACTCAATGCAATAACTCAGCAAACATCTACTAAACGCTTACTATGTTATGGTCATCAATGGCTTCAGAGACTAAGGGAGTTGTTGGACAATTGGGGAAAAAAAGTTGGTCTTGGTGACCTCTATGGTCCCTTCCATCTCTTACATTCTGTAGCTCTTTGCTGTGGCCACCTCCCTCTGTTAAGTCTAAGTTGCTCAGTGACTGTTTTTATTCTTGGATATGTTTGAATTGGAATAGGAGGCAGGTCTGGAACAATGAATAAAAAGAGGAAGGGGGGATGGTTTCTATCAGGTTCATAGCCCTCACAAGAGCATGGGGGGAAGGACAAATGTAAATGGAAAGATATGGAGGATTTTATAAGAATGCTAAAGATCTGTATGTATCCATTAAGAGTCCTGGACTGGAAAATAGGCTAGCTAGATTTTAGTTCTTACTGCATGTGACCTTAGGCAAGTGATTTCACCTCTGGTTCTTGTTCTCCAACTCTGTGGGAGTCCTTTCTAACATTCAAAAGACAATAAATTCTGATATTACATAAATTGTTTGCAAAAATATGGAAAGATGGGTTCCTGGTATATGTGTCAGGACTATATGAGACAAATATAGTCCTGAAACATAAACCAGGAAGAGATAAAGCCAAGAAAGAAAACTGTAAACCAATATCTTTAACATCGTTCTAAAAATATTCAACAAAATATTAGAAAAGAAAATACCACAACATATTTAAAATATTAGAAAATATGAACAGGTTCAATTTAGGTCAGGAAATTATAACTATAATAGACAATATTAATAATAAAAGCAATAAAATCACATTATTATATCAATAGATGCCAAAAACTTCTGATGAAAACATTAGATCTAGATTAGGAAAAAATTTCAGTGTAGGGAGGACATTGTTTTCCCAGGAGTTTGATTAAGTACCAATAAATTTTTCTTCATTCAGGTAACTTGTTAAAGGACTTCAGACTAAAGGATTGTCTTGATGTTAATATGTAGCCTGAAGAAGAAATGGAGTGAGGAGGAGGAGGACTTCAGCATGGCTCCACAATAGGCGGAGAGGAAACAAAATTGTTACTTTTGCATATGCTATAATGATTTGCTTAGAAAACCCTGAGAGGCAACTTTAAAATTAATTCGAACATTTCATAACTTCAATAAAGTAGTAATATATAGAATAAACCCAGGAAATCACCAGCCTTTCTGGAAATTCTCAATAAAACCCAGCAAGAAGAAAGAAATTCCATTAAAAATAACTATGGAATGCATAAAACATAACATGACCTTTTGTTAAAGGTCAAGAATTTCAAAGGACAGTATGGGGGAAAGTGGGAAGGAAAGGGGTGGAGAAGTACCAGATTTCAAACTATACTACAAAGCAGTATTCATCAAAACAATTTAGCATTGGTTGTGGAGCCATTTTTGTGGAACCAACCTTTTTAGTCGAACCAAAAATATTAAGAAATAATATTTCTCTGGCCTAAAAACCCTTTCCAGACTTTTCCCTATTTGAACATGTGTAAAAGGTAAAGAACAAAGGCTGAAGTCCCAGGAAATGGATCAAGGGTGACTATTCAACTTATTTCTCTTCTATATGAGATCATTACTCTCCTCCAACCCCGAAGTAATAGGTCCCAAGACGCCCCTGAGGACAGTGCCTCTTTTCCATTCAAAGATTAAGATTTGATTACAGGAAGGGGAGAGGTCAAGGCAGAAATTGGATTAGTGACTGTTCTGGAATGTTAACCAAAAACTGTATTTTTACATATTATGACCTTTGTTCAGGATTACTATAAATATTACCTTAAATAGTCTTGGTACAGAGAGTTGTCTGAGGGCATAGATGGACTCTTGCCAATTTGGACATTTCTTTCTCCAAACTAAAGTGGCTCAGATTTAGAATAATGTTAAATTAATAAAGAATGTTTCTGGCAAACTTATACCTAAAACTCAGATTATAGTATTAATATTTTTCTTCAATGTGATTTAAAAATAGAAAAGTTGATCAATGGAAGATATTAAATACTTGGAATATATTTGAAAATTAAGGTAAAATGAGAGACAATGGTCAGAGCAAGATCAATTTATTAGTTAGCTAGTAGTAACTACTACATTGGGGCAGCTAGGTAGCACAGTGGTTAGAGCATTGGCCTCCGAATCAGGTAGATTCATCTTCTTGAGTTCAAATCCTATCACCTGAGGATTACTCCCATCTCCCAAAAATAAAATGCTGGAGAGGACCTGAGGTGACTCATAACCCATCTCCTCATTAAAATGTCTACCAGTTGGGATTGTCTTACCTTACAAATGATGTATTAGTCAAGCCCTGAAGGAAGGAAGACACACTTCCCTTCTGAAGGAAGACACACTTAGATTTAAAGGACCCTATCAACCCTCACTATGGGCCTTTGATCATTGAGAGAGGCCTTTGACCCAACTTATTGGTTTCACTCATCCACATATTTTTCTGTCTGACTCTCCATGACTCCATTCGAGGTTTTCTTGGCAAGGATACTGGAGTGGTTTGCCATTTCCTTCTCCAGCTCATTTGATGGATCAGGAAACTGAGGCAAACAGGGTTAAGTGACTTGCCCAGGGTCACACAGTAAGTATCTGAGGTCAGATTTGAACTCAGGTCCTCCTGACTCCAGAGCCAGTGAGGAGCTCACATTATAATGGGGGAGAAAATATTCCTGAAAGATTTCAGCTTCAAGTTCCATGGTCCTCAGGAAAACAAACGGAAATGCTTCTTCTTTAAATGCAGAGAAAGCCTCTCTATGTAGCCCAGGGGTGGAGGGAACCTGAAACTTTGAGGTTACATGTGGCCCTCTAGGTCCTCAAGCTCAGCCCTTGGACAGAATCCAAACTTCAGACAACAAATCCCCTTAAAAAAGGATTTGTTCTATAAAATTTGGACTCTGTCAAAAGGCTACACTTGAGGGCCTAGAAGGCCACATGTGGCCTGGAGGCCACAGGTTTTGCACCCCTGATCTAGGAGTTCCCTGTATCAATGAAATCACAGGTCCAGTCCATACCCTAGTCCCAGAGCCTAACACATAATAGGCACTTAATAAATGCTTACTGAATGAATGAGTCCTACAGGGGCATTTTCAAGCTTGCAATAAGAACCACCACACCAGAAGCTCAGGACATTAAGACTTGAAATGAAATGACAGTGAAAAAAAATGAAATTTGAGGAATGATCATCTTTCACTGATTCTCAGCTGCATCCACGGAGATCAGAGGTTTCTCCACACTTCCTACCTTCTTCTCAGGGCTAACACTTTTTCCCCTCCCCGGGATAGGGGGGTGGGGGAGAATGGAGTGGGAGGAAGAATTTCTTTATTTTTTTTCCCTATTCAGTCTATGTTTTATAAATTATTAGATAAAGTTGATTACATTAAAATTCCTAATACAGTGACAGTAGGAGATAACACCTAATAAATTGATCACACTATCTTGGAGAAGGAGGATCTGATTAAAAAGGTGGAAGCCAGGCAAAGAAGGCTTTCCATTGGAAAAACCTAAAAGCCTTGTTTAATTTGAGAAAAGATGCTGACTTTAAATCTCCCATAACACAAGGAAATCATAGGCACAAGTTAGATACCTTTTCAGGGAAGCACCGTGGAGGAAAACTAGCGGAGATCTGGATTGGTCATAGGGCTAAATTACCAGCGTTTACAAGATTCTGAGTATGAAAAAATGAATTCGCTATATGGGTTGTTTCTCTGGGAGAGGGAAAGAAAAGCATTTATTTCTACAAGATGGTCACTCGGTTGACTGGTCACATCCACAAATTCCTATTCATCAGCATTTAAAGTCTTCGGAAGACTTCAACTAGACATAGTCTAATACCACTTGTAGCTGCTAGGAACTTCATAATGTATTACATCATAGAGCAGCCCTACTGGTCAGGCCCATCAAGGCCTAAGCATCCCATCTCTAGTGAAGATTCAACTCAACAAATATTTATTAAACACTGACTGTGCAAAGCACTGTGCTAGGTCCTAGGGAATACAAAGATGAAGATTGAACAATCTCATCTTGAGGGAGTTTATATTCTATTGGAATGAAAGGGGATACAATATGAACAGAAGTAAATACCATACCAAATTACACGAAATTATTGCAAGAGGGAGGGAAGACTACTAGTTTAGAGGATGAAGAGAAGTCTCATGTTGAAGTTATGGATTCTATAGGGTAGAAATGAAGAGGGAATACATTCCAGACAGAGGACCCTTTGTGCAAAGACACAGAGGTGGGAGATGAATATCAAGTCTGATGATACCTTAACATTCCCAGAAAAGTCCACCCAGAACTCCAAGAATGGGGTTGTGGGGATAGAGAAAGTCCTATCCAGAGATGTGATAGTAAATATTTATCAATCAAAGTTCAGGGGAAAATATATGTGGTGATCCACTTTTTAGTTTAATCTGCATTTTTAATATTTTCTCTGTCACTTTCTTATGGCTAGACAATAAAATAATAAACCAAACATTAATTTGTATCATTTGCCTATTTTTAAGGTGGAAAGGCTCACACTGAAAATTTAACAATCAGCTCTCACTATTTGAGCTGGCTTCCATCATGCTCTGTCCTATCCTACTAAATATTATGGAGGATTCTGTAGTAAACCATGAGTGCCTAGTCAGTGGAGAATATACACAAGGTTGTTTGGCAGAGGCAAACTCATATACTCCTGCAAATGCTATAAGCTTATCCAGTTTATCCCAAAGTTGGGGGCGGGGAGGAAGAGGGAGAGGGAGAGTATTTGGGAGTATCACTGCAGACAGCAATGAGACCTTCATGGCTTTCACTAAGCATCCTAAACACCTGTGAGTGTTTATCGGTTTCCAAGGCTTCTGGGAGGCTCTAGGAATGATCGTTGACACAGGACTTAGGGTGTCTTAGCACTATTTTGGAAGCAGACTTCTTTCTTAATCCTGTTCAACTCAGGCTCGTATTAAAGCACACTTGTCTTCCTTGAACAAAGAGATAGGAAGAAAGACAAGACAAGTCTGGAACAAGTTGGAGGCAAGGTAAAGTCAGTCTGAGATGAAATATATCATGAAGGTTCATTGAAGGAACTGAGAACATTTAGTCCGGAGGAAAGAAAACTTAGGTAGCACATCATAGCTGCTTTCAAGTACTAAGGGCAGGGCTTCTTAATTTTTTTCAGTGTCATGGATTCTTTTGGCAGTCTAGTGAAACCTATGGACCTCTTTTCAGGATAACGTGGGTTTAAAAAAAAACCTCATAATTTTAGGAAAGAAATGACAAATTTCAACTAGAGGTTGAAAGCCACCATGGCCCCCAGGTTAAGACCCCTGATGGTATAATGTGAAAGAGGGATTCTACTTAGCCCCAGAGGGCAGAACTAGGAGCAAGGAGTGGAAGCTAAAAAGTAATAGATTTAGGCTTAATACAAATCTTCCTGACTATTCATTCTTTTTTCAGTTGTATCTTACTCTTTATGACCCCAGTGGGGGTTTTCTTGGCAAAGACAGTGAAGTGGTTTGCCATTTCCTTCTCCAGCTCATTTTACAGATGAAGACACTGAGGCAAACAGGGTTAAATGACTTGCCCAGGGTCACACAGCTAATAAATGTCTGAGGCCAGATTTGAACTCAGGAAGATGAGTCTTCCTGACTCCAGGGCCAGTGTTATGTCTCCTATGCCACTTAACTGTCAATTAGAACTATGCAGAGATGGAATGGGCCATCTCAAGAGGTAGTCCATTTCCCCTTGGAAAGAGATTTCAGGGAACGTTCTTGTGCCTTGTCTCCCCAATTAGACAGTGAGCTCTGTGACAGCAGAGACTATTTTTGCCTTTATTTGTATCCCCGTCACTTAGTACAATGCCTGACACATAGCAGGCGTTTTAAAAAATGCTTGTTGACTGGGCTTGACTCAACATATTTTAGATTTAGCACTGTTAGAAACCATCCAGTTTAAAGAAGAAACTGAATGAATGGGCAGAGCTATGGGACCAGGCACAGGGGTTCTGACTCCAAATTCAGAGCCTTTCTAATATACCATACTGCCCCTTCTGCCATAACACTTCCCCCCACCTTAGATCAGGTTAGCTTTCTGATAGATCCTGAACAAATGCTGAATCTTTTTTTAAAATTTAATTTAATTTTTCTTACATTTTTTGTTCCAAATTGTCTCCTCCCTACCTTCCTGCACTAAAGAAAGCCACTATTTCTCTCTGTCTCTCTGTCTCTCTCTCTCTCTCTCTCTCTCTCTCTCTCTCTTTCTCTCTCTCTCTCTCTCACACACACACACACACACACGTGTATGTGTATGTATATATGTATGCATCTGTGTGTATATGTGTGTGTATGTGTAAAACCAAAGTACGCATACTTCTATTTATCAATTCTTTCTCTGGAGGGGGATAGTGTCTTCCTTCATAGGTCATTTTGTAACTGATTTGAGTATCTATAATATTCAGCATAGTTTAGTTGTTCACAGTTGTTCTTCAAATAATATTGCTGTTACTGTATAATGTTTTCTTGGCTCTGCTCTTTTCACTCTTCATTATTTCATGAAAATCTTTCCATGTTTTTTCCCTGACAACCAGCTCATTCTTTCTCTTTTGGAGGGGGGGAGGCAGGGTAATTGGGGTGAGCTCATCAATTCTCACAGCACAGTAGTAATCCAACAAATGTTAAATCTGCCTTTTCCTTTACTTTTCTACCTCATGTAACAACCTGAACATTTATCTGAACCCTGGGGACAGTGATTCTCAGGCTTTACATAGCAATTCTTTGTCTTCCTTATTAAAACAAAAATTGACATGCTCCTTCCCCATTTTTCCCAAAACAATCTATACAAATAATTTTCATATATTATGCAAATACAATTACCAACTTATTACAATTATAACACAAAGAAGTCTTTGTGTTGTGATGCAATACGGTATACAAACAACACAATACAACAAACATACAATAAAAACAATGTAACATATATAGATAATTACAATTTTCATATTTGTGACATTAACAGCAACATCATTAATGTCATGGGTGGGTTTATCAGTATAAAATTTCTCAAAATGTGGTATCATTGATGAGTCCTCCTTATGATCCTCTTTCAATCACAAATAAAGATAGTTTGCCTTTATAATAGCTACAGCAGAAAATCCCTTTCTACAAAATAATATGCCAAGAACAGTTGCAAAATTTTCATTACTCTATTTGATAAACCAGATAATTGTTACTCACCCATACTAATTCACAATAAGATTTTCAGGTTCAAATGCTTGTATCAGCATGCTATCATGAGACAAATCTATTAAGCATTTTAGTTCAGCTAAGAGTAAGACCAAATGTATCCTACATTCACATAGAAAGTGGGTTCCTTAAACATTCATATTTAGAACTATTGAAGGTTTTTTGCATAATATTTTATCTTTTTCCCCAATTACATGTTTTTCCCCAATTACATGTTAAAACAATTTTAACATTTTTTCAAAGTTTTTAGTTTCAAATTCTATCTGGCCCTTCCTCCATCCTTTCCCTCCCTCCTCCCTGAGACAGTTAGCAATCTGATAGAGTTTATAAATGTGCAATTATGTAAAATATTTCTATATTAATCATTTTATACAAGACTCAAAAAGGAAGGAAGGAAGGAAAAGAGAAAAATAGCATGCTTCAGTCTGTATTCAGACAGTATCAGTTCTTTCTCCAGAAGTAGATAGCATTTTTTGTCATAAGACTTTGAGAATTGTCTTTGATTATTATATTGCTGAGTATAGCTAAGTCATTCACAGTTGATCATCGTATAACACTGCTATTACTCTGTATGCTCTTTTTCTGGTTCTGTTCACTTCACTTTGCATCAGTTCATATAACTCTTTCCAGGTTTTTCTGAAGTCATCCTGCTTGTCATTTCCTATAGCGTAATAATATTCCATCACAACCATATTCCATTCCCCAATTGATGGGCATCCTCCTGATTTCCAGTTCTTAGCCACCACAAAAAGAACTGCTATAAACATTTTGGTATAACTAGGTCCTTTTTTTAAAATGTCTTTGGGATACAGACCTAGTAATGGTATCGCTGGGTCAAAGGGTATGCACAGTTTTATAGCCCTTTGGGCATAGTTCCAAATTGCTCTCCAGAATGATTGGATCAGTTTACAACTCTACCAATGGTACAGTAGTGTCCCAGTTTTTCCACATGTTCTCCAATATTTATCATTTTCCTTTTTTGTCATATTAGCCAATCTGGTAGGTGTGAAGCAGGACCTCAGAATTGTTTTAATTTGCATTTCTCTAATCAAACTATTGAGATTTAAAAGTAAAGTGAGAGTTGCTTCTAAAAACCAGACCAGGGATTAAAAAGCAAGTCTTTATTTTCTTCCATTTTATTTTCAAAGCAGGTGTTACTTTTTAAATTGGGATGCACATCAAAAAATTATTTTCATAAATTTATTATTCATAGTTTCTAATTTTTTCATAAGTGTTATCACTTTATCTTTCTGGATCAGAGTATGAATTTAAGGACTTTGCCTTGATTTATTTAGAACTGAGTTTTTCTCCCCCCAAAATGACCAAACATGCAAGTTTCAGAAGGAAATGTTTGCTACAAAATGAATTTGTTTCTTCTCTATTATTATGACTAAGAAAAATTGCAATTTCTTCTTTTAGTTCAAACACACTTTGAAGTACTTTGCCATGAGGAAGCAATGTGTTTCACAATAACAGAATGAAAGCTTAAAAAACATTGAAGTACCCTATCTCTGTGCCATGTCATCACATAATACTGCAAAGAACCTTCCTTTAAATGGACTGTTTTTAATGAAGTCATTCCTAAAGTAGCTTGAAAAACTGTATGTAGTTCCTCATTAAAATTTCTCAACATAAGCGACTGTCTGTGAAGTGTGCAAAAGAGGCACCGTAGTTTGTAGACCTGCATTTTGGCCACACATTGATGGAGCTCCGTCAGCTGTCCAATATAATCCTACCACATTATATCATATTCATTTATAGATTTTTCATTAAAGTAAAAATTTCTCTTCATGTAACAGGTTCACAAAGTAAAAAAGTTTTCCCTGCAACAACATATCACACATATGTAATTGAATGGACATTTTAACTACATTTGTTGCTTCATCCATTTGACTGCAAAACAGGAAGGTTGTAGCTTCTCAATTAAGAGAAAAGATCTTCAAACATAATAGATTATTCTTCTTTCCACGGTGTAATTTGCAAGTCAGACCTTTCGAAGTTGCTTAACATACCGTTCGACAACCGTTCTTTTGACCCCCTCAATTGGCTGAGGTGGCACCAGCACTGTTCCAGTTGAATAAAGCTTGTTACACTTAATGGTTCTGTAAGCTATCTTATACAATATAAGCTTTCCTTTTCAGGTCAGACACCTGTTTCTGACTGTTTTTGATTATTAAAAGAATCTAATTTTCTCTGAAATAATTATCAACCCTTGCCGATGTATTCTGCATGTACACTTTCAAGATGTCATTTCAATTTATTGTTTCAAATGAGCTGAGCCAAGAAGACAATGTATACATTGACAACAATATTACAAGGACTTTAGACTTCTCAACAAAGCAACAACAAACCCTGAATCCAGAAGCCTGAGGATGAATGAAGCATGCTAACTACCTTCTAGCAGAGATGATGGATTTATAATGAGACATGCATTTTTAGACATGGCCACTGTTGGAAATTTATTTTTTTCACTATGAGTATTTGTTTTTAGGTTTTATTCTCATTTGAAAAAGTGGAAAGGAGGGAGGAAGAAAAAAATAAATGCTTATTATTGGGGAAAATAATAAAATTAAATTAATAAACATTTGATAATAATAAACATAATGAATAATAATGCTATATTATATTAATTAATAATATACAATAAACTAACAAAATATATGATAAATATAAATGAATAATAATAAACATACTATTTGCAGTTAAAACAAACAATGCACTTTTTTTCTTCATCATTAATAGTGCTTGTTAATCCCAATCATAAATACAATGTATTATATTTTCTGGATTTAGGTTGTTATTCTGTGTTTCTGTACCTCTTCTCTATTGTTTTTGCTTTATTAGTTTCAGCTGTTGTGGTAGATTTTTTTTTCTTCAAACTGGTTATGTGTTTGTCTATCATGCAGTAATATAATTTCACTTTTTTTTAGAAAAATGAGAAAATAAAAAACTTAAGACAATTTAATGTTAATTTCAAATCATTATCTACAATCACTTATGAATCACTTCCATTTTATAAAGCTAAGTTACAGTCTTTTGGGAGACCAGCTTATTATACTGTATGTGCCAAGATGAACGACATTGAGAAATGTAGCAAATATAATGGTACTTTTAACAATGATTGTTTAACTTTAAATTTACATGCTTCACATTCAAATGTATCAAGCATCAGGACAGCATGACTCCTCTGTGTCATAAGCCTATGCTGACTAATGGTGACACTGGCAAATTGTACCTATATTAAGATCTGTCACGACAGACATGACAACTCAAATCTGACCTAATTTATGCATACAGTATTAAATAATCCCTAGCTTGCATTCCCTGTTAGAGCTAATTTATTGAATTAAACTTACTATTACTTGCCCTACATTCACCGTTGGAATAATTTTTTTTTTGTATTAAACTCCATTTTGTTATATTCCATTGAAACAGGGATAGACTAAGCCAAATCCTAATGAGAATACTCTACAAGCTTGGATGATACAATCCTCACAAGGGCTTCAGAGCCTGCAAGGTGTAATGGCAAGTAAAGTGAGACTTTTTGTTTTCTTTTGTTTTGGAGTGCTTCTCAGCACTAAGGCAATCAAGTGCCTTTGAGTCCTGCCTTTGTTTCAGTCAGGAGTCTTTGATTGAATCAGGAGTCGTTGATGACCTGCTTAAGTCACAGAAAGGCTTAGGTCACATGGGTTTAGGCTGCATGGTTGTGGACCCCCTCTGATCCTGAAGAAGTGTATATATATACTCTGAGGTTAGCATTTTGCTTGGGGCTTACTCCCTGGAAGAGTGTTGTGTGATTTGACCAGATGAGACTCTGGGTAGCCGTTAAGGAATCCCCCTTGTTTTGAAAAACCCAGATGTTGGTGCTTCTCTCTCTGGAAACTATGTATGTAATGTCTTGGTTACACGGCTAGAAACCTATCTGTTGATTTGCATTATTTTGCTCTGTTTATATAATTTCTGCTTGTAACTTCTGTTTGTGTTTTCTCTGAAGTTCAGGGTGCTGACTTTTCCCCCTGAACTAAGTGAATGATATATGTATGTTTAATTCAGGTAAGATTGTTAACCCCTTAAAGTTGCTTTCCTTAGAAAAGCAGATCAAAGAACCTGTGCTAGCAGCCCTCCTGTGTGCTGGTGTTATTTGCCTTACATAGCCACAGTAGCAGCAAGTAGCATTGTTGTTACACAACGCTATAACTATTAGTAATCTGCTAACCAGATGTTGGGGAGAACACACTGGAAAGGAGATTTTACCACATAGTGAAGAAGCAGACTTTTGATTAGACTCTAAGCCAGAAATGAATCGGCATAAAAAAGAAACCAACAGGCCAGTGCTGTCTCTATCCTCTCCCTGTTTGCTAGAGAGAACAAGACTGTTATAAGCCTCCATGTGAGGCGAGAAGGATAGTAGCAGTTGTGGCAATGGTCTCCTGTTACCAGTTACCTATCTCCTTACCTGGATCTACACATAGCCCCATGAATACAAATTTCTGTTCTTTGGCTCTTTCCGTTTGTTTTTCCCCGCTCTTGGGTCAAGTAGTATTGGACTAGGCTGTAACTTTGTGAGTTTTGAAAGGTTGGAAGAACAAATTGACAGAGAGATGGGTGCTGGAGTACATTCCAGATTACAGTAGCACCATATATAGAATTCCAGGCCTGGAGTCAGGAAGATTCCTCTTCCTAAGTTCAAATCTGGCCTCAGATACTTACTAGCTGTGTGATCCTGGGCGAGTCACTTAAGCCTCATCTGTAAAATGATCTGGAGAAGGAAATGGAAAACCACTCCAGTATCTTTGCCAAGAAAACCCCAAAGGGGGTCACAAAGAATCAGACACAACTGAACAACAACAAAATTCATCATTTACTAAAATAAAGTCAAAATGGGTACATGATTTAGATATAAAGGCTGATACTATAAGTAAACTGGGAGAGCAAGAAATAGTTTTTCTGTCAGATTTATGGAGAATGGAAGAATTTGTGACCAAACAAGAGATAGAGAACATTATGAAATATAAAATGGATGATTTTGATTACATTAAACTGAAAAGTTTTTGTACAAACAAAGCCAATGCAACCAAGATTATGAGGGAAGCAGAAAATGGGGAAAGAATTTTTATAACCAGTGTCTCTGATAAAAATATATAGAGAATTGAGCCAAATGTATAAGAATACAAATCATTCCCCAGTTGATAAGTGGTCAAAGGATATGAACAAGCAGATTTCAGACAAAGTAATCAAAGCTATCTATAGTCATATGAAAAAATGCTTTAAATCACTATTAATTAGAGAAATGCAAATCAAAACAACTCTGAGGTATCACATCACAGATCAGCTAACATGACAAAACAGGAAAATGATAAATGCTGGAGAAGATGTGGGAAAATTGGAACCACATGCATTTTTGATGGAGTTGTGAACTGATTCAACCATTCTGGAGAGCAATTTGGAACTATGGCCAAAGGGCTATAAAACTGTGCATACCCTTTGATTCTTCTTGAACATTTCTAGGTCTGTATCCCAAAGAGATCATACAAATATAACCCACATGTATAAAAAATACTTATAGCATCTCTTTTTGTGGTAGCAAAGAATTGGAAATTGAGGGGATGCCCATCAATTGGGGAATGGCTGAACAAATTGTGGTATATGAATGCAATAGAATAATATTGTGGTATAAGAAATGATGAGCAGACTGACTTCAGAAAAAACTGGAAAGACTTGAATGAACTGATGCTGACTGAAATGAGCAAAACCAGGACAACATTGTACATAGTAAGAGCCACAATGTGAGATGACCAACTTTGATAGACTTACCTCTTCTTAGCAATGCAAGGATCCAAGACAACTCCAAAGGACTCATGATGGAAAATGTTGTCCACATCCAGAAAAAGAAATGTGGAGTCTGAATATAGATTGAAGGATATTATTTTCTCTCTCTTTTTTTTTTTTTGTTTCTTCTTTCTTGTGGTTTCTCCCATTGGTTCTAATTCTTCTTTACAACATGACTAATGTGAAAATAAGTTTAATATGAATGTATATACAGAACCTACATCAAATTATATGCCATCTTGCTGTGGGGGGAGGGAAGAGATGGGGAGAAAATTTGAAACTCAAAATCTTATGGAAGTGAATGTTGAAAACTACAAATATATTAATTAATTAAAAAAAAACAAAAAACAAAATTCATTCATGTACCTTTTCATTAACCTATAACCCCTGGCTTAACAGCTCCCTACTCCATTAACCTGCAGAAGTGTACAAATATGAACCTGACCATGCTTGACGCAGGCCTCAGAGAAGAGAGACGGAAACAGCCTGAGTCCAAGAGAGTCAGTGGAAAAGAACATGGCTTGTAGTGACCCCTCAATACCTTATCTTGGAAAAACAAAAGGAACTTTAAATTGTATGTAGCCTCTGGACCTGAATTAACTGCCATGACTTACTATTATGATCCCTCAGTCCTGCCATATGTTTTTTGGGAATATTCTTAAGCAAATGCAAAAGCAAATCCCTGACCATCTTCCTTTGGCATAGCTTGGGAAAGTGTAGGAGGTAGAGAAATAACTCCCAGCTAAGACACAGGGGTTCTCCTTGGGAACTGGAGCTGGAAAGCCTTTGGACTGTTGCTTTTTTTAAATGATATAAGCGACTGAAGACTTTGTAATTTTTTTTACAATGTTTTTACTGATCTAATTAAACTGTTTAACCATGACCTTGAGATTTAAGGGACTGAAACAATGTATCACATGTGGAAAGGCTAGAAGTAAGGGGTAGATAGGAGCTGAGACAATGAGTAGCAGGTCATGACTGACAGGTATACCTCGACAAAAAGCCCAGAACATAATGCTAAGGGGCAGGCGTTCCAGATGTTGGACAGTCACCTGTCCCAAGCCTAGTACAAGCAGGGAAAGGAAGACTTTCTGTAAAAGAACAACAAATACAGACATATGTACCTACCTTCACGTGTGGGTGGGGAACTTCTTCCTGAGTTCTGTTAGAGGCCTCACTGTCCTAGCCTTAATAGAGTTAGGATAACAGGTCATGTAAGTGGGACCTCCTGTGTGTGGACTATATGATAACATTTTGCAGACCAGCCAGTCCTTCTTTTCATACCATCAACCCACGGTGATATTTGGGGGGAAGGGAATAAGCATAAATGCCGGGCACTGCTGAGCACTTTACAAATTTGATCCTCACAACAACCTTGAGAGGTGGGTGCAATTATTATCCCCATTTTACAGTTGAGGAAGCTGAGGCAAACAGAAGTTAAGTGACTTGTCCATGGCTAGTGTCTTAGACTGGATTTGAACTCAGGTCTTCCTGATTCCAGGTGTAGTACTCTACCCCCTGAGCCAGCTGGCTGCCTCTAAAAGAGTCGAAGGCATAGCTCTTAAAGTTAGGGACTCTCCCTCCTAATCATTGCCTTAGAATCTCTGGAAATCAAGTAAAACTGGTGAAATATCGATGACACCTCTTAGAGATTAGACATTGCCTGGTTAGAATAAGAAAGCTGAGAAGCCATTTTGGTGAGTCCGTAACTCACAAAGGCTCCTAGGGTTGATGGTGGTACATGGCGCCCACATACGGTGGGCATGAGAAGCAAGATGGGTTCATCCTAATAATGCCTGCAAGAAAATCTGCAGCGGGACAGCTAGGTGGCGCAGTGAGTAGAGCACCGGCACTGAAGTCAGGAGGACCTGAGTTCAAATCCGGCCTCAGACACTTGGCACACTTACTAGCTGTATGACCTTAACCCCAATTGCCCTGCCTTCCCCCCTCAAAAAAAAAATCTGCAGTGCCTCTGTCTTTGGCCTGTGATCTTTCATCAGAAACTTTGATCGACTATGAACATATCCTTTCATATGTTTCACTAGAATATGGAAATTCTGTGTGTGAGCTCTGGTTTCTCTGGTGCAGCCACAAAATCACCACGTAGGAAACTTTCAGGGAAAGTGGACAGGAGGCCCTTCCTAGTCACCTGTCCTGGCCCCAAAACTCCACATGACTCCCACACTAAGTTATGTGTGTGTGTGTGTGTGTGTGTGTGTGTGTGTGTGTAAAACCTGTGTCAAAGCCCAGTAGAAAGAGATTTAGAGTTATCTGCTGTTTCTTTTTAATTATCTATATCCTGAGTTACACTCCCAAAATGCAGGTGGTTCAAAGATGGAAATAACAATTAACAAAAGGTTTTTTTTTTCCTATAGGTCAAAGGAGGAGATCTAGAAGGCAGTATTTTGTATTTGGGACTGGGGAAAACAGACAGGTGGCAAAGAGAGCTAGACTGGGAGGCTGGAAGACTCAGACCCTTAAGACGTGAGACCCTGGGCAAGTTGCTTCATCTTTAAACCTCAGTTTCCTCATCTGTAGAATGGAGGTGCTAATAGCACCAATTTCATTGGGCTGATGACATATGTAAGGTACTTCACAGACCGTAAAGCATTATATGAATGCTAAACACTATTAATATATATTGCACTGAAGAAGAGGGAAGGTTTGTAACTCAGCATTTGCCAAATGGATTGGAATGACAGGTCCTTTCTACATCTGAAATGTAAAAAGGAGTGAAAACTCTGCTCCCCTTAGCACCCAAATAATTTCTCTATTTAGGCAGCTGGAGGCCCAGTGTTCAGAGTGCTGGGTGTAGAATCGGGAAGACCCAGTCTCAGATACTGGCTTTGTGCTCCTGAACGAGATACTTAAACTCACTTTCTGACTCAGTTTCCTCAACTGTGAAATGGGGATAAAAATAGCACCTACTTCACAGGATGGTTGTGAGTCTCAAACGAGATATTTGCAAAGCCCTTAGCAGAGTGCCTGGCACATAGTAGGCATTTAATAAAAGCTCATTCCTCAGTTTCTCTTTTATTCAGTGAGACCCACAAGAATAGATGCCCATAGCAGGCTTGTCCAGTCTAGAATGAGACTGCTTCTGTTGCCTGGATTTGTGGTTTTCCAGCTTCCCCAGAGGCCTCCTCTTCTGGGCCTATTTTTATTCAGTGCCAGCACAAAGCACAAAGACCAAGTAGGAAGAGCAGGACAAAGACTGTCTTTGTCACCTTTATGCCCAGAGGCCCCGCTCCTTCTGAAATAGGATCTTCATACTGCTGCTTCAAGATCTATGCCTCAGGGCCTTTCAGTGACACAACTGGACCAGGAACAGAAAAAGGGGCTGGTGGCTTATGCAGCCCTCTAAGTGATAAGACACAGATACACAAGGGGCCCTCCCTTACATGAGCTTACAGTGGTCTATTATCTTATAGACACACGTATCACCATAAGGGTCAAGTGCGGGGAGGGCAAAGGGAGGGTGTGTAATAAGGCTCAATAAATATACCTCTATATTTAAAAACAAAAGCTCACTATCCTTCTGGAACTGACTTCTTCTGCAGAATATTACCTATGAGATCCTACCTATCCTTAATCTGAACCCTTTGAGATCGGCTCTAACGTATCTGTGGTGGAGGTCAGACTGTGGCTAGATTTCATCTATTTTTTTATGTTTTAGCAATCAGTCCATCCTTGCTGTTCAGAACCAGGTCCAGAGTAGCAGATAATAGAGTCCCTTAACATTTTCGCCACCTTTTAAAAAATAAAATTATTATTAAAGCAAAAGAATATATAAAAATAAATATACCTCTATAATAGCTAACATTTATATAGCACTTTAAGATTTGCAAAGTGGGCCCACTTAGCACTCCCTCTTGGTGTACGTAGACCCCCTCGGCCTCTGTTCTCTGAGCCCAGCAGAGGAAGCTCCATCCAGAAATTCAGCATGTCTATTTACAAGATCCATGCAAGAGAGATCTTTGACTCTTGTGGAAATGCCACATGCTGAAAAAGGTCAATTCTGAGCTGCTGTGCCCAGTGGGGCTTCTACTGGTATCCATGAAGCTCTGGTGCTCTGAGACAATGATAAGACCCGCTACATGGGGAAGGGTGTCTCAAAAGCGGTTGAGCACATCAGTAAAACCATTGCCCGGACCCTAGTTAGCAAGAAACTGAATATTATGGAGCAGGAGAAGATGGACAAATTGATGATAGAGATGGATGGCACTGAAAATAAATCTAAATTTGGTGCAAATGCCATATTGGGAGTGTCTCTGGCTGTTTGTAAGGCCAGAGCTGCTGAGAAAGGTGTCTCCCTATACCGCCATATTGCTGACCTTGCAAGCAATGATGAAGTCATCCTTCCAGTTCCAGCCTTCAACATGATCAACGGTGGCTCCAATGCTGGTAACAAGCTGGCCGTGCAGGAGTTCATGATCCTCTCTGTTGGAGCGGCAAGCTTTAAGGAGGCCGTGCACATTGGAGCTGAGGTCTACCACAACCTGAAGAGTGTGATTAAGCAGAAATATGGACAGGACACCACCAACATAGGGGATAAAGGTGGCTTTGCTCCTAACATCCTGGAGAATAAAGAAGCTCTGGACCTCTAAAGACTGCTATTAGTAAATCTGGCAAGACTGATAAGTTTGTAATTGGCATGGATGTTGCTGCCTCAGAATTCTTCCAATCTGGGAAATACGACTTGGACTTCAAGTCTCCTGATGATCCCAGCAGATACATCTCCCCTTCTGAGCTTGGGGACCTCTAAGAAAGCTATCCAGGACTACCCAGGACTATCAAGGACTATACAGTGGTGTCTATTGAAGATCCCTTTGACCAGGATGATTGGGGAGCTTGGAAGGATTTCACTGCTACTCCAGGCATCCAGGTGGTAGGGGATGATCTCACAGTGACCAATCCCAAGCGTATTGAAAAGGCTGTGAACAAGAAAGCCTACAACTGCCTCCTCCTCAAAGTGAACCAGATTGGCTCCGTGACTGAATCTCTCCAGGCGTGCAAGCTGGCCCAGTCCAATGGCTGGCGAATAATGGTTTCCCATCATTCTGGGGAGACTGAAGATACCTTCATTGCAGACCTGGTAGTGGGCCTTTGCACCAGGCAGATCAAGACTGGTGCCGCCTGCTGATCTGAGAGTCTGGCCAAGTATAACCAGCTTCTCAGAATTGAGAAAGAGCTGGGCAGCAAGGCTAAATTTTCTGGAAGGAACTTCAGAAACCCTGGGGCCAAGTAAGCTCTGTGGCCAGGAGGCCTATGAGTTCGCAAGTGCCAGTTACCTCTGCATGAGTCTGCTCCTGTCCTAAGAATGGGCAGCACCAAGTACTAGACCAGTTTTGTTTTGGGGACAAGGGCCTCTGCTGCTTAACTTCCCTCTCCCTTCCACCTTTCTGGGATGTTCTCCCTAATTCATCAGAACTGTATTACACCAGAGATTACCTGACATGTGGCTCTCTGTCGGAAAATGCTTATCATCTTGTGACTGGGATAGAAGAATCACCTGGTCTCATCCCCAACCCTGGTGTTGATGTGTGGAGCCATGTACTTGTGATGCAGCTCCAATGAGCCCACAGGCCAGATCTTTAGTGGCTTCTATGTGCAGAACAAAAGTATTCAGTAACGGAAAAAAAAAAGATTTGCAAAGTGCTTTACAAATATTAAGCTTATTCTATCCTCACAACAATCTTGAAGGACAGGTTCTATTATTATCCCCATTTCATAGACCTGAAGCAGACAGAGATTTAAGTGACTGGCCCAAGGTCACATAGCTAATAAGTGTCTGAGGCTGGATTTGAACTCAGGCTTCTTAATTACAAGTCCAACCATCTATCCACTGTACCATCTGGACTAATATAGATATTATACATACATACATACACACATATGTATACATATATATGCGTGTGTATCCATATGTACACACACATATCTATTAGGTACATATATAGACAAATGGACCTCTAATATATGAAGTATGTATCTATACTTGCATATATAATACAAATATATGTATTAAGGTCTATAGGGATGTCTAAATTTATAGACAGGTCTATATCTATGATTATCTATGTATTTCTTTACTATCTATCCATACATATATGCCTATATACATACATATGTGTATAGGCGTGTACATATATGTGCATGGGCACACACATGTATATATACTATACACATATGTATGAAATGGACACACACAGAAGTATACCTACACAGGGTATTCCAAAAATCTTACTGTAGTGAAGCTTCTAAAGCTTTAATAATACTTTAGGACTATATATATATACACACATATATGTAAGAGTAAGAGAGCAAGGGAAGACAATGGCGTACTACAGAGACAACTTCTAGGTCATGAACACTTGGATTCAACTGCTGCCCCCAAGAGAGAGTGTTTGGGTGACTTTGGACTTACCTATCTGTGTCAGCTCTCTGAAACTTTAGTTTGCAGAAGTTACTCATCTATCTTGGTAGAAGGCATCCCCTCGTCAGGACTGCCCTATATCAATGAAATCATGAACCTAAATATAGATGTTTAGATAGATATAGGGTGTCCCAAAAGTGTTAGTGCAGTTTATATTTGTGTCAAATGATTAATTTAACCTCCATTTTATTCCAATAAGTATTTTTCAGTTTAGTGTGATTCCATAGGGATAGTGATTATTTCTGTTATATTTGTTTATTAATATATATTTAGTCAATCAACTAATATTAGTACATATTTTACATATCTCATATTTAGACAGATTCTTATATAAGCTAACTAGATGACCTCTCTCCCCTTTTTGCCTGATGAGTAATTGACCAAGTCCAGTGTGACTGAGATGTCCTAATGATACAGAATGTACCCAACTTCTTTTTGTCCTGCCAGCCTTCATTGTTCCTCTCTATTGCCCAACATGAGGAAACAGCCATGAGCACTTGGCCAACAGGTGACCCTTGTCCTATCCATCTTATGACTATCAGTCCTGCCCATTTTTTGGCCACAGCCCTCATCAACCCTGGACTGGACTGTAGGTTCTCTTGGAGGGTCAAGGTATAGGTCTATCAACCAACAGAATCCTCTATTTTACTCTGCATCATCTGTATCATCTCTGTGTCATCCTGGCAAACACTAGAAAACCAAGGCCCTGAAGAGAGAGGGCATCTGAGATTGTGAGGAAAATCTGAGATCCAATTCATTAAAGGGGGCCAGGTCCCTTTAATAAATTGCTATTGGCTCAGAGCTCTGCCTCAGTTGCTTTTATTGAAGATTGGACATTTTGGGGCCCACATATTTTATACATATATTATAGATAAATTATATATATACACACACATACATATATATAAATTATATATGGGACATATTAGGTCCTATTTAATTTGTATAAGTTACTAACCTCCATAGGTAGAAGGCATCTGTTTATCAGGACTGCCCAAACAAATGAAACCATGAGCCTAAATAAAGATATTTAGATAGATATAGGGTGTCCTGAAAGTGTTAGCGCAGTTTATATTTTATACACATATTATAGTCAATAAATAAATAAATACACACACATATGGGACATATTCTATTTAATACAAACATTTCAAAGTGTTCTATACTTGAAATCTCCTAAACTGGGGCATTCCTCTTGTAGTTACGCTGCAGGCACTCATATACAGTACTGAGGACTTACCAATGACTTAAATCCCTCACTTGAACCATAACAGTATTACACTTCTATGGTATTAAAGGGTTGCAAAGCACGTTATTATACTTTACCTTATATGAGCTTCATAACATTCCTGGAGGGGAGGGGTAGGTGTATTAGGTATTATCCTGATTTTTATAGATGACGAAACTGAACCTCAGAGACTCTACAATCTTTTTGTTCACTCGTTTCAGTTGTGACCAACTTTTCATGACCCCATTTGGGGTTTTCTTGGCAAAGATTCTGGAGTGGTTTGCCATTTCCTTCTCCAGCTCATTTTACAGATGAGGAAACTGAGGCAAACACAGTTAAGTGACTTGCCCAGGGTCACACAGCTAGTAAGTGTTTGAGGCCCGATTTGAACTCAGATCTTCCTGACTCCAGGTCTGGGTCTCTATTCACTGTGCCAACTAGCTTCCTGTATCAGAAACTGGATTTGAATCCAGGCCTTCCTGACTTCAGGCCTAGTACTCTTCCATTCTTCTTCCTAACACAAGCTTTTAATACCAAATTTTCTTTTATGAAGGCAGGTGGGAGACAATTCATGTATACAATGATCAAATCCATTGGGTAGCCAGCAATTAAGTCACTTTTCTTAGCATTACTCTGAAAATGTGTCCGATGCTAACTAACGCATGCTGCCAGGATAAGCTTTGCTAAAAACGCTGTGGATCAGACACTTGCAACAGCCAAAAATAGAACAATAGAACGTTAGAACCATGAGGAATCTCAGCTTTGACCTGCCCCTTCATTTCAAAGGGGAGGACACGTGTCCAGAGAGGGGAAGCAATTTGTCTCAAGTCCAACAGCAAGTTAGTAGCAGAGCCAGAAGCAAACCTTGGGTCTCCTGACCCTCCCCGGGCCCCTTCCCCCTCTTCCCACTTTACAAAGTCCCAAATCTCAAATGTTACTCTAACCAGCACAAAAGAATGCAGACACACTTGGCAAGCTTAACCAGGCATATGGTACTGAAGTCTGTGAAATGGAGAATAATAAGACAGGTAAATTATTGCTTCAAAATAAATGATCTGTCAGTGTAACTTTCCTCTTGTGATAGTTTGAGAATGTGTCAAAATGGAAAATCTAAAAAGGAGGCCGTTCACAAAACTTTGCCCAGGGTCCCACGAGGGGTTAAAAGGAGTCTAATGATTAATAATACAGAACAACGTCATCTTCCCCACAGCCACGGAAATGATTGTCCTAAAACCCAAGTCTGGCCCTATTCCTACTCTGGTTATATGGTTCTTGAGTTCTCTTGCCTCTGGGCTAATTCAATAAACACTTATTACGTTCATGCTATCAGTAAGGCAGAGACTCCTCAGATTGCATTTCAGACCCGTCATTACTGACTCCAGTCTATCTTTTTAGACATTACACATGCTCTCTCTTTTCCTTCTGTTCATTCCAGACACATTGGCTAACTTGCTGTTCCTGACCTCTGCGCTGCCTGAAATGTCATCTCTTCTGACCCTCTGTCTCAAGAATCCTTGGTGATTCAACTTGGGTGTCACTTTTTTGAAACAGGCTTTTCTGGTTCCTGTAGTTAAGTCTCCTTCTTTACTTACATTACATCATATTTATTTATTCTTTAAATATTTTATCCATAAGAGCTTATTGAGGAAAGGAAGGAACGAAGCATTTATTAAGCACCTACTAAGTGCCAGGCACTGTGTGCTAAGTGTTTTACAAATATCTCATTTGAGACTCACGACCTTGTGATATAGGTGCTGTTTTTATCTCATTTTACAGTTGAGGAAACTGAGGTTTAAGTGACTCCCAAGACTGGACTGCTTATGAGTGTCTGAGGCCAGATTTGAAGTGAGATCTTCCCGACTCTAAGCCCAGTACTCTATTCAAGGTACCACCTAGATGCCTTGAGGACAGGTATGGCTTTTTTAGGTCATGTCTTGGAATCCCCAGATCCTAGTGCAGTACCTTGAACATAAGAGGTACATAATAAATACTGAAATGAATTTGACTGAGGAAAAGGAATACAGCGCTGAATCTGGAGTCAGTCATTTGGGCTCAAATTTCAGCTCTGCCCCTAGGTGGCACAATGGATAGAGCACTAGGCTTGGTATCAGGAAGACTCATCTTCCTCAGTTTAAATCCAGCCTCAGACACTTACTAGCTGTGTGACCCTAGGCAAGTCACTTAACCCTGTTTGCCTCAGTTTCTTTATCTGTACAATGAGCTGGAGAATGAAATGGCAAACTGCTCCAGTAACTTTGCCAAGAAAACCCAGATGAGTGGGACATGACTGAAACAACTCGACAACGACAACATTTGGGTAACCCTGCTGAGCATTTGTGCAGTTTTATTTATGACCATCACCAATTTAGAGTGAAAAAGGACCTCACAGTCCATCTAATCCAATCTCCTCATATAGATATATATGGATATAGATATGTGTATGTGTATGTGTGGCTGTGTGCATATATATGTATGCATGTATATATGTGCTTATGTGTGTGTGTACATGTGTATGTACATGTGCATTGTTGTTCAGTCCTGTCCCATCCCATGTGACCCCGTGGACTTTGACCATGGGATTTTCTTGGCAAAGATATTGAAGTGGTTTGCTGTTTTCTTCTCCAGTGTATCCCCATTTTGCAAATGAGGAACTGAAGAAAATAGGGATTAACTGACTTGCCTGGAGTCACACAGCTGGTATGTATTTGAGGCTGGATTTGAACTCAGATCTTCCTGACTCCAGGCCCAGTGCTCTGTCCACTGCACCACCTACTTGTCCTCATATACACAAATACATATGTTATATACATGAATAGCATATACAAACAGAACATTGCAAAAATATTTGTGCAATGTTAAAATATTAAATCTTAATACTGTTCAAAGCCTGTACACACACACACACACACACACACACGCGCGCGCGAGAAAGTGAGAGAGTGAGAGAACAAGAGATAATGGTGAGGAGAGGAAACTGAGTCCCAGAGAGAAATAATCTACTCCAGGTCACAATTTTCTCACATGTAAAATGAGGGTTTTGGACTCAGCAGTCTCTTAGATCTCTTCTAGCTCTAAGATATATAATTTCAGTATATTATACAGAGCTTTCAGCTGTTCCCTCCCACATCTATTCTTTCAGATGATAAGCATGTGTGATATCTATGTATGCATTTTTTCCAAGTCCCTTAATTAGGGATTTATTGCATTTTCCCTGATCCTCCTTGAATTCCTTCTAGTTAGCCCTTAGCCACAGTTACACTGGACACACCCTCAGCAAAGCCCTGGACCGTGCCTGCTGTCTGTGATGACTGCCAATCCATTTCATGTCCAAAGAAGCATCCCAGAACACTTCATACCAAGCCAAGTGTATGGAGCCAGGAGTCAGCCTCCTGTCAATTGTCAGTGATTTTATTTAATTTGTTTCAGTTAATAAGTATTTATTTTTTTCTTCCCACATTTTACTTCCCATTGGAAAAAAGAAAAACAAAAACTCTTGTTTAAAAAAAAATGTATAGTCAATCAAAACAAATCCCCACATTGGCCATGACTAAAAATGTACATCTCATTCTACATCTTGAATCCATCACTCCTCTGCCAGGTGGTGGGTAATATGCTTCATCTTTGGTTTTCTGGAAACATGATTGATCAGTGTATTGAAAAGAGGAGTTCTTAAGTCTTTCAAAGTTGTTTGTTTTAATATTTGGAGGGGCTAAGAAAAAACTGGGACACTAATACACTGTTGGTGGAATTGTGAACTGATCCAACCATTTTGGAGAGGAATCTACAATTATGCCCAAAGAGTTATAAAGCTGTGTGTGCCCTTTGACCCAGCAATACCACTGTTGGGTCTGTTTCCCAAGGTGATCAGGAAAAGATGAAAAGAATCTATAATAAAATATCTAAAATATCTATAGCAGCTCTCTTAGTAGTGGCAAAGAATTGGACCTTGGGGACATGCCCATCAATTGGGGAATAGCCAAACAAGTTATGGTACGTGATTGTGATGGAATACTACTGTGTTGTAAGAAATGATGAGCAGGTTAGTTTTAGAAAAACATGGAAAGGGGCAGCTAGGTGGTACAGTGGATAGAGTACTGACCCTGGAGTCAAGAGGACATTGAGTCCAAATCCAACCTCAGACACTTACTAGGTATGTGACCCTGGTTAACCTTGATTGCCTAAAAAAAAAGAAAAAAAAAAGAAAGATTTGCATGAACTAATTCACAGTAAACCAGCAAAAACATTGTATACAGTAACAGCAATATTGTTGGAAGAGTAACTCTGGGAATGACTAAGCTACTCTGAGTAATACGATCTTATTCTGAATAATATGATCTTTCCTATCAACTAGAAAAGACTTATGAAGGAAAATGCTATCCACCTCTAGAGAAAGAACTGATATATGGAAGTATATATATATACAAAATGTTGGCTTTCTCTAATGCAGGGCTCAGAGGGGTGGACAGAGACAACTCAGAACTCAAAAATTAAACTTTTTTTTAAAGGAGCAAATAGCTAGAAGCGTCTATCTTCTGGGGCTTGTCCTGTCAGGAGGAGCACTGAACTGATTTCCGAATGTGATATAACTTTATAAACTTAGTCCTGATATTATCTTTAAAAAAAAAACATAAATGTGATTGCTGCTGTTCTGCTCACTTCATCCTTCATAACTTCATACTAGTTTTCCCAGGTTTCTCTGAACCCATGCCTTTTGTTATTTCTTATGGCACAATGATGTTCCATTATATTTATATACCATAATTTGTTCAGCCATTTCCAGTTGATGTGCACAACCTCCCTAGTTTCCAATTCTTTGCCACTATGAAAAGAGCGGCTATAAACATTATTGTATATGTGGGTCCTTTTCCTCTTTCTTTGAACTCTTTGGGGTATAGGCCTAGTAGTGGTATCACTAGGTCAAAGCATATTTACGGTTTAGTAAAATTTTTTGGCTTATTTTTCAAATTGCTTTCCAGGTAATGATTCTTGATCACTTTAAGACACTCTCTGGGAAGGTAGGGTGTGTTTCTGCAGAAGCTTTGGGCATGGAAGCAGAAAGAAAACTGAGACTTGTGAAGGAAAGGCATAGACTCTTCATTTCTCCAATTTTTTAAACATTTTTATTTAAAGTTTCGAGTTGCAAATTCTGTCCCTCCCTCCCCTCCTCTCCCATGAGATGGTAAGCAAACAGATATAGGTTATACATGCGCAGTTATGTAAAACATTTCCATATTAGTCATTTTGTACAAAAAGACTCAAAAGAAAAAAAAGAAAGAAAGTGAAAAATAGTATGCTTCAGCTTGTATTCGATCAATGTCATTTCTTTCTCTGGAGGCAGACAGTATGTTTCATCAGTCCTTTGGGATTGTCTTGGATCACTGTATTGCTGAGAATAGCTAAATCACTCACATTCTTCATTAAACAATATTGCCTTTTCTGTGTACCATGTTCTCCTGGTTCTGCTCCCTTCACTTTGTATCAGTTCATGTAAATCTTTCCAGGTTTTCCTGAAATCATCCTGCTTGTCATTTCTTATACCACAATAATATTCCATTACAATCACATACCACAACTTATTTAGCCATTCCCCAATTGGTGGGCAAAGGGACAGACTCTTAAAGTCATATAGACTCTGGGGATTCTTTATCCCACTCTCAATGGTAAATCGAGTCCCTACAGGGCAGCTGTCCCTCAGTGTTCTAAAGGTAACCCCAAGGGATTAGGGAAATTTTTTTAATACTATCAGGCCCACCCATCATTTTGGATGATTTGCACCCCACTATCAGTTTAACCAATTGAAATCAATTAATTTTTGCAAAGAAATGTATTTTCTAAGGAAATAATGCAAGAAGAGAAATGTAAAGCATTTCTGTCAAAACTGAGGCAGTCTGCCCTCTACCACCTAGGTACCACCTGAGGAAATTGGGCTCAGAGTTAAAATGATTGCTACATAGTATTAGTCCCACCTTTAGTTTCTGTGAAGCTAATGGATGGAGTCACTGGAAGGGTATGGAGCCTTGTTGTTTGCTCAATTCACTGCTGGACTGGGTAAAGAATTGCTACTCCCCACGTAGCCTTTAAAAAGGCTAAGCTTGCAAGCCCTAGAAACAGTTCCGGGAGTTGAAATACAATCAAGACAGGAAACCAACTCAAGGAGTGAGATCCCTACACCTCTACCAAGGGCAATGAGGGTTCACAATTTTTTTTCCTCTTCTTTTGTCCTCCTTCTTTATCACTCTCCCTAAGGGCCCTGGCACCTTGCAGCAAAGGCTACTTATTTAGAAGGAGACACCACATAGATGTCAGAAGCAGAGAAAGAAATACAAATAGAGTTGGAAGCAGAAAGCAGTTTCAAATAGCAACAGCTCTGGAAGAAGAGAAGAAAAGCAACTGTAGATTCAAGGGAGAATTGGTTCTGACAATTGGGAGCTGAGCTGAGGATAGGAATGGACCTAGGGAGACCAAATAAGTAATTAGACCAACAGAGACATTTAGCCCAAAGGGTGTCAATGTAAGGACACCAAGAGAAGTGAAAGAACATCAGAGCCCTATAGTATCAGGTGTGGATTGCATTAGCAACTTGTATTTCATATATATAAACATCAATGTCTGTTGCTCGAAATGTGTGCCTATTCTTCACTCTGACGTAGCATGTATTTGTGGGAGAGTGTGTCCCAGGTTTCTGATGAGAATGTTTTGAAGCTACTGCTTTACTATGCTGTCTTAGTAAATATCTTTGCTTTGATCGAACTGTATCTGCTGGCTGACTATTAAAAGCAAGTGCACCAATGGGGGCTTGTGAGCTATAATTACCCAAAGAGTACCCAAAAGCCAGTAAAAATCATTACCCCTACCCCCAGTCTGTGAATGCCAAGTTCAGGAGGGAGCCACCTAAATGGACAATATCATAATTTCCTTAGCCATTACCCAACTAATGGATATCTACTTGGTTTCCAGCTCTTCGTCTCTCTATAAAGGTTGGTGCTATAAATATTTTGGCACATATAGGACTTTTCTATCTTTGATGTCCTTGGGGCATATGCCTGGCAGTGAGATATCTGAAGGATATGGATATTTTAACCACTTTCTTAGCACAATTTCAAATTGGGAGCATTTAAATTTCTGCATCTTCTGAAATCAATATTGAAGTACTTTCACATTTGTCCTCCCTGTAAGGAAGTAAAGGGGAAAGGGAGAGGCTTTTACTCTTTCATCCAATAAACATTTGTTTACCAGTATACACAGTGTCCTGTGTTAAGGAATGGGAGGGATACAAAATTTAGATTTAGGCAGAGTCCCTGCCCTCAAGGAGTACTACAGTTCTGAGCAGGATAAGACCCAGAAGCAAACTATCAAATGCAATATTAAATCATAAATGCATAAAAGAGTAACAAAACAAAGTCCTGTGTGAGGTCTGTGGAAGAAGGTCTTTGCCAAAGGGGTATCAGAAAAGGAAATTGTATAAACTTTAAAGGATGCATAGGAATTCAGCAGGCACAGTTCAGAAGGCACAATATGAACAAAGGCAGAGAGGGCTGAGAATGAAGACAGAGTTGTGGGGACAGAGGTCATTTAGGTAGTGGATAGAGGGGGTGAAAGAGGGCTGAAGCTATGAAATAGGGCTAGACAGGTAAAGAAGACCAGATTGTGGCATTGAATACCAGGCAAAAGAGTCTGAATTTTATTTGGGGGGCAACAGGGAGTCATTGATTATTGCTGAGCGACCAGTGAGCACGGTCAGTCTTATAGCAAAAGGAAGATTAGTCCAATAGTGTCATGGAAGAAATTTTGGACAAGGGTAAAGACCATCTCAACAACGCAAGTCAACGGGAAGGAGAGGGTATTAGAGAAAGTATTAGTGGTGGCTGAGAGAATGGAGAAGTAGATTACAGGAGACCTCAGAAGACATGCAATGCAACCCCCTTAGTATTTCACAGAGAAAGAAACTGAGGCCCAGAGAAGTAAATAGTCACACAAGAAGAGATTTTAACTCAGCTCCTGACTCCAAGCCCAGCACTCCTACAACTCCACATTTCCTCTTATCTCTAGAAGTCTCTAGGAGTTGGGAGATAAAAGAATTTGTAACTTATCATGAAAGATGGGGATGGAGCCGCCCACCCATTTTAAACCAGGGAAAGTTTGAATCCCCAGAAAGATGATCGTTCATCATCTCCTTTGATGACCTCGACCTCAAGGAGAGGTTTCAGACAAGCAAGTGCTAAACAGACCCAAATACGGGTAGCTGTAGTCTTCCCTAAATGTGTTGGGGTCGGAGGGGAAGTGTTAACTATTGGAGGACTTTGCGCTGCTTGAAACTCACTACGTTTTACTTTTAGCTTGCAGTCAAATTAGGAATCGCGGTGGGGTATTCGAACCCACAGCCCGCCTCTTCCTAGGCTGACTCCCTCCCCACTTGGCCACCTCATCCTTTCTAGGAGTCGTGCTCTTAAATAAATATATAAATACCTAAATAAACAGCGCCGAGAGGGAGGAAGCCCTTTCCCCCGGCAAAGCTCAAGGACAAGGCGCGGGCACGATACGGGTACCGGCTGGGGGGGGGGGGGGGGGCGGGGGGCGCGGCACGGGACAGCGAGGGAGGAGGCAAGAGGCAGAGGAGACGCAGCGTCTGAACTCCTCTCCCTCGCCTGTATCAGCTCTCCTCGTTCCAAGGAGGTCCCCAGTGCCAGGTTCGCAGGGACAGCCTGGAGCCCGAACTGCACGGTGCGTGCTCGGCGAAAAGAGTTCATTCCTCCGGGGAGCCGGGGAGCGCACCCCTGCTGCTGCTGCTGCTGCTGGAGCTCAGGGAGGTTTTCTTGCAGCTCGCCCTGCCAACCCCAATGGCTGTCCCGTTCGTGGGCATCCCAGGTCCCCAAGATTCCATTTCTGCCCCCGGGAAAATGCCACCACTTGGGGGAGAGCAGCCCAACTGCTTTTGCTGCTTGAGAAGGCTGCCGGCCGCTTCCAGCAGCCAGCGGGTCCCATGGTGTAATGGTTAGCACTCTGGACTTTGAATCCAGCGATCCGAGTTCAAATCTCGGTGGGACCTCACTTACGTTTTTGGGTTCCAAAATTAAAGTTTTGGGACGCCGCTACAAGCTGCGGCCATGGCCAATGATGCCGCAGCCCCAGTGACCCACTGGACAGCGGTTTGGGGAGTCCCCTCCCTCCCTTAAGACGCTTTCCTTTCGTCTTCCAAGAAAGAACCCTACTGCGCAAGCGCTAGAGACAAAGCGAAAAATATGCGTGGTGGAGCCCGAAGGCTGCAACTTGACCCCTCCTTCCTCCCCCCGCCCCTTCCTAACCCCTAGGGAGCACCCGAAGGAATCCGAAAGATCCCGAGGCTGTTTCCAGAGGGGAACAACAACGTCCATTGGCTTTAAGAGAAGACCCGCCCCTCCCTAAGCGCCGCGCTTATTGGTTATTGTGCACCTCTGATACTCCTTTGGAAACTGTCTGGGCCGTGGCGGGACGAGGATGGGTGGAGGGGCGGGGAAAGACGTGGGTCCCGGCGGCTTCCATTGGCCAAACCAGATGGAGGCGGTGGCTTCCTCCTCATTCGCTTCTTACTATTGGTTGTAACGTGGTGCCCTTCCCCGCCCTCCCCAAGCCTCCCCTTAGTCCTTCTCACACTTAAGGTCAAATCCCTGGGGGACGTTCTGGGAGAGGAAGAGGTCATCCTCCTGGACTGTGTAGGTTATTGTGTGTCTGTCAGTCATTCCGTCAATCAGGCAAGCGTCCCTCAATCTGTTTGTATCAAGTAAGCCGGAGTCCAGCTGTCTCTAGTTCAGTCCAAGCACAAAACATTTGTGATTGATTGAATGAATGAATGAGTGAATGAGTGAATATGAATAGCATTTGTCAACCTCTTGCTATGTTAAAAGATGATGCTGTTAAAGTGCTGCTGTTAATACGCCAGCAAAATTGGAAAACTCAGCAGTGGCCAGTGGAAAAGATCAGTTTATGTCTCAGTCCTAAAGAAGGGCAGTGCCAAGGGATATTCAAATTACTGCACGAACTGAGCGTATTTCACATGCCAGCAAGGCCATGCTTAGGATTCTGCAAGCCAGGCTTCAACAAAATGTGACTCAAGAATTACGTTTTCAAAGAGGCAGAGGAACTAGAGACCAAATTACCCACATTCAGTGGATTATGGAAAAAGCAAGAGAGTTCCAGAAAAAAGCATCAACTTCTGTGCCATGTGGATCGCAAGAAAATGTGGCAAGTCCTCAAAGAGAGAGGAGAATCAGATCATCTTACTTGTCTCCTGAGGAATCTATGTGTTGACCAAGAAGCAACAGTTAGAACCAAACATGGAACAACTGATTGGTTTAAGATTAGAAAAGGACAAGGCTGTATACTGTCACCTTATCTATTTAACTTACCCTCCTTGAAAGCATTTGACAACATGACTGAAAACATCCTGCTAAAAAGCATAGGAACAAGCACATAGCTTTGTTTTGCTCCTTTGGTGACTGGGAAGGCACGAGAGCATTGTCCATTGTCCATGATGTTTTCATTCATGTTGTGAAATGCTTTCAATGAGGATGAACATGGCATCAATCGTCAGCTACCACACTGGTGGTAAATTCTTCAACTTGAAAAGGCTACAAGCCAAGACACAGTGGAGGGAGTGTTGGTGCATGATTTTCTGTTTGCTGATGATTGTGGACTCAATGTAGCTTCTGAAGCTGAGATGCAACAAAGTATGGACCAATTCTCTGCTGCTTGTGCTAATTTTGGCCTAATGATTAACACCAAGAAAACACAGGTGCTCCATCAGCCACCACCACACATTATTAGACTGACTACCAAACTGAAGGTCTACCAAACTGTTGTGTTGTCTTTATTGTTGTATGCCTGTGAAACCTGGACAGTCTACCACTGCCATGCCCAAGAAACTGAATCACTTCCATCCGAATTGTCTTAGGAAGATTCTGAAGATCACCTGGCAGGATAAGGTACCAGACACTGAGGTCCTTTCTTGAACTAAACTGCCAGGCATTCAGACTGCCTCAGAGAGAGCAACTCCAATGGGCTGGCCATGTTGTTCTGATGCAAAATGTACTCTTTTTTTTTTATGGAGAGCTCACACAGGGCAAGGGATCACATGGTAGTCAAAAGAAGCAATACAAGGACACTCTCAAGGTCTCTCTTAAGAACTTTGGAACATGGGTGATACTGGCACAGGACCACTCAGCATCGTGTGCCCACAGCAAAGCACAATTGAAACAGCTCAAAGGAAACACAGGATGCACAAATTTAGAAGAATCCACCCCAAACGTTCACACGGACTATTTGTACATGACCTGTGGTAGAGCATTTGGAGTTTGTATTGGTCTGATCAGCCAGAGGCAGGCACACTGAAACTTTGGTCTAGCATAGTGACGTCATTTGGTCCTCTTCAAGAATGAAGGACAACAACTAACCAAACAACTATTTAACTTATATACAGAGTACATCATGCAAAATGCAGGCTGGATGAATCAAAAGCTGGAACTAAGGTTGCCAGGGAAAGATCAACAATCTTCAGATATGCAGATAATACCACTCTGACAGAAGAAAGGGAAGAAGAAATAAGAAGCCTCTTGATGAGGGTGAAAGAGGAGAATGTAAAAGCTGACTTGAAGCTTAACGTTAAGAAAAATCAAGATCTTGGTAACTGGTTCTATCACTTCGTGGCAAAAGGAGGTAGAAGAAATGGAAGCAGTGTCAGATTTTGTAGTCTTGGGCTCAAAGATCACTGCAGATAGCAATTATAGTCATGAAATTTAAAAACACTTGCTCCTTGGAAGGAAAGCTATGGCAAACCTGGACAGCATACTTAAAAACAGAGACATCACTTTGCTAACAAAAATCTATGTAATTAAACCTAGGGTTTTTCCAGTATCAGTGTAAGGCTGTGAGAGGTGGACGAATAGCTGAGTGCTGCAGAATCAACACTTTTGAGAGTCCCTTGGACTGTCTTGTTCATGAAACAGCCAGGTTTGTCACTGGGTTGAAGAGTACTCAGCAGGGAGAAAGGGGTAAGAAGGCTGTAAAGAGAATTAGGTTATTAAGGGCTTTGAAAGCCAACCAGAGGGGCATCTGGGTGGTATAGTGATTAGAGCACCAGCCCTAGAGTCTGGAGGACCTGAGTTCAAATCAGGCCTCAGACATTTGATGTACTTACTAGCTGTGTGACCTTGGGCAAGTCACTTAACTCCAATTGCCCTGCCTTCCCCCCTGCAAAAAAAGGAAAAAAAGAAGGCCAAGCAGAGGACTTTGTATTTGATCTCTGAGGTAATAGGGAGCCACTGCAGTTGGGGGGGGCAGGGTGTGGGAAATCAGATCATGTCAGATCAGGGCTTTAGGAAAATCATTTTGGTGGTTGAATGGAGAATAATTGAAGAGGGGAGAGATTTGAGGCAGACAGACCTAGCTGCAGCCTATTGCAACAGTCCAGGTGTGAGATGATGAGGGCTTATGCCAGAGTGGTAGCAGTGCCAGAGGAGAGAAGGAGGCATATTGAAGAGACCTTGCAAAGGTGTCTTTGTCAACAGATTGGATATGGGGGTGAGAGATAGTAAGGAGTCCAGGATGACTCCTTAGGTTGCTTGCTGTTTGTCCGTTCTCAAAGAGGACCGTGACATCAGGAAGGTGATGCCATGACATGCAAGTGAATTGGATTTAAGTGAGGCAGAGCTGTGCAAAGTCACCAGCCTCACTTTCTCCTCTGGAGCCATCTGGGTCCAATGACCTGATATAGATCAGGACAACTGGAGATGGCCTAGGATGCAGTGGGGGAGCTTGGCCTTTTCAAGCTCAGGTCTTTAACAGGTCTCAGTTTGACTGAGGCAAAGCCTATTCAGTGATTAAGGCTTAATAAGAAATGAGGCAAAGAGTGGCCTCTTTTAAAAAAAAAATTGAGGGTTGTGAGTCCGAGGTACTAGTAAGATGGTGATACCTTCTATAGTAACATGGAAAGTGGGAGGTGGGAAGGATTTAGGGGGAAAGATGACTCTGGTTTTAGACATAATGAATTTAAGATGTCTACTGGACATCAGTTTCAGATGTCTAAAGGCAGGTGGAAAGGTGAGATTAGAGGTCAGCTGAGAGCTTGAGGCTGGATAGGCATATCTGAGAATTGTCAGCATGGAGATGGTAATTAAATCTATGGGAACTGATGATATTGTTGATGGTTGTCCTCTTCTAGACACTCCGTCCTTCTCAAACTGTAGTGTCCACAAGTGAACACAATAATCCAGATGTGGTCAAGTCAACAAGCATTTGTTAAGCACCTATCATCTGCCAGCCACTATAGGGATGTGCAAATCCAGAAAGACAAATAATAGTCCCTGTTCTCATGGAGTTCCCAGTCCCATGTGGTTTGATTAGGGCAGAATACATCAGCACTGTAGCCTACTTATTCCTGGAAGCTCTATGTCTCATAATACATTCCACGATTTCATTAGCTTTTCTGGCTACCACATCGCAACGCTGACTCATACTGAACTTTCAGTCAACTAACAACCCCGGATGGTTTTGTTGGGTTGTTTTGGTTTTGTTTTTTTTTTTTAAGATAAATTGGGGTCTGTTCTATACTTGTGAAGTTGATTTCTTAAATCTAAGAAGAAGAGTTTGCATTTATCCTGCTGAATTTCATCTTATTGAATTCAGCCTGTAAAGATCTTTTTGGCTCCTGATTCCGTGATGCTGTAACAACAATGTACCTAGCAGCTGCTGTAGGGGTGTAAGACCCAACAAGACCAGCAACAAGAGCACAGGTTCTTTTGATCTGCTTTACTAAAGAAAGTAACTTTAAGGGGTTACAATCTCACTTTAATCAAATGTACATGTATAACTCACTTAGTTCAGGAGGAAAAGTCAGCACCCTGAACTTCAGAGCAAATACAAATAGAAATTACAAACATCAATAGACAGACTTTGTCTGATTCAAATCACAATTCATAGTTACCAGAGAAGCATCAACGTCTGGGTTTACAAGCCAGGGGACTCTTAACAACAGCTGCCCAGAGTCTCAGGACACTCTTCCAGTGGGTAAGAGCCCCAAACAAAATGCTAACCTCTGAGTTTATATACCTTTTTTAGGGCCCTGAAGGGCTCATACCTAAGCAGCAAAAGGGTGTGTGCCTGGGGCTTTTCACCTAATAAGGCTTAATCAAAGGCACTTGATTACTTTAGCATTCTAAAAGAGAAAACAGTAAAACAAACAAAAAAAAAGTCCCACCTTAATTACCAATACAGATGCCTTGTGTTAGCCAGCACATTTTGTGTCACCTGAAAATTGGATGAGCAGGTTATTTAGGGTCATTATGTACAACTCATTGATAAAATTGTCAAACAGCACAGGGCTAAACATATCCCTAAGGAATTCCACTGGAGACTTCCTACAACATTGACATTGAAAATAGTCATTCAACCAATTCTGAATCCATCTAGTGGTACTATCACCTATCTCCACATCTCTCTACCTTATCCAGAAGAATAGTGTGAGATGCTTTATCAAATGCTCCATTAAAATCTAGCTAAACTGTATGGATAGCTTTCCCTTCATCTACAGATGTTAATAGAATCACAGGCTTGGACTTAGAAGGAATGTCAGAGGCTGTCCAGTCCAACCTATACCCTAAGCTAAATAAATCCTCACTATATCATACCTGATAGGTGATCAGCCAGCCTCTGATGGAAGACTTCCAAGGAGGGAAAGTCAACCACTCTTAGGGCAGCTTTGTCAAAGATTTGTCAAAAAATGAAATGAGGTTAGTCTGGCATGGACTATTCTTGGTGAATCTATGTTGAATCTTTGAAATCACCACTTTCCTTTCTGAATGTTCTTGTGGTTGAGTTGTTTTTCCAGTCCTGTCCAATTCTTTATGGCCCCATTTGGGGTTTTCTTGGCAGAGATTCTGGAGTGGTTTGCCATTTCATCCTCCAGCTCATTTTACAGATGAGAAAACTGAGGCAAACAGAGTTAAGTGTCTTGCCCAGGGTCACCCTGCTAATAAGTGTCTGAGGCTGGATTTAAACTCACAAAGAGGAGTTTTCCTGACTCCAGTCCCAGCCTAAAATTTTCCCAGGAATTGTAAAGGTTCTCTTCCACCCCAAACCTTCTCCATGATGATGATGGAGTTGCCAATATCCATGTGACACTCAGAAGTCTTTGGCTCAAATACCATTTGGGGCTGAATTCTCTCATCTATATGGGAGGAAAGCTCCACTCCTTGTTAGAAAGGCCATGAATTTCAAATAATCTCAAAACTGGGTAAGTGCTAATTGGTCAGGATGCACGTGTCTGAGCTTCTGGTCAGTTGTTTCTATAGGAATGATTGATCTTCAGAGAAATTAGACTTTGACACATAGTCAAGGCTCTCTAAGCAATCTCTGCTGTTGGTGCCTGTTGTCTGTGGGAGAATTATGTAATGGACTGCTTCTTGTAAGTAACTCAAGAATGATAAACAGAGGTGGAGGTTATCTCAGGGTTGGGAATCTGCTCAGCTTATACTAAGAATAACCTTGAGAGAAACCACTATTATCTTAACATGAGGGCAAGGACTTTTTGCAAAATTACAAGGAGGAAAAAAACACAACCTGTCAAACTTTTGGCATGCTGACTTATGAGGCTATAAGCAGCCATATTTTAAAAATAAACTATTAACTCTTAACATGCAAACCAAAGGGATTTATTTTAACAAACACCACAGCGCAGAAGTATTTCTACTTAGGAAATGAGTCTTTCAAAATGGGGGGGGGGGGGGGCTACACTCAGAGTTTCCATGGGCAACAAGGAATAATAAGAGTAGTTAGCATTTTACTGAAGAAGGAAACGGTGAACCACTCCAGTATCTTTGCCAAGAAAACCCCAGGGACAGTACTGGTGTGCTGTGCTCCACAGGGTCACAAAGAGTCAGACACGAACAAGTAGAAGCATTTTATAGGTTTTCAGCTTTGTAAAGCACTTTACAAATATTATCTCATTAGACCCTCACAACAACCCTGGGAGATAGATGCTATTTTTATACCCATTTTACAGGCAATGAAACTGAGATAAATCGAAGTTAAGTGACTGCTGAGATCACACAACTAATTAGCGTCTAAGGCAGGCTTTGAACCCAGGTCTGTCCTTATCTACATCCCGTGCTCTATCCACCAAGTCATCTAGCATCCCCTAATAGTGACAATCATAATGATAATGACAGTAATGATAGTGGCTTGATCCATTATTTACCATCAATTCCATAGGTAGAAAGTCAAAGATCAGCAGCATCTCCAACGGTGCAGTGAGTCACAGAGGTCAAAATAAGGCATTGGCTAATGAAGAAAAGAAGAGGTCACTTAGGACTCAGAGGAGTCCAGAGAGCTCTCCCTCATTTTTCCCTCTGTTGAGGAGCTAATTTAGCTGAACGTCGAGCAGCTGTTTGAGAATTCTCAACACTAGATTTCATTGTCTTTCTGTTTCTTAAAGTAAATGTACCTAAGCTACAATGTCAGTGTATTACCCTTTTGGGTCATATGAATCTAGGAAGATAAGCATTTTGATGGGAAATGAGACAGGAGATCTATATTCAAACCATATTGGGAGATCTTCCTGAAATAAAATTCTGGATGGGAGCAAGATTTGGTGATAGATTTATGAACTATTATATGAAGATGATTCTTTTATGTTTTTAGAACTCTGCACTGAGTCTAGAATTAGTGTTCTTGGCATCTTTTGAGCCACAAACAGCTTTGACAGTCTGCTGGAGAAGGAGTTTATTCTTCTCAGATTTTGTCGCTTAGTTGTATCTGATTCTTCATGACCCTCTTTGGGATTTTCTAGGCAAAGATCCTGGAGTGGTTTGCCATTTCCTCCTCCAGCTCATTTTGCAGATGAGGAAACTGAGGCAAACAAGATTAATTGTCTTGCCCAAGGTCACACAGCTAGTGTGTCAAATGTCTGAGGCGGGATTTGAATTCAGATCCTCCTGACTCTGGGGCTGGTGCTCTACTCACTGCACCACCTAGCTGTCCCTCAGTTTCCCCATTTAGCACTCTTTTCCCCTCCCTATAGTTTCCTCTTCCTCTGAGGTGGGGAAAGTCTTCCCTTTCCCTTTTCAACTACCTAACATCTTCCACCCATTTTATTACAGCACTCCACTGAAGTCCTACTCCAATAACCTCACTATGGTGCCTAGGAGACCCTGTATCCTCAAAGAATCCACTGACCTCAGGCTCTGACAGGCTCTATCAAATTGGAAAGGCTAGTCTTGGCCCAGTGAAGAGTAATACACTTGGGGAATGAGGACCAGACTGGCTATATTCAAGGTGGACTCATCGGTCATTGGCTTTTATCGTTGTTATTGGGTCATTTCAGTTGTGTCCAACTCTCTGTGACCCACTTTGGGGTTTTCTTGGCAGAGATACTGCAGTGGTTTGCCATTTCCTTCTCCAGCTCATTTGACAGATGAAGAACTGAAGCAAAAAGGATTAAGTGACTTGCCCAGGGTCACACAGACAGATTTGAGACTGGATATCTGAGACTAGATGTGAACTCCAGTCTTCCTGACTCCAGTACTGGAGTTCTATCCACTGTACCACCTAGCTGCCCAGTCACTGGCTGACATTATGACATTATTCGGAGAAGTCTATCTGTTCAAGCAACAGAGGTTGTGGTTTGTGTCAGTGAAGAGAGTATCCACACAGACCCCATTGAAATCACTAATCCCTCCAATATGATATCTGTGTCTGTGCCTATGTCTATGCCTATGTCTATGTATAGGTGTATGTGTATAGATGTGTGTATACATATACACATATGTCTACATCCATGTATATGTCCATGCCCATGTATATGTGTATGTGCATACATGTGTATGTGTGTATGTGTATGTATACGTATATTTCTGTGGAGGAACCCTGGAAGGAATACTAAGAGGAGGGGGACAAAAATATTGCTGAGCCACTGATGGGCTATTAGTTTCAGAAGGGGCCAGAGTCTAGGACTCCTACGCTCAGGCACAAAGAGTGACCAGCAGAGGGCAGAACGCTCTCGCCCATGGCTGACCATGGAGATCTCTCAGCTGTAGAAGATGCCTCTCTGCCAAGACTGGCTTTCCAGATGGGATCCCAGATGCCCTTATTTTAAGAATTATTTGAAAATACTTTCGAAATTATCTGGCTCCATCCCCTCATAAAGGAAGCTGAGGACCAGAGCGAGGCATTGACTCCCATTCCCAAGTCTCTTCTTTGCTTTTTGCCCCACTTACTGATGTGCAAGTTTCTCGGTGCCTTGGATTAGTGCTTGACATGGGAGGAAATTCTATTCTGAAGTGATTTTCCCTTCCTATCTTTCTCCTCCCCTATCCCAAGCCCTCAGTAACAGACAAGGGCAAGAAGGAACCTTGTTCCCTACCATAAACCCTAGCCCCAGGTTCACATCTGGTGCCCTCCCTGTTAAGATTGGGAGATGCTCGAGGGCAGGGACTAGGTGGGGATATGGAGGGCATCTCCTCTATCCTCTGTCTCTACTGGGGAGAAAGCTCTGGCTAAGTTTCCCCACAGATTTAAGGATCAGAGAGAGACTGACTTCTCCTCAGATACCAGAAGCCCGAGGAATTAGCTTCCCCCCATCTGACCCAGCCCCCACACCCTCACCCAATCTGCCAATCTGTCATGAGCTAGAGATGAAGGAGTCAGGATGGGGGAGAGGGGGGGAGAGCAAGGCTGATCTCCTTAGGATTACCCAGTGTGACAAGTCTAAGGAACTGAATTTCAAAGCATTCCCTGGTTCAATCTTCTTTCTGTGTCCTCCGTCCTCTCCCCAACCCTGTACATCCTGGGCTGCCATCCAAACATTCTTTGAGTCACCAGAAGAGACCAGTTGATTCAGAGCCTGAAAATGGAATTCAATTTACTCAACGAGCAGTAAGAGATGATCCAGTGTCCTGGTGGAGCCCACTGTCAATTCTCCTTGGCTCCTTCTTGCTTGCCTTGAGATCATCTTATTATTTGATAGCACCTCCACTCTGGTATGGGTTATCTGTGGGTTTTAATGATCCAGCCTGTTCTTGCTCTGACATCAGGGCTCAGCCATAGTGGTCATCCTCTGAGGTGGGCCCAAAGAGTCCTAAGCTCTAAGCATTATTGAGAGAATCTCTGCAAAAGATACCCCTTCCCTTGCCCTCCCCCCACCCGAATTAACTTGCTGTGCGACCTTACACCAGGGTTAACTCAAGAACTTTGGATGGATTTCAAGGGATCCATGAACCTGAACAGGGAAAAAAATATCATCTTTCTTTTCACTTACCTCTAAGTACACTTAGCATTTCCTCCTGTTATTTAAAAACATTCTGAGAAAACTTTGCCAGACTGCAAAGGGATCTATGATGTTGAAGGTTAAGAACTCTCGCCTTTAAAAAGAGAACCGACTTCTAACTGACATCTTACGAGTCTATGATTCTCGCGTATTGGGTTTATTTAGAGATCGTGTTTGGAACTGAAGGAACTCTGCATTTGGTGAAGAGAGATCGTAGGATTTATAACTGAAAGGAATCAACTTCGTAGCATCCATACCAAGCCCTCCCTCTTACAGAGAAGGAAACCCACGGAGGGTGAGCCTGATAGTTTCCTTGCCCCAAATGTCGTGGAGCTTTCAGCTAATTATTAACAATTCACACTTCTCTGGTGCTTTATGATTTGTCTCAAAACGCTGCATTAAGTTGGGTGTTGTAATTTCCCTTACCCCACAAATTAGGGAAGAAGGGCTCGGAAAGGTTGAGTGTCAGAGTCTAGGTTTGAGCCCAGGTTTCTAGACTCTATGTTCTGGGCTTTTTCTGTTATATCATATTGGGTCAGGAGCAAGTGACACAGTCAAAAGAGCATTATCCACCATTAGGGATGGAGAGGGTAGGCTTTCCTCTCCCTTGCTCTGCTCCACATCACCTGGAACAACCTGACAATGAGGAACCCAATGCAACAAATGCTTTGGGATGCCCTTCTCCTCCAACCCTCTTGCCAATGTCCCCTTCTCTTTTCATCCTCCTGTGTAGACATTAACTTTGTTCCATCCCCACCCTATTCTACCTTCCAGTGGTGGTAGGACCCCCTCTCTAGACTCTCCTCCATTCAGATCAGACATCTTCCTTAACTTTCAGTAACATAGAGGAGCTAGAGATTTCACCATTTGCCCTAGCCCTACTCCCTCCAGGCCCACGGTAGTTGACATCTGATATTCTTGGGACTTCTAGATCTTTCCATCTCCCAGTTAAAGTGAGAGCTCCTTGAGACTAGGGAGCATTTCATTTTTCCTTTCTTATCTCCAATACTTCTAATGATGCTTGGAACACGGTTAGCACTTGATAAATTCTTTTAAATTCATGCATTTCTAACATTTTATTGCCCCCAAGATAATCTTTTGAATTGAGCTGGTAGCATTTTCCTGGCTGAGCTTACATTGGTCCAGTATAACAAGGCTTTAACATCCAATTAGTTAATTAGGAAAGAATGGGTGTGACCTTGGAAGAGGGTGGACAGAGTTGTCAGGATAGAGAATGATATTTGGTTGCCTGGGGTTTAGGTCTGTAGGGGATCAACTAGGGGACTGGGGAAAAGCTGGTCCTTTGGATGAGGTTCAGGATGGGGGGAGGGGGTGGTCAGCTTATCATACAACCACCTTTCTCCTTAAAGGGATTTTTGTCCTCCGGGATGCCTTTAAGGAGGGGGTCATCTCCAGCATTGGCTTCCACATAGTCCTTAAGTTCCTTCCCTGTTTTGGAAATCTGTGAAGGAAAAAAAAAAGTCTCCTTGCTTTGAGATTCTTGGCTGGGAGGGGAAAACGGTATATCACCAGTGTACTAACATTGTAACACCCCATAAAGCAGGGACTTTCCCTAATGCATGAAGGATGGTGGTCAGGCATCTGAAAGAATTCAGTCAGCAACTGAGAAAGGATCTGGATGGCTTAAATCACAAAGATTTAGTCTTACTTGTGTGGGTTGACTTTATCTTGTTTCCATTAGTCGTGTCACTCTCTGTGACCCCAGTATTCTTGGCAAAGATACTGGAGTGGTTTGCCATTTCCTTCTCCAGCTCATTGTGCAGATGAGGAAACTGAGGCAAACAAGGTTAAGTGACTCACCTAGGGTCATACAGCTAGTAAGTGTCTGAGGCCAGATTTGCACTCAGGTCCTCCTGATTTCAGGGCTGGTGCTCCATCTTGCTACACCACCTACCTGCTCCAAAATTTCCCAAATGATTTTTATCTATTTAGTCTTATCTATGTGGGTTGACAACTTGGAAGCAGGGGGATGGGCAGTCATATCTCCAGGCCACCCTGACCGCAAGGATCTTTTTTTCTTATTTAGGGAACCTGGGCATGTCTGTCTTATCCATCTCCATTTTTGCAGTTCCAGCTCCCTCCATCACTCCCCTAATTCCAGCTCCTTAGAAAGAAGTTTCCACTACCTCCTTATCCTTTCCCCCCACCAACAAACCATCCCACCACCCCTTCCTGTGCATCCCTCTCCTACCATGAAGATGAGAGAATAGAGAAGACAGGGAAGGAGGGAGACACTCACCATGGCTCTTTCATTTTTCACTTCTTTCTTAAGTTGATCGATCTGCATTTTTAACAGCTCCTTCTCAGTGAGATCCTGAGCCATGTTGCTCCAAAGAAACAGGGACCCTATAAGGATACCTCACTCCGTATTATAAATGCCTCTGTCACACCAAGTAGCTTCTACATCCCCGATCACCACCAAATGAAATCATTACACTCCCTCTCCTATGATTCCTATATCCCTTTTTCAGGATGAAGCAAAAGTAAACCCTGCTCTGTGCATGCAAGGAGCTTCCAGCCTGATGAAGAGGATTCTCCCACTTGGGGAGATCCCAATCTGATGGTAGAGTCACACATGGAAAAGAGGTGGAGAAAGAAGAAAAAGGCCGGTTTTGGTTTGAGGCTTTCTCCCCCATCCTGAAAAATGTAGCAAGGGCTAATTAACTCCAACAGGTTTGTTTCTTAATCCACAAACATTTGAAAATGATTTTTAGGGAGACTCCTGCCTACTGCCTAACTCCCACTACTCAAATCTAGCCCCCAAGCAAGTCCACTCTAATTCTCACCTGTGTAGGTGCCTATGTGTAGTGGTGGTGGTGGAGTGCTGTCCTGAAATCTTCAGAAAGGCACCTGTCTCAGTCCTGGACACGATACTGCCTGATCCTCTTCTTCCCAACTGAAGATTTCTCTGTTGAAGCAGCAGATGGTCTTAACGCCAAAATCTCTGATCCTCAAGCTAATTAACAGACTTGAAGTAATAAGCCTATTAAGAGACCTGAGCCCCCATTGGGAACAGAAAAGAATTGACACCTGTCCCCAAATGAACACATTGATCATCTCCAAATGAGGCACCGAGGATGCTTAGCCTATAGAAGAAAAGACTGCTAACATGTATTTGAAGGGCTGGATCAGACTTGATCTGCTTGGCCCCAAATCGCAAAACAAGGAGCAAAGGACGGAAGTTTCAAAAAGGCTGATTTGGACTTCATATATGAAAAAAGTTTCTAATACATAGAGACATCCAAAAGCGGAATATGATGTCTCAAGGGGTAGTAGGTTCCCTGTGATCAGGGTCTTTGGGAGGAAGGTTTGATAACCACTTTAGGGGTTATTGTAAGGGGCCTTCTTGGTCAGATATATGTTGGCCTTTAGTCTCTAATGTCCTAACTGTAAGATTCTGTGACTTTGGATATCTAAGTGACTTTAGAAACAACCTTAGTGATCTTCCTGCCTCCCAGGCCTACCTATCACTTTGTTGTTGTTCAGTTGTGTCCAACTCTTATGACCCATTTGGGGTTTTCTTGGCAAAGATACTGGAGTGGTTTGCCATTTCCTTCTCCAGTGGAGTAAGGCAAAAAGTGATATACAGCTAATAAGTATATGAAGCTGAATTTGAACTCAGGTATTTCTGACTCCTAGGCAGTTAGGTGGTACAGTGGATAGAGAGCCCAGCCAGGAGTCAGGAAAACCTGAGTTCAAATGTGGCCTCAGACACTTACTGGCTGGGCAACATTCAGCAAGTCTTTTAACTCTGTTTGCCTCGGTTTTCTCATCTGTAAACCGAGCTGGACAAGGAAATGACAAACCACTCCAGTATCTTTGCCAAGAAAACCCCAGAAGGGGTCATGAAGAGTCGGACACGACTGAAACAAGTGAATAACAAAATTCCTGACTCCAGGGCCAGTGCTCTATCCACCGTAGCACCTAACTGCCCCCACCACTAGAATTGATTCCTCCAGAGTTCTGGTTGCTTTAACTCCTATTCCAGTTTGCATCCTCCAATTTTTTCCTCTCATCTTGTTCTTTTGAACTCTTCCCTCCTCTCCTCAACTCACCTCTGAATGTTCTGCCCATCCAGACAACCTGTACTAGTATCCTTCCAACACCTCAGCCTTCCCAACCCTAAGCCTTCGAACAAGCTTTCTCCTGAACTGAGGTCAAAAGGAGAGAGAGAGAGAAAGAGAGAAAGCCATTCTCCTTTCCCCCACTTCTGTCCTGCTCTTTCTAACCCTGCTTTAAATAATAACCAGTAATAGGTAGCATTTATACACTCCACATAGATGATCTCATCTGATCAGTCTTCATTTGATACATCCCCTTCCTTCTTGAAATCTTCCATGATTAATCCCACCTAACTACAATCACTCCTCTTTGGCGTCCTCTTAGCCCTTTTCTCCAGTTTACACTTCATTTCTTTCTTTCCCTAGTTCTATTTCTCTCTGCCTCTTTCTCCATCCTGGGTGTATATTCATAAATCTGGGCTCAGGAACCATACCTTTACTTTCCTCTGGGTCTACTCCCAAGGGTTCTCAGAGATCTCTGCCTTCAGGCATACTTCATCCAGGGTTAGACTCAAAAAGTAGAGGAGGGAAGCCTAGAAATGTGCGAAGGCTCTTGCGGGGTCCTCGTCCATCCCTTTGCCTTTTCTCTGGGGGACAAAACCAACCTCGATTCACTTTGGGGTTAAGGAGGAATGGAAGTGGAGAGGGAGCTTATGTTCTGGCCTGCTCTTGGGAATCTATCAAAGCCAAATTCAGTATTTGGCATTCAGTATCTGGCCTACATGCTACTTACATGCTATGGGGGGTGGGCAGAGCAGAGGAACTACATGTACCTGACTGAAATACAACATAGGACCTTACGTGGACCAAGGAAAGATCCAGACAAACTAGTCTAGAAAAATTTGAGGAGAGAAAACTTTGACCTAGGGAGGATCTGAGAAGGCTCCTTAAAAGGAGGCATTGAGTAGCGTTTTGAAATAAGAGAAGAATCTGGAAAGGGGGAGATGAGAAAACAAATTCATTCCAGGCATGGAGAAATGCTTGGACAAAGTCATGGAGGTGGGAGATGTAACGTCAAGTTTCAGGAAACAGCTAAAGTCATTCGTTTTGACTGGAACATAGAGAAAATGAAAGAAGTTGTTTGAAAAGAAGACTTTAGAAAACCTTAAATGTCAGGGGGAGGAGCTTTCTTTTTATTCTAGAAGCAAGGAGGGGACCACTGAAGTTTTGAGTTGGTAACATTGTAATGTCTGTGCCTTAGGAAGATTATTTTGGCAACTGTGCAGAGCACAGCTTCCTCAGGGTTTTAGGGTCTACTGTACACTGGCATGCATAGAACGTTAAGGTTGGAAGGAACCCTAAAGGCCTTCCAGTCCCACCCGTTTACCAGTGAGGAAACTAAAGCCTAGAGAGAGGAAGACTTACCCAAAGTGAGCTCAGTCATTTTTTTCTCTTGTGTCCGACTCTTCATAACCCCAGTTGGGGTTTTCTTGGCTAAGATACTGGAGTGGTTTGCCATTTCCTCCTCCAGCTCATTTTACAGATAAGGAAACTGAGGCAAACAGGATGAAGTGACTTGCCCAGGGTCACACAGCTAGGAATTGTCTGAGGCCAAATATGAACTCATATAGCCAAGTTTTCCTGACTCCAGGCCCCCAGTACCCAAGGTCACACAACTTCGTATTAGGCAGAGCCAGGACTAGAATCTAGAGCTCTTAACATCTAGCCCAGGGTTCCTTCCTCATTGCCACACTGCCTCCCTGAAAGGGCAAGTTTCCACTAGAAGCAGGATGTGTAACCTGCATGCATCATGAGCGTGTTTTCTCTTGGCATAGCAGAGAGCAATGAATGCACTCAAAGTCAGGCGGACCTGGGTTCAGATCCTACCCCAGATACTTACTGGATGTGTAAACTTGGACATTTACTTTAATTTATGTCATTTAAATTCTCAGTGCCTCAGTTTCTTTATCTGTAAAATGAGAAAGTTCAACAGAACCACTAAGGTTTCTTCCAGCTGGAAATCTATGATCCTATGATCCTTTATTGGGCACAGAGAAGAGTGGATCTCCACCCTCCACAATAATAATGCTTCGGAGACTTCATGATAACTCAGAGAACTGCTGAGAAGTTATTTCTGGGCTTTAATTTTGATATCACTAGCTACAACATGAGCCAATTTCCATTTGTTTGGCCTCAGTGGACACAAAAAAAAAACAAAACAAGACAGCATCATTTGGCCCCCACCCCTGCAGACTCCTGGCTTTTATCCTAGGGACAGCTAGAGGATGAGGTGGTGACTGAAGTGCTGGACCTGGAGCTGGGGAGATCCGAATTCAAATCCTGCCTCAGACACTTACTAGCTCTTTGACACTGGGCAAGTCAGTTAAACTCTCTGAGGCAGTTTCCTCTTCTGCAAAACAGGGGAATTAATATCACTTAATTCACGGAGCTATTGTAAAGATCGAATGAGTTTACACATGTAAAATCCTTTGCAAACTTTAAAGTGCTAAGTAAATGCCAGCTATTATCATTTATTATTATCTCCAGGTCCTAGTCCTCCCAGCTCACCAGTCCCTCAGTGACTCATCTCTGAGCTTCCCAAGGAAGCCCCCACCCTCTGCCTTCTTCCCATCTCCCACCCCCTGAAGTGGAACACACACACACACACACACACACACACACACACACACACACACACACACCCTCCCCCAGCAGTAGGACCAGCCTCCTTCCTCCTCAGCCTCCCAGCCCTCTCCTCCCTATACCCCCGCCCCCCACACACACATACGCACACACCCTGGCTTCCTCTCTGGGGCCTGGGAGCAGATTCAGCTTTGGTTTCCTCCGAGGGGGGTAAGTTTAGGGGAGGGGGAGGAGTGACACCCAATTAAGCCCCTGCCTCACCCTTCCCCTCTGTCCAGGGGCTGAGTGGAGTCAAGAGAAGGCCAGGGGAGCAAACATCAGCTTCCTCTTGTCTGGCAATGAGCCTCCCTCGCCTCCCCTGGCCAGGTTTGCTTCTCTGGCCCCAAAGAGAAAGCCAGCAAGAGGGAGGGCAGGTAGAGCAGCCAATCAGAGCCCAAGAAAGGCACAAAACCAGTCGGTGGCTCCGGGTGGCCGCCTAGTGAGGGCAAGGTAGCCACAAAGCGGGTAGCCATGGCTGAACTACAACAGCTCCTGGAGTTTGAGATCCCCACAGGCCGTGAGGCCCTCCGAAGCAACCACAGCAGCCTCCTCAGAGTTGCTGACTACTGTGAAAGCAACTATGTTCAGGTAGGTAGTGTCCAACTCGGCTCCCTCTAACCTCCCTCCCATTGATTGCACTGGCTCCCTAGTACTTGGATGTCATCCCCAGTCAAATCCCCATCCTTAACACTGATCCTCCCCATCCCTGGCTCTGAGCTCTTCCAAACCTGATACTGAGTCCTTTTCCATAATCCTGACTCCTTGCCTCTCCCATCAGCTCCAGGGCCTGAGCCATTTGAACCTGCTTTATGTTGAACCCAAGGTGTAGGAGGCTTAGCCAAAATCATTATCCTCATCTAAAAAATTCTCCATTTCCTTGTAAGACCCCCCCTCCCCTTCCCCAATCCCTACCAGCACAGTATTTGGTCCCCATAGCCACAGGGACCACTTAAGCGCATTTAATCCTGAGCTCTTCCATTGAGAGGTGACACCATCTTAAACTATGTCCCCACCATTTCATACTTTCTCTCACCTCCTGACCCCCACCCACCCAGAGAAGAGGAGGGCTGGAAGTGAGGCCTCTGGGAAAAAAAAAACCAACAAAAAAAACCAAGCAAAACCTTTCCACTCTTCCTAGTAAGCATAGGAAGTGTCTGGGGCAATAAATGTAAAAAAGCTAAGTTGAGTAGAGTCAATCCTAGGAAAACTTAAGGCAAAGAAGAGAAGACAGGTTAGACTGTGTTAGTGTGGGACTCAGAGGCAAGAAGCTGCAAAATGACCTCTGAGAGGGACTTGCCAATTAAGGGAAAAGATTCTGGGATTTTCACAGTTCTTGGGATTTGGTAGTTATCCAAGCATCTGGTTGCTACTATAAGGGACTTGCCTCGAGCTATCTGCCTTCTCTGGATCTCTTTCCCCAGCTCCTCTCAGAATCCTCTCAAAAGAAGCTTGCCCCTCTGGTGAGGGTGCAGTAGAGGGACGAGATAGCGTTTAGGGAGAGCCAGAGAAAGACACTGGGGGCAAAGAGCAAGGGCTCTATTGAGTATATACGTGTGGGGGAGGTAGAATGATGGAACTTCTATTTATATTGGCATTGTATCATACAAGTGAGATGCCAAACAGTATGCAAAATAGCACCTGCTTTTGGGCCATCGATGAACAGTCTCACCCTTACTGTAATGTGAGGTAACTCTGTTCAGTTCAACAAATTGAGGAGAAAGTTTTGGCTTTGGTGTCAGGAAGCCTTGGGTTCAGATCTTGTGTCTGCTACCTGGATGACCTGTCTGATCTTCAGCTTCCTCATCTGTATCCTGTGAGAGTAACAGAACCTTCTGCTTCTGAAGCCCTTCCTTCTGGAGATCTCAAAGCATTTTTCCAGATAGGCTCTTTTTGCCTTACTGGAAAGGAGAGAAGGAAGGAGGAGGCATGTTTCAGATTAAGAAACTGGAGTCAAGAGGGAGGAAGTAAGTCAGTCAGTCAGTAAAGGCATCCAAAGCCAAAGCTGGAGCTTCTAGAGACTCCAGGGCTCTGTTCTTTGTGATTTGGTGAACTAACTAGACTTCGCAGGCCATAACTAGCTGCTTTCTTTGCGTTGTCTGGGAAGCTTACAGGCTGCTTCATCGAGCTGGGGGAAGATGGGTGGTTGATCAATGCCGTTATTTAAAGAGCCCTTCGTCTACCCATCCCCTCTGCACACTTCTCCCCAGTCTGACCAGGTGTCAGGAAAACCACAAGGGTAGTAGCAAGGAGGAGATGCCGGGGTTAACCACAGCTATGAAGCTCATTTCTCAGGATTGACTGAGTTTCCTCACCTGGAATAATTGGTATGAGACTTCTGGAGGGGAAGAATCTTAAACTCCATTATAAGGTTCCTCCTGACTCCCCCTGCCCCATCGTCTTTCTCCACTTGACTCCAGGGGCCTCATCATCAGCTAAAGCCAGAGTCAGGGTTCAGGGATGGGGTCCAGGACTGGGTGCAAATAGCAGTTTCCTGATGAGAGTTAGAAGAAACCTTACAGACTATCTATAAATTCAAGCCAGAGTCAGCTTGAGCTCCTGAAAGCATTTACTGGAGGCAGAAATCATGCCACAAATCAGGGCTTGATTCATTGTTTTGTTAATCATCTAGACTTAAGAAAATTATGGAGAAAATGTCAGTAATGCAGTTTAAACTTAAAAGTGTATCTTGGATACATGAGGCTTTTTTTTTTCCTGGAAAACTGTTTGTTAAACATTTATCAACATATTCTTGCTCATAGATCCTCTCATCTAAACCCTATATTTTCTTTTTTCTTGGAGGCAATTGGGGTTGAGTGACTTACTCAGGGTCACACAGCTACTAAGTGTCTGAGGCCAAATATGAACTCAGGTCTTCCTGACTCCAGGGCCAGTGTTCTATCCACTGGGCCACCTACCTGCTCCCAAATCCTGTGTTTTCAAGAGGAAACTAAGACCCAGAAAAGTTTAGTAACTTCCCCAAGGTATTCAGTATCAGAGCTGAAATTAAAATTTCTATATATTCCTCAGTGCCCAACACAATGCTGTGTACACAGTGTATATTTAATAAATGTTTATTACCAATAGTAAACATTATGAATAAGTAAAACAGCTAGCACTGATACAGTGTTTGCAGAATACTTTACATATACGATCTCATTCTATCCTTACAACGAAGCTGTGAGGTAGGTCCTTTTATTATCCCTTTATTATTGAAGAAACTGAGGCAAAAAAGATGAGGGGACTTGCCTAGGATCACATGGCTGATAAGTTGCAGAAGCCCAATAAGAACTCAGGTTTTCCTGACTCCAATTTCAGCACTCTAGGTGCAATTAGTGTCCTTAATTAATCTCCCACTTCTGTGCTTGTCCACATAGCAACTAATTATTCTCTCCCTCCTGGAATCTCTGTTTGGACTCCTCCCATGCATGCATCATATTCGAACCTGCATTATAGTTGTTTGTGTACATGTCTTATCTCCCCAGCTAAATTGCAAATTCCTATACAGCAGGGATGGTGTCTCTTACCTAGGTTTGTATCTCCCCAGTGCATAGCACAGTGCCTGGCACATAGTAGGCATTTAAAAAATGTTTACTATTATTATTGACTTTGCAAAGAGTAGACCCTTGATAAATCTTTGACAAATGGATGCATGAATGGGAAAACTCATCTGTCCTGTCCTCCTGCTTGCTTATCTCTCCTTTTTTCGCTGTCTATCAGTCTGTCCACCAATAGCCAGGGAGGACAGATGGTCTCTGTGGGTACCTAAAGACGAAAAGGAAGTTGGGTGGATCATCTATTTCAAACCTCCTGTCTGGGAAAAGAAAACTACCCCACCAGATGGACAGCACCATCGCTGGTCATGCTTGCGCCTAGGGCCAAGAAAAAAATCATTTGGAGCAAGAGAGAGAGAGACTTTGGAAACAAGGCCTAGGAGAGAGAAGAAATTGAGACCTCCAGGACACTGTACAACCACCCAGGGGAGGGGCATAGAGGCATCCATGGAAGAGCTTATAAGACAAAGCGGCCAGGGCTAACTCTTCTTGGTAGTCAGGGGTTCTTAACTTGGGATCCTCGGATTCCTGAGGGGATTCATGAACTTGGATGGGGGAAAAAAACGCATCTTTTTTTTTTTACTGATCTCTAGCTGAAATTCAGCATTTCTTTCAATTATTTAAAAACATCATTCTGAAAAGGCGTCCCTGGAGGTCACCAGACTGCCAAAGGAGTCCAGGACACACACAAAAAGGTTTAGAACCCCTCTACTAAGCTCAATTGTCTCTACCAATACCAAAAAAAAATATTCTAGTCCTGGCCATGCCATCTATGTTCCAGCATCCTAGTGAAAAGCTCTTTAGGTGGGATTCCACTTCGGGTTTTTGAGGGTAGCATGGAAGTCCTTTCTGAGATCTCTTGCCAAGACTGTTCGTCACTCATGTTGAGGCATCATACTTAATGCACTTAACCTCTGGGGTGATCCTGTTCCCCTTTTATACTTTCCATTCTCAGAGTGATGGCTACTGTGTAGTGGGGAAAGCCCTTGATTTGCAACTATAAGACTTGGGGTAAAGTCCTTATTTTCTGTGAAAACTTAGGCAAATCATTTCCTCTCCATGGGGCTTTAGTTTGCTCACGTATAAGAAGAGAGATTTGTATGAGGGCCTTTTCGACCCTGCTGAGCAATGATGCATGTGAGGACTGGGCTGAGGGCTGTTCTGAACTGCGTGTCTTCCAGGCCACAGAAAAGAGGAAAGCCCTGGAGGAAACCATGGCCTTTACCACTCAGGCCTTGGCCAGTGTGGCCTACCAGGTCAGCAACCTGGCTGGCCATCTGCTGAGGATGCTGGATCTCCAGGACAGCGAACTGAGGCAGGTGGAGGCCAGTGTGAGCACACTGGACCAGGTAAGGGGTAGGGGGAGAGCCAGAACAAGCTGTCCTTGGTCCAACCCAACAGACCCATTCTGATCCTCCTTCCTCCTTCCTCTCCCCTGCCCCTGGCCACGGGTCTTTAACCTTAGGTCTGAGAACTTGATTTTTTTTAAAATAGCTGTATTTCAATGCAATTGGTTTCCTTTGTAATCCTATGTTTTATTTTACACATTTAAGGACTGTTTTCAAAAGTAGTCCATGGGCTCTATGAACTGCCAAAGGGTCCACGATACAAAAATGGTCAAGAACTCTTGTCCTGGATCCTTCCTCCCAGGAGGCCATTCCTCATCCATAATAGCCATCAAATCCCTAATTCTACTATGGCCATTCCCCTTTCAAATTATTTTGAGCTCCTGCACACAGTTTCTCCACCGGTCGGCTGGAGGGCAAGGAATCTGTATCTTTCCCAGTGCTAGCTCCTGGCTTTGTCTGTAGATGCTCTTACGACCGTAGAGATGAAAGGGTTTTTAGAGGTCATCTCATTTCACCCCTTCATTTGACAGAAGAGGAAACTGAGGCCCACATGAGATGTGTCCAAGATCACACAGACCATAAGTGGCAGAGACTGGATTCAAACCCAGGTCCTCTGATTCCACATCCAGTACTCTTTCCACTGAATTATGGGCAGAGAACCCTGATCTCTGGGAGAGGATGGGCAGTGGAGTGGAGATAGCACCCAAGAAAGAAGATAAGCATTTGGGGTGTATTCGACCCGGAGGCAGTCCTCTGTGTGGATACGTTCCTCATTTCCCCTCACCCTGACACCATCCTCTTTCCTTCCTGCATACACAAGTGCACATATGCTTCTGGCCTATGACACATGAATCTCCCCCCTCCCCCAACCTCCTCCCACCAGCTGAAGGGGTGTGTCCTTTCCTCTTGACCCAGCAAACAATTCCTCTTCTCCAGGCTCCCTGTCTCCAAAGAGAATTCCATGGAGGGAACAGAGCTGATCTATCCACCCTTTCCATCCAGTCCTTCAGGCCCCAAATCCCCTCCCACCCCACCCCTTTGGGTGGAATGATATGTTCTGAGTCAATCTAGTTCCCTCTTAACATTCCCCCTCCCCCACCCCCTGGGGGATTCCATGTTTTCTCCCTTCCTCCTGTTCCTGTCTGTCTAATAATAATTACCATTCCCTCTCCACAGGAAGTTACTGAAGTGGCTCCATCCTCCCCTACACACACACACACACACACACACACACACACACACATACTCTCACTCACTCACACCACTCCCAACCGTAACTACTGTGTGACCTTGGAAACATAGCTCACCCTCCCTGGCCCTTGCCTCTATGTGGTATGGCCCTACTCCCCCACCGAATCCCACCCACTGGTTTAGAAGTGTCCTTACAGGGCTTGAAGTCAGGCAGGATCCTGGATCGATGCCCACAGTAGGTACCTACCTTCTCCCGACCTCTTCTACCCTCCCTCCCCTCCCCTGCCCCAATCTCCACAGATGGTGAACATGCACATGGAGAAGGTTGGCCGAAGGGAGATTGGAACACTGGCCGTGTTCCAGCGGCTGCCAACGAACCAGAAGATCATCCCCCCTGAGAACCTGCCTGTGATGGAGCCCTACTATAGGAAACCTCTCAATTTTGCCTGCCTGGACGATGTTGGGCATGGGATCAAGGTAGAATCAGAGGTTCCCCCAATCTTGGCCACGCCCTCAGGGCTTTCCCCCTCCTCAGTCCTTCATTTCAACATACTTTAAACCCCTAAGATGGGTAGGCTACTGTTTCTGTTCCTCAGGAAAGGCACAAAACTTACCTCTTTCCCTCTGTGCTCCCTAATCTCCCTTTTGAGCAAATCCCTCTACTTCTTATGCTTTCTGTTGTCAGGCCTTTCACAATTGTCCCTTAATACCCTCATGTTCTGCACCCCAAACAAATTTAACTTTTTTTTTTTTTGCTGAGTGTGAAGTTAAGTTCTGAGCTTCCTCTCTTACTGTGGGGTGCTGAGGAAAAGCAGTCAGCGCTGAGCCCTGGGTGTGCATGAGAACAGCCCCACCACTCACTGCATGAGAATAGAAACTTCCTCTGGCCTGGGGTTTGAGGTCTTGGGGTTTTCTCAGCACCCATTTAGGACTATCACAGCGGAGAGAAAGAGTGGGGCTGGGCTGCAGCTGCTGACAAGCGCTCTCAGGGAACTCTGAGAGATGGGGGGAGGGGCAAAATCCTCTAGAAAAGTCCTCCTGATCCCTCCCCTGGCCCCCACTTCCTCACTCTGGGAGACTGGGTTCTTCAAACCTCTATTTCTTATGCCATTAATATGGCCATTTTAGATAATCCCTTGATCTCATTCCAAAGGAAATTCCATATTCTCAGTCACCCAAATGTCATCTATCCTTAATTCCTTTCGCTTCTGTGAGTGGAAGTAGCAATAACCACCTTCCACGTGGAAGATTATACTCTCCCTTTTTTCTGCCCTTGTCATCATTAACTGCCCCTTATAAAAATAGTCTTAATATAAATCTCTTTCCTTACGCACACATACACACACACACACACACACACACACACACACACACACACTTTTTCTGCCCTTCTTACATTAACTGTCCCTTATAAAAATAGCCTTAATATAAATCTCCTCCCTTACACACACACACACACACACACTTTTTCTGCCCTTCTCATCAACTGTCCCTTATAAAAAGTCTTAATATAAATTTCTTCCCTTACACACACACACACACACACACACACACTTTTTCTGCCCTTCTTACATTAACTGTCCCTTATAAAAATAGCCTTAATATAAATCTCCTCCCTTACACACACACGCACACACACACTTTTTCTGCCCTTCTCATCAACTGTCCCTTATAAAAAGTCTTAATATAAATTTCTTCCCTTACACACACACACAAACACACACACACATCTTTTTGTGCCCTTTTCATCATTAACAACTCCTGAAGAATAGGACTTTAAAGGGACTGTTTTCCTTACTCAAAGATACTTTCAACAGTTCTCTAACAAAACAAACACCATTAGTTGCTCATTTGCATATCACTGTGAATTATGTCCTTGGAATGATCTATTGAAGTCCAAAACACAAGTATCTTCCCAGGCCTGGCTATTTTTCCCCTGATGCTTTCCAGAAATTGGCCTGACCTTCCAAAACTATTGCTTGATCACTGCTCAGTGAAGCACCACCACCCCCCCTTCCTTCCCTGAGGGTTCCAGGCCTCTCTGTTGGAGTCAGAGGTCTGATCCAAAATAGGGTCTTCCCTTCTCAGGCCCTACTATTAAGACTCTTGTGCAAAGGAGGAGAAATCTGAATGGAGGCAGGAGAAAAGGAGATTGCTGGAAGCTTGAGGGGCCAAAGACATTGGGGGAAGTGCCTTCTCCAGAAGACCAAGAGAGAAAATAAGGGGATGTTGTGGCTGAGGAGAGGAAGTAGCTGGCAGACGGTGTGTCTGTCTCAGCTCTGGCTCTGGTGGTGGTGAAGGCTGCATACCTCATGCTTCCGAAGTGCACTGGGTCCAACTGGAGTGCTTGGAGATTGTCAGACAAGGCAGAGGGGAGAAGGTGTAGTTGGGAAGTGAAACTGAGAATTGGCAGAGTCATTTTCCCCACCCAGTTCCCATCCCTGGCACCTCAGTTCCTCTCTCTTGGTTCCTTTTGAGGTCAAGGAAAGGATAGCACAGAATGGGGAACAGTGAGGGGAGAGGGGGCCACCCTCTTAACTCTGGCCTATATCTCCTCTCCCAGGATCTGAGCACCCAGCTGTCCAGAACTGGGACGCTCTCCCGAAAGAGCATCAAGGCTACAGTCGCCCCTCCCTCAGGAACACTGGGGTAAGGTATAATCAAAAACCCCTTAGTTGCCCCTGGTCTGCCCCTTCTTCTTTTTCCCAGATCACTCCCAAACCTACTCTCTTCCTTATCTAGTAGACCCTCACCTAGGAGATTGGTAGCAGACCATTTATGTCTTTGGTTGGGGGTTGGGGCATGGAGGTAAGTGGAGCAGGGGAAAGAGCATAGGGCTTAGAACTAGAAAGACCTGAGATCAAATCTGGCCGACCCTGACTAAGTCACCTAACCTCTCTCTCCCTCAGTTTCCACAATTATAAAATAGAGATTATAACAACACCTATCTCCCAGAGTTGTTGAGAGGATCAAACAGATTTGGAAAGTGCTTAGCACCATGCCTGGTCCGTAACAAGCATTTAATAAATGTTTCCTTCTTTTCTTCCTTTCTCTTTCCATCACCTCATTTTGTCACTCCTCTCATTCTCCTCCAGTCGGGTCCCCAGAGTCCCTGAACCTGTACACCTCCCAGTCATTCCTGATGACAAAGTCTCTGCAGCCTCCTCTCTGACCTCCACTGGGTAAGTTCTATCCACTGGTAAAGACTGGTGGTTGGGGAGAGAGCAGCTGCCCTTCAGAAGTAGTTATCTTGGCTACAATCCCTCCCCTCTTCCCCTGTCCTTCGGGTATGTGGAGTCCAGATGGTCAAAGAGTGTGGGACAAGGTCATTGGGTGGTTGAGGATCAGGACCAAAGAGTCAAGGTCCCCAACTGTCCCTATGTCCTTCTTTGGACTTCAGTAGCACTGAAAGCATCTGTGGGTTCCCTGTGGCCAACATGCCAGTGATGCCCCAAGCCCCACCACTCCCTGACTCCATGTCCCCAAGCACTGAAGCACTGGAGAAATCTCTTCCTGAGGAGCTGTTCACACCCCCACCAGGTAAAGAGCCCCATATTGCCCCTCATTCCTCTCTCCAGCTCCCTCACCCATAAACTCCTTCCCCATCCCTTCTGGCCTCCCAGTTCTTCTCCCATCCACCTTCACCAAAGAAGCCTCCAGTTTTCTGCTTTAGATTGTAATGCACCTCCCCAAAGGTAGCTGTGGGAGGAAATCCCCAAGTGGACCTACTGGGTGGGGGCAGGTTGTGAAGGTACTTAACTTCTTTAACAAGGATTTATTAAATTATGTGTACTATATATTTAGACTTGTTCTAGGCCCTGTGGAAGACATGGCAGAAGACAAGGTCCATTTTCATGAGCCTTCTTAGATCCTTCTTTCCCACTACTTTCTGCTTTCCTTTCAGCACCAGATCTGCCCCCACCCCTAGACCTGCCCCCACCCTTGGAGACTGATGAACTGATGCTGCCCCCTCCACCACCCCCTGACTTTGACCTAGAAGAACCAACCTGGGCACCTGCTCAATACTTGGAGAAAGGTACTACTTTCTAAGTATTACTTGGAGAAAAGGCAGCTAGGTGGAACAGTAGAGTGCCAGGAAGACTCATCTTCCTGAGTTCAAATCTGGCCTCAGACACTTAATTGCTGTATGACCCTGAGCAAGTCATTTAATGCTGTCTGCCTCAGTTCCACATCAGTAAAATGAGCTGGAGAAGGAAATGACAAAGCATTCTAGTATCTTAGACAAGAAAACCGAAAATGGGGTCAGGAAGAATTGGACATGAGTGAAACAACTGAACCATAGCACTCAGAGAAAGGTATTACACCACCAGCAAGGTTTCAGGCCGTTTGGATACCTGGGTTCCCTGGCTCTTCCCAAAAGAACAGCTGCATTTGAAAGAAATGGAGCTTCAGGGTTTCAGCAAGAAACCTCATCCATAAATGAAAAAGGGACTCTTCCAGGTCTAGTACTGTTACTGAGAAGTTTGTCCTCTTTCCAGCGTACTGTAGGGTTGGCTGACATTTAGCCTCCCTTTCCATGATCTCTTAGAAACTAGTTTCTAATGACCTCAGAGACCATCTTGCCCAGTGTTCTCCAGTGAAACTATACTGTGAAATGCTGAAATATCTAAATTCTATACCGATTCTATGATCCTTGTAAGTCTTTGCCTTCAATTGTTGGCTAAGGAGGGCAGGGACCCAGAATTTGGGATAAGGGGGGGCGGAATTTTTAAAATATGCATTTTAAGAATTAAGAAACTTCAACAGTAACAATTTGGTAAACCTGTAAAAAATTGCCAGGGGAGAGGGGAGAGGAGTCTGCATTTTATAAAACTGACACCCAGAGAGGTTAATGACAAGGCCACATACCAAGTTAGTGGCAGAGCTGGCAGTAAGAGGCCCTTTGGGCTAAGTCACCTAACCTCTCTAGTCCTCAGGCTGCTTCATTAAATGAGGGAGTTGGGTGAGATGACCTCTTAAGATCTTCAAATCTATGACCCTATAGGTTACAGAGCACAAATCTGGCTTTTAATTCACAGCTCCTTCCACAACATATGATCTTCTCCAAGAATGGGGAGCAGGGTTCAAATCCCATCATTGTGCGACTTTGGGCAAGTCACTGAAGCTTTATTAGTTGCCTCATCTTTGATATGAGCGTGTTATATGAGAAGACCTCCAAAGTCCCATCCGGCTCTAAATATATGAGTTTATGTGGTACGATTTTCAAACCTTGCCTTGGGGCAACACACAAATATGTCTAGACCAGGCTTTGAATCTGAGGAATTTAGAATCTGCCTCCTAAGGGAACAGCAGAAACCCTAATCAGATAACTGCAAATATTTCATGGCCAGGTTCAGTCTGAACATGTTTTCATTTTTGTAGTTGGTTCCCCTTCCTAATTCTGGGTGGGCCTGGCTAACTGGAAACCTTTTCAATGACTAGCAGGGGGAGATGACTGGGAGAGAATATTCTGTGGTCCAAAGAGTAATCAGTAGATCCATGTCAATTTGGAATAATAGAAATATTTATAAAGCACTTAAGTCTTATTGTCACCATTTTATACATGAGGAAACAGGCAGAAGGAGGTTAAGTGATTTGTCTGGGGTTTATACAGCTAGTAACTATGAGGCAAGATTTGAACTCAGATTTTCCTAAGCTAAGCCCAACACTCTATGCAGTATGTATAGAGTGGCGTAGGTATCTGTCCTTTATCTTATACTGCTTAACTTTTTTTTTTAAATCAATGACTTGAAGAAACAATTGACAAGTTTATCAAATTTCCAGTTCACACAGGGCTGAGAAATAGTTAATACAATCAGGATCCAAAGATTTTGAAAGAGAAATGAAAGGCCAGCTCAAAGACAAAATGTAATAGAGGCAAATGCAAAATCCTTCACTTGGATTTAGACAATGGCATAAATACAAAATGGGGTAAATATGGCTAGACAACAATTCGTATGGACATTGGACATTTTTGTAGATTACATGCTAACTTGAATCAACAATGTGACATCACAGCTAAGAAAACTGAATATGCTGCAATGGAGAGGTATAGTATGCTGAATCAGATCATAGTTCCTCCATTCTGTTCTGACAATTGGATCACATCTAGTGTCATGTTCTAGGCACATTTTAAGATGATCAACAAACTGGGGGTGGTGGGGACTTATCATGGGGGAAATGATCAGACTTGTTCTCTTTGGTTATATTGGGCAGAACTAGAGAGGTAGATTCAGACTGGTGATTTCCAGAGGAAATGAGTTGTCATTGGAGGTCTTCAAAATGAAGTTGGACAACCACCTGTTGGGGATATTACAGGGGGAATGGCTGTTCAGGTATGAATTAGATTTAGCCTGAGGTCCTTTCTAATTCCAACATTGTAAGAGGTAGAAGTGAGGAGGGCAGCAAGGTGGATGTGCCAGGCCTCAAGTCAGGAAGACACCTCTTCTCAAATTCAAATCTGGCCTCAGACACTTACTAGCTGTGTGACCCTGGGCAAGTCACTTAACTATTTGCCCCAGTTTCCTCATCTATAAAATAAATTGGAGAAGGAAATGGCAAAACCACTCTCAGCACCTCTGCCAAGAAAACCCCAAACGGAGTCACAAAAAAGAGGGTAGTGAGCCTAAAACTGCATAGTAATGGTGACTGAAATTTCTATGCACCCCAACCACTTGTCCTCTGACATGGATTCTCACCCGCTCCTTAGGAATATAGTACTTCTCCCCGGAAAAGAGGTCTTTTAGGAAAACCCTGGGGCTTCATCTTGTACTCCCCATTGTTCAATGTTGGGATTACCCTGTCCTGAGACCTAGGGCTCATAGGATCAGTGCTGTGAGGGACCTTAAGAGGCACCACCTCTTAGGCCAAAATAAGTCAAGTGATTTGCCCAAGGTCACAGCTAGCTTTAAGGCAAGATTCAAACCCAGGGTTCCCCTGGGTGACATGCCAAGCTGTCCCCCCATCACTACCACAGGATCTCAGTATGGTATCCCCTCCTCCCACACAGTGGTGACGCTGTACCCTTACACCTGCCAGAAAGACAACGAGCTCTCTTTTGATGTGGGCACCACCATCTGTGTCACCCGCCGCTACTCTGATGGCTGGTGCGAGGGTGTCACCTCAGAGGGTTCGGGCTTCTTCCCTGGAAACTACGTGGAACCAAGCTGCTAAGAGCCTGTCCTTCATGCCAGCTGGGAATTCTGGTACCGAAAAGGGGACAAAGTGATGCCATTTTATCTACCTTTCCCTTGTACCCAGGGCTTACCCTTTTCCCAATATTCCCAGTAACTTCAGCCCTTCAGGCAAGCTTTATACTGTGCCTGGAGACAAAATTGGGGCAAATAAAAGGAAAGAGAAACTCATTAAGTTAGACAAAAACAGAAATTGGGTATCAGCTCCAAAAGATCCCAAGTAAGATTAACTCTTTGTCTTGCTGGCTGCGGTAGAATTGTCTGGGGTGGGGGGGTTAGGGAGATGGAGAGGCAAAAACAAGGGATGCTGCCAGCAGAAGTTTTTGTTGGTGGGTGAGAATTATAGTCTAAAATTTGGTGATCATTTCTCCAAGAATGGAGATTATTTCCGGTCCTACTTTCAATAAAACACTGTTAAAGCTCTTGACTGTTCCTGCTTGGGGCAGAGTATGAAGTTACCCTGTCTTTGTTCTGAGCCTCCTCTCCCATCTCTAATTTTCAACACCAACAATTGAGGGTCCACTGTATAAACCTCATCCCCAACCTTGGAATAGATCCTACCCCACTAAGCCTAGGGGGACAACCCAAAATATTTCTCTTCTAGGAAACTTTTGTTATGTGACTTGGGCAAATCATTTCACCTGTGTTAAATAGGTTAGAACAGACTGTGCCTCCTGTCTCTAGATTTGGGGGAGCTTTAGGCCTTAGTCTCTTGCTGCTGTCTCGGTCCTGATCCCATTACCCTGGGAGTTTCCTGAGAGCAGGAACTGCCTATGTGCCCTGTATTTAAGGACTCTGCCTTCAAGAGAAGGCTCAGAAGAAAAAAAAAAGGCTGACCAATTGACTGGTGACCTCCCTCCACACAAAAGAGACCTCACTCAGATGCCTTACCCCCTTCACTTCCTTTATAGCTCTCAAACACAGCTGGGAGAAAGGGAAGGAGGGGGACCTTGGGCTTGCACTGGCTCTGCTTAAAAACATCATGGCTTTGAGTTCCAAACAATCCGAGACGGGGTTAAGTGGGGAGAAGGGGGCCCAGCTCCTGCTGAGGCTTTGGAGAGAGGTCACTGGCCTGTTGCTGCATAGATGAAGGGTGGAGGGCAGAGACTGCTAGGAGAGCTGGGACTGGACTCTACCTCGTTTCACCACCAGAGGGCTACAATTTCCCTGGTCTTCCAAACTCACCCTTTTTTGTAACTGGGTGGGGAAGGGAGCTGTATAGGGGTCATTGGGTGCGAGCTGGGTCAACCAGAAGCAGGCAGATGGACAGGGGGCTGAGTGCGTGTTAGGAAGGTTTCCCTGCGCCTGGGGAGAGGAGTTGTTGCACATTGGTGGCAGGGACAGAAAGCAACGATTTGAATACTTCACCCCTCCCCACCCAGAACAGCCTCACCACAAAAATAATGATGGTGTAGGCTTTATCTTGGAAGCCCTGATGACATCAGGTGTCAGGTTGGACTGTCTGGCTCCCCTCAAACAGGTGTGCACTGCCGGACTGTCAGGACCCGACTCTGGACAGCCGGACTGGGCTAACTGCATAGATAGTTACTGCCTCCTTATTCATTTATGTAATATATATGGATAGATATATACATATATGCATATACACACACATGTTATGTGTATATGTATATACGTGTATGTTTCTGCCCCCTCTCCCATCTCCCAAATAGATGGAGCCCAGGGTTCTTGCAGGGCAGTTGGAAAGGGTCCGAGGGAGGGATAAACCAAAGCAAATTCGGGGGTGGGGGGAGAAAGTTTTTGTGTTGGTAATTAAAACACGATTTCGCTTTCCTGGGTCCCCAATCGGAGGTAAAAACAAAGTGGGGTGGGGGGTGGGAGAGGCCAGGCAGCCCAGGAGCTCTGCCTTCCCCAGCCGGCTGGACCTCCAGCTCCGTCCCCTCCAAGGCTGTTAGCATTTCTTCATCATCTCCTGCAAGTAGCGACGGACTTCAGCTCCCGACTCCCAGGGCACCATGGTGCCCCGGAACGAAGGGGGCTCGGTATTCTGGGCTTCCTGGAGGAGTCGGTGCATGGGAAAGCCGCGGCGCGGGAAAGCCACATCACCGGCCGCCAACAGCCCCATGGGGCAAAAGTCATTGGCGCCGTCGCCCACATAAAAGAGATGCTCGAAGTGCACCCCGTCCTGCGCCCTCTCGCGCAGGTAGTCGCCCAGCACCTTGTGCTTGCACATGTTGGCAGGGCAGCGAGTGCAGGAGTGCTTGTGGAAGGGATACAACACCAATACGCCACGCTCATCTGGGCCCGACGGGTTGCTAAAGATTTTTCGGAAGAGGCCGCGGTAGCCTGAAGCACGCAGGGAGCTCTCCACGCCAAACATGTTGGCATCTGAGATGAGGATGACCTCAAAGCAGCTGCCCTGTTTGGTCAGGAACTGGAAGAGGTCGGACATGCCCGGACACAGGGGGATCTCCTCGTAGACTTCGCGGAAGTCTTGCGGCTTTACGCCCTGCTCACCCAGGTAATGGAAGACCCGCTGCATATACTCGTTGTAGAAGCCCTCGCGGAAAGTGGCCCGCAGGCTGTCAGGCAGCTTCTGACCCGGAGCGGCGCGCACTATGGAGTCATCGCTGTTCTCATTCACTATGGTCTCATCAAAATCGAAAGTTAGCAAGAAGCGGGGCGCCCCTGGCTCCGCCATCCTTGTGCCGTCCTGGGAGGAGGGAGCAAGCGAGAAGCGGCGCGGCAGAAGCCCGCCGGAGAGAGGACAGTTAGAGAGCCTCCCGGGCCAGCAGCGTTGCCACATCCGCCACCTGAGGGGGACCCAAGGGCTCGGTTAGCCTTGGCGGAGCTTCAACCTTGTGAGACCCCGGGGCCGCCCCCATTCCCCACTCTTCCCTCATGGTCTCTGTTCAGATTCCTTCCTCAGAAACATCCCCACTATCTGGGGTTCACGTAAGGAGGCACTTCTTAAACACTGCTCACCACCCCCAGCCCAGACTGACATAGGCTGCCACTGAAATGCTCAAGTGGCTGCAAAATCATTTTTACATCCTTGCAAAGAAAAAAAAAAATTGGAAAGGGGACATCTGATGTATTTCGCCTTTCCCATTCCCCAAATAAAAGTAACATATGGGGGGGGGGGCGGTATTTTGAATTAGCTGCTCCTTTTCATTATGTGTCCTTGCTCTTCTCCATTAGACCCTGTAGAGGGGGCAGCTGACTCCCACCCCCCCACCCCACCCTCACCCCACCCCCGCCAATATTCTCAATGCACATAGCAAATTCTTTCCAGCTGCTTCCTAGGGCCATCTTTTCTGCCCTTTTCTGTATCGGAACTCCCAACCCAACCCATCTTTATGTCTCCTTCCTCTACCCCAAACATAAATTCCAATGACACTCAAAGGAGGGACGTGGGGGCAGGCGGGGGGGGGGGGGGAGGGGGGGGGGCCCGGGCACCCACATACACACACACACTCACTCACTCACTCAAGGAATTTCCTCATTCCTCTCTCCTACTTCCCAGAAGCAATCATGGGGCTGTGCAAGCAGAAGGAATAAAACTAGCATGATTCTGGCCAAGGGGAGAGTCCCCAGCTTAGGGTGCATAAAATCAAGGACTGCTTCTCCAAAATTCTGTAGATTTCTAGAATGAGGCTAAGTGCCAAGAATGGTGGCTTGGGAGGCCCAGTAAACAGTGAGTCTAGCCCTATCCTAGAGACCTGGATGTGGTTAGTCCTTCTAGTTCAGAGGTTCTTAACCTTTTCATGGACCCCTCTGGTAATCTCCTGAAGCATATGGACCTCTTCATATTGTTGTCTACATTCATAACTGAACAGAGTGCTAAGTTTCAGTTAGAAGTTCATTTGTTTCTCATCCAAGTTCACAGACCACAGAAATCTATCCTCAGACTCCTTAGGGGACCTGGGTTAAGAACCCCTGTACTAGAAGGAGGTGAGAGCAAGGAGTGCCTCTGTTGTGGTTTTCTGCACGAGTATGGAGGTAAAACGTTCCTGTAGCTATGCTAAGTCTGAGATTCCCAGGGGCTCCCAACTATTGGTTCATCACTAATCACTTGCCAGTTCCCCAGGAGGGGGGTGTCAGCAGGCGGGGTTTCTGCCAGAGTTCGAAGCAGCCGGACAGCAGAATTGGGGCTGGGGAGGGTGGGACCATCCCGCAGGAAAGTACAGCACACCTGGGAGACAGGGAGGAGGGGTACAATGACAGAGGATGGGAAGGAGGAAAGAAGGGAGGAAACTGACCAGATGGGGGAGGTGGCCCCATGAGCAGAGGAGATAGAACTAGTGGCATCAGAACAGAATGGGGCAGGGGCAAAGAAAGAAGACAGGAGGGGAAAAGTCTGTCAGGCCAGGAAGGATAGAGACAGAGGGAGATGATGGGGAACAGAGCTCATCATGGGGAGGTGAGGAGAGCCAAGATAAAGGGATGGCAAGGATGGGGAGCAGAAAGATGAAGGGAGGAAGAAAGGGAGAAGGAGAGTGAGCCAAACAATGCCAGAAAGGAATAGAGGAAAGGAGCAAGACACAGGGAAAGTACAGCAGACCCACCTCTCTCTCCCTCCACTAACTGGGAAAAAGTCTTGTTGATAGCATTATGTACAATTCTGGGATATTTTGAATGCCTCCAGCACCACTCTCCTAACCTCAAATCACCATGCATGGGGGAATGGACTCAGGACAACTGGCTCCTGGTTCTACCATTCCATTTGCCATGCAGCCTTGGCAAGCAATTCACCTAAGTGTGCCTCAGTTTCCTCACATGTAAAATGAGGAGATAGATTGAATGATCTCTAAGATCCCATTCTACACAAATACCCTTGACTGCAAGGGGAGAAAGCAGTTTATTTATCTCTATCTTCACCTAAGGGGAAAAAGGAAGGATGGAGCCAAGTCTTTGTCTCCATTGTACAAAAAGGGTAAACCAATTTCCCCAAGGTTACCTATTATTTTTCAGAGTTGGGATATGAAGCTGGCTCTCCTACTTGACCAATGAGGCATCTTCCAGGTGACCCTATTTCCCAAGTACTTGAGATGCCCAGTGCCCCAGGATGCTGGGAGAGCTGGCCACAATATACTTGCCTTGTGCTGGGTACAAAGCACTAGTAATTCTTCCCAATGGGATATACATAACCTCAGGATTCAGAGCTAAAGGGTAGAGTGTTAGGGGAATTATGTATACCCTGTGTATTAGGGCAGCCTTTTGGATGACCTGTGGCTATTTCCCTCCCGATACCCCTCCACAAATACTTGAATGGCCATCAGAGGGAGCTACTTACCCTAGACAGGCATCTCAAGCCAGTGACTGGAAAACACCCGTTCATCCTCAGGACATTACCCAGGGCTCTGTCAGTTGAAACTTTTTACCAGTAGTTCCCAAATGCTGTATTCTGATCTCCCTGATAATCACATGAAAAAAGTCAGTGGAGAACACAGAATCCAGATTTCCTATGCACCCCATCAAGGAATGATCTCTGCTGTTTCCTATCAGAGGGGCTGAGCGGCACATACAGGCTCAGCGCTAGGAGGTTCCAAATACCTACTCATCATCCTTTCTATTCCTGTGCCCACCACTGAGGGAGAGTAGCTGCAGCTGGGTCATTTAGTCCACAAGCATTTTTTAAAAAGCATTTACCATGTGCCAGGCACTGTGCTGGGGTAGTAGCTGTGGTGATATGGAAAGAGCTAGGGTCAGGAAAAGGGCTCAGAACCCAGCTTTGCCTTCTTACTAGCACTGCGGATGTCACTTAACGTTTCAGAACCCCTCATCTGTAAATACTTGCCCTTCACTGAGTCTTTGGGGTCAAATGAGATATGGATGACACAGTAGATACAATGTTGGATTTGGAGTCAAGGAGACCTGAATTCAAAACTTGCCTTAAACACTCACTAGCTGAGTTCAGTTGGGTAAGTCCTTTTGCCTTTCTCAGTCTGTTTCCCCATCTGCAAAATGGGATACTGGTAATAATAGTACAATACCTTACAGGATTGTGGTGAGGATTAAGTGGGATGATAAGGGATGGACTTTTAGACTTTTGGGACCACCCAGAATATTAGTAAAGCACTTTGCAAACCTTAGATGGCTATATAAAAGGTGGGTGGTTATTATGATGGATGTGAAATAATTTGCACACTAAAAGGTACTATATAAATGCCAGACGTTGTTTTTAGGCAACATTAAGAAATTAGGGAACACTTGGGTTCCATAGCCTCCACTGAGGGGTGATGTGGGAAGCCAGGAGAATATTTATTTCAGAGTGTACCAGCATATGGGACTTTCAATTAACTGAGTATTCTTGGAGTGGGAAAAGAGATGGGTGGTGATGGAAACCACATCCAAGAGAACATGGGAGCAGGAGTAGGAAAGGTCTGGTTTGGATACCCCATGGGTCTCATGGGTACCCCGCCCCCAGAAGCTGATTGCCCTCTCTGGGATGCCAGTCAATGAAGTCTAAATTGGATGGTTTAATTTGCAGGGCCCAGACTATCCTTGATCTCTAAGGAGTAGTGGGAGCATTTGGATAGAAAAGATCAGAATCAGGATTAAGAGGCTTGAATGCCCTGTTGATTGCTGCCCTCTGTCTGTCAATTCCAGTAAGACATAGGACCTCTCCGGCTTCCTCAAGGTTGACTCATCCATTGTTCGCTGGGCTAATTTGAGAGGTTTGGAACTTCTTATGACTATTAGTCAAAGATCCTACCTAGGACAAGTCTAGAGAAGAGCTCCACACCCTTAAAGATGACCTTGTGTCATTTCTAATACCAAAAATCCCAGTGCCAAAATAAAACAGAGTAGCAGGGAAGCTTCCCATCTAACAGAACTCAGGTTCTGGCTCAGAGAGTTTATCACCAGATTCTGGTGGGAAACAAAGTTCAATGTCAGCAAGAGGGCAACTGCAGAAAGGGGTGATGGTAGACCCTCTGGAAAATTGAAACACTGACTGGAGAAGGGGAGGTGAGAAATACTAAGAGATGGGGAAAATAAAAAATAATTTGGGGAATATTGTCCCTAGGACATCTGCTCATGGGTCAGGGTGTGGGCAACTTTCCCAGCCTTTTCCAAAAAGATAGCACATGTTGGGGATGGGCCAGGAGGAGATCTCCTGCTGCAGAAAAAAGGTCAGGAGATAGCATTCCTGTAGTCCAAGCAAACACTAACAGGAACCAGAGACAGACGGTGGTAAGGGAGCTTGAGACTGAGTCCTTATTGATGTGGTAACACCACTGCCAAATCTCTGCCCTATTCTTGAATCCCTGGGGGAAAGGATCTCCATGCACCAGTTTACTCCTCCTACCACACCAGCTTCAATTCTCCCTTTCTCCTCACGTCCCAAACACAAAGAACCCTGTCATCCTATCTCCCTGCCTTCATGGGGATCAGGCAGAGATTCAGAGGGTGAAGCTTCCTTTCTCTCCTTGGCACCATCAGCAGAGACATATGTGTATGGCTCAGACCTGAATTCAAATGTTTCCCTCTAACTAGATTTCAAATGGGTTACTCACCTCAATATCTCAGTGCCCCAAGCTCTATCCCTCTGCCTTCATTAAATGGAATTCCTCTAGGCATAAGGGATAGGATGTGGAAACATTCATTCCCTCCCACCCTAGAAAACTAAAGAGGAATGTGTTTAGATTTTTATAGGGAGGGAAATCTTAGCTCCATCTTCTTCCCCACCCAACCCTATCAAAGAGCCAATCAGCAGAACTCTAGTCTCTCCTGACTCCTGCTGGGAAGGTAGTCACTTCCCCAGTCATAAAACACCTCCCATCCTCTTGCTCTCCTCCCCATTCTCTGGAGGCAAAGACTAAGCCTAGGAGAAGGTAGAAAACTTAAAATCTCAGGTCCCTATCTCTCCAAGCCTAAAATAACTTTTTTTGGTCTGGGGGGTAGGGACGCTTAGAATTTGGAATCAGAAAGGACAGAGCTCAGAGGCAGCTAGACAGCTCAATGGATAGAATGCTATACTTGGAGTCAGAAAGACCGGAGTTCAAATTCCACCTCAGTAATGTCTGTGTGATCCGGGGCAAGTCACTTAACCTCTGTTTACCTTAATGCCCAGGAAAAGGAAATGGCAAACCACTCCAGTCTCTTTTCCAAGAAAATCCCATGGATAGTATCTGTGCTATGGTCCATGGGGTCACAAAGAATTTCACAAGACCAACAACAGGAAGGGGAAAATGGCTAGTTGTACTCAGCATCCGCATTTGCCTCCATCCTCCTTATGTAGGGATACTACCTCAAGGGCTGTTTCCAAATGGGGATGTGGGTGTAGGAAATGAGGACTGTGAAAATACATAGTAATTCTGTCAGTCCAAGACCAAAATTCAGTTCTCCACTGAATACATTAAAATCTAGTCAAGATCATTCTCCTTTCCCCGGGTTGGGCTCCTCTTAATCACAGGGTCTTCCTCCTTCATATCTCTGGAAGGCAGAAGGATTCCTCACTACCTGCTGAAGGTGCATAAGTAAACGGTCCAGAGAGGTTGAGCTACTTCCCTTAGAGCACACAGCACAGCCACGAATAGAATACTACAAGCTCTTTGGTCTCCCTTCCAGTAAGTCTAGCCAATATCTCCATCACCCCCGCATATACACACACACCTCCCACCCCTTCTACTCTTCTAAGTGTCCGCTGCATCCCCAATATCTTGCTTAACTCTTCTTGAGTTATTAGGAAATCCCTATTAAGCTGCAACCTTTGAGGAAAGAAGGGCAGACAGGAGCTGAGACCCAACCCAAACAAAAAAGGTGAGGGAGGAGGCCAGGGCAGGCTCCTCCTAGGGGACTACATCGGGGTCTTTGCTGGACCGGAATGGACCTCTCGCTGGGGTCAGGAAGGTGGCGGAGGGTGAGAGTGGGATATTTTTAGAGATGGCTGCGAAGGAAACACTTTGGAACATCCCCAGCTGGCCCCGGGCTCTTCTCTGGGGAGGAGGGTGTAGATGGAGTGGGGGAAGGGCAGGGGCAGGAGAGAACCAAGATCTAGGGTATGTCGTGTTAGGGCAAGAGGGCGAAGGACAAGGGGAGTAGGCACTGGGAGGGCCAGGAGGACCAAATAAAGCAGGGGACCAGGCAAGGCTAGAGTTAGAACTAGGGTGGGAAGAGAGGGAGTCAGGAAGAAGCAGCCGCGGGTGGACAGAAGCTTTTGCAAGAGGGTGCCAGGGAGAGAATGGGCACGCATGCCATGGAGTCTAAATGAGGCTTGGCTCCTGGGAAGGGAGGGCGGGTGTGGTGGTGCACGAAGACTCCAAATTCCTACCCCGGGTTGGGGTAGGAATCAGAACACACACACATCCCATGCCACCCCCACCCCCCCACCCCGCTTCGACAGATACACCCAAAGCACAGGCTGCTGCCTCTCACTCCTCCACGCATTGCATCGAGCAATGCCACTCCCCAAACACCACCTAAGCCCCTCACCCCAAACCCGGACCCCAGACCCCCTTCTCCGGGGACTCACAGTGGCAGCGACAGCGGCGGCGGCAGCAACAGCAGTGGCGTGGTGGCAGCAGTGTGTCCGGGCTGAGCTTTTGTAGTATGCGTGCGAGGTGGAAGGGGCTTGAATGAGATATTGGGGTGCCGGATGGAATAAGGGGGGCACGGTCAAGAGGGGACGCGGTGTCCTACGCTCTCCTCAGTTCCTGGGCTCCGATGTACAAGTCCCCCACCCCAAGGAGCCGCCGATCGAATTTGGCTCTGTTGTCCCCCCCAGCCCCTCCCCGAGACCCACCCCCCCACCTTGGTCCCAGGGCCGCCGCTGCGTCCCCTTTAAGTGCCCCGGAGCCGGAGCCAGAGCCCCGGCCGGCGCTGCAGCTACCGCTGCACCAGAGCCCACCGCAGTCCCCGCACGTCACAAGCGGCTGGCCAATCATAGCCGCGCCGGCGCACATCAAAGGGGCGGGCCGCAGGGGTGGCTCCGCCCCCCCAGGTCCCAGGGGCGGGGTAGGAGGAGGTGAGCAAAAGAAGCTTCGGGCCGGCTGAGAGCCAGAGCCCCGCAGGAGAAGTGAGTGTGAAGGGTTGAGTCTCCTGAATTTGGGGAGGTGGGAGTCCTGCCTCCCCGCAGCCTCCTGTCCCTGCTTGCACACACCTTCCGGCCCGCTCCTCCAAGATATCCCTCCACCACAATTAAAGCTGTTCCCTTTAAATCTTTCCATCTAATCAGTGTCAGAGGTATGCCAATATTACTAGCTTCCCAATTTTGCATAAATGTGCCCGAGTTCTTCCACTTCACCACCACCCCTTTTTTTTAATCTCGCCAAGCCGCCGCCACCATACCTCCCTTTTTTTTTTTTTTTTTTTTTTTTTTTTTTTTTTTTTTTGGCAAGGCCTCAAAATTGTGTTGACTCAGAATTGGGAGGAAAGTCTTTGCCCCATCCACAAGAGTGGCTGCTTTATCTTCGTCCCCCTCAGACTGAGGACAGCGCCGCAGCCCAGTCACTAGGAGTGACCCTAGGGTCTAGAACTGAAAGTTCCCTCATCTAAGAAGTCAGAAGAAGCCCCAGATTAGAATCCCGGCTCCACCACTTGCGCAAATTAGGTGATCTCGGGCAGGTCAAATCTTTCTGGAGCTCGGTTTTCTCCGTAAAAGGAGATCGAACTAGACGTAACCTCTCAGGTCCCCCTCCAGGTCCAGCCCCTGGGTCTTGAGGAAGGGTAAGGAGCATGCCTCCAGGTGGCTCAAACTCCAAGACTCGTTCTTCCTCCAGCCTAAAGATGAGGCTTAGAGGGGAAGAATCCAGAGTGGGAATAGTAAGATCGTAGATTCAGAACTGGAATTGAACTGCAGATCTGATCCTCTTACTTTACAGTTAAGGAAACTGAGGTCCAAAAAGTTGTTTTCTCTCTCTTTTCACTTAGTACCCCAACGGCAAAAAGGAGAGGGAAAGTTCACACATACCATCTCAGCTCCATAAACTCCTCTTTCAAGTTCATACTCGTTAATTCAAATTTAAATCAACCAAACTTTAAGTACCGGCTAAATGCCAAATTGATAATGGTTAGAGATCGGGAGACCAAAAAAAAAAAAGTAATCTCTTTACCTAAAAACAAAGATAGAGACCTCCGAGGGTAACTGGTCCAACACTCTCATTATATAAATAAGTTAACAGTTCCACGTGACTTGCCCAAGGTCACACAATAAGTGTCCAGAACAGGAATTTTAATCCAGATTCCTCTTCCCAAACCCAGTTTTTCTGGGTTACCTTCCTTTTTTTTTTTTTTTTAAATTATGATCGTTCTGAAAACCAGTCCTGCAGTTTGGGGCCTTTTTGTTCTTCGCCCGAGGGCGTAGGTGAGAAACTGAAAACTTGGGAGGACTATGTTGGTCCCGAGAGCCTGTTGGAGCATACCAAATGAAATGGAACTAGAGGATAGAAGGGAAAAATCACTACCCCAAACCAGACATCTGGGGGATAACGCTAATCATGACCAAGGAGTTCAGACAGGAAGGAGAGAGCAGGTTGGCAAGTAGGAAGAGATTTTGCAGAGACAGTCACTCTCTCCTCCCTTGGGTCTATCAACCCAAGTATTTCCATGATGGGAGAAACTTTTTGATATCAACACGATCTCCAGGCTCCCGGATTCTCCTTGGCAAATGTCTCATCAGAAAACAACTCCCTACCTCGGCCCATCAGTGACTTCAAGCAGCGGGAAAGCAAACTTGTAAACTCATTTGAATATAAGCCTGAGCTAAATACAATGGAGAAGAGAGGGCTGGCTGCAGGAAAAAGTCAGGGGTGGGGGTAGGGGTGGTTTCATCCAGAAGCTAACCTTTCAAAGAAAAAGCTTTTGGGTTATCTGATGTTTTGGATCCCAATTATGGTGCTGTGGCATTTGGAATCAGAAGACCCCAAGTCAGGCTGGTTAGATGACCTCAAAGGTCCCTCCTTCCACATAACTGAGATTATATGTTCGAACTTGGCCGGATCAAATCACTTCTTTCTGGGCCTTAATTTCCTCATCTATAAAATGAGGAGTGAGACCAAAGTAATATAAAGGATCCTAGATTTAAAGCTATAAAGGTCCTCAGAGGTCATCTCTTTCAACTAATGTTGAGGTCAAGATTGGAATCTAGGTCCTCTGATTCTTAATCCAAGGTTCATTCTATTACTCAACTATTATCACTGCTCATGGAGAGACTATTCCCCACATTTGTGTTGAAGTGCTCTAAAGAAGTCAAGAGTCTAAAATGACATGGCAGGAAAGAGCAGCTTCTGTGGGCCCTGGTTATCTCTGGGCGGTTGATGCAACTACACCATGAATCATGCAGTGGGTGTTGGGGTGTTGTGAGGTTTGGGGCAGGAGGCCCCGGGAAGGGAGAATGACACTGGGTTAGATAGACAAAGCTAGTCTAAGACTAGCTTTCAGGTTTCAGGTGGGGCAAGACTAGTCTAAGGAAGAAAGAGAGGCTTGGGGGAGTGGATGGAATGGGGGGAGGGGGAGGGGAGGAATACCAATAGGAAGATCCAGAAAGAATGCTTCTAGACACAATCACAGAAGTTAATTAGTCACCTGAGGGCAGGGGCTGAAGAATGGGGGCGGCAGATGCAGTGGAATTGTAGTCAGTTCCATTCCATTCAACAAGCATTTATGTTAGGGTCCCAGAACATAAAGACAGAAACAAGACTTCTTGCCCTGAAAAGCTTACATTTCTATTGGTAGGAAAACAAGATGAACATTTATTAAGTAAAAACAAAATACTCAAAATAAATGTAATTATGGGGTGGGAGGGAAAGGAGGGGGGGGGAACCAGAAAACCCTCCTGTAAAAGGGACAGCCAGAAGTTGAAGCAGGTAGAGCAGTTGGCCTGTAGTCAGGAAGATCTGAGTTCAAATTGGGTATCAGATATGTGATAGCTGTGTGACCCTGGACAAGTCACTTAACTCTGCTTCAGTTTCTTCATCTGTAAAATGAGCTCGAGTAGGAAATGGCAAACCACTCCAGTATCTTTGCCAAGAAAACTCCAAATGGGATCACAAAGAGTCAGACACAACTGAACCACAGAAGGGTGGTATTTAAGCTAAGCTTTGAAGGGAGCTAGGAATCCAGAAGTCTAGAGGCCAGGAAGGACCTGGAGGACATACCCTGTTCAAAAGCATGGGATAGGAGGTCAAAAGTCATGGACAGGGAACCACATATACACCAATTTGGCTAGAATGAAAAATGAAAGGATGCAATGTGAAATATGATTGTGGGCCGCTTCAGGGCAGAAGTTATTTTATGCCTTCCTTGGTATCCCCAATGGTTAGCATATTACCTAGCACATAGTAAGTCCTTAGTAAATGCTTACCGATTGGCTGCTTGAGGAAGAATTAGAAGTTAAGGAGCCAAATGAGGAAAGAAATGAAGAAGCTACTACAATTTCCAAGTGAGAAGAGAGAAGTGGCTAAATTAGGATGGTAGCTGCTGAGTGAAGAGGAGTCTGATGAGAGACTTTTGTAAGGCAAAATCAATTGAACTCGATGAGGTGGGGGTAAGGGAGAGGGAGAAGTCTTAGAGGTTACAGAGCCAGCGGAAGTAGGGGGAGAGAATAACCATTTCTATGTCTCCTACAGAGTGCCAGGCATCATGCCAGACACTTTACAAATATTATCTCATTTGAGATGAGCCACATCACAGATAAACAAAAATAGTAGATTATCCAAGCCATTTTTGTGAGGGTTAGTTATCCATGTCAGAGAGGAAAATATGGAGGAAAGGAGGACCTGAGGAAGCTCAACGTCTAAGGGCTCTTTGAGCAGAAACCTGTGATTCTAAGACCTGGCTGGGCCTTGGATTTGCTTATCTATAAAACTAGGAGTTCACCTAGCTTGCTTGAGCAGTGGTCCCTTCCAACTCTAGAGCTCTAATCCTAGCATCTCCAAGATCTTTTCTAGCTCCAAATCCTTCGATAATAATAATAGCTAACATTTATACAACATTTTCAAGTTTGAAAAGCGCTTTAGATATATCATCTCATTTAAGTCTCACAACAACCCTATGACATAGATGCTATTTTGATCCCCATTTTACAGATGAAAAAAACTTAGGCTGAGAAAGACTGGCTTGACCAGGGTCACCTGACCAAAAAGCGCTTGAGATAGGATTTGAGCTCAGGTCTTCCTGACTCCAAGTCCAGCAATCTCTATCCACTACAGCCAGCTGTAATACCTGTTGGGCAAGGGGTTGTTTTATCTGGACTCTATAGTGGGGCATATAAAGGCACTCAATGACAGTAGGGCCATGCATTGTCCTGAAAAAAAGCAATACACTCTAGGAATCAGGAGTCCTGGGTTCTAGGCTGAGCTCTGCCTTCACTAGCGCCATGACCCTTAGCCAATCATTGATCTGAACCTGTTTCCTCATCTATAAAATGAGGACAATATAGGATCTACCTTACTTTTTTTTTTTAGGCAATCAGAGTTAAATGACTTGCCCAGGGTCACACAGCTGGTAAGTGGTAAGATTTGAACTCCTGGCTTCAGGGCTAGTGCTTGTAATGGCAAACAGGGTAGGACTTTTTTGTTCTCTTTTGTTTTGGAGTGCTTCTCAACACTAAGGTAATCAAGTGCCTTTGAGTCTTACCTTTGTTCGAATCAAGAGTCATTGATTGGAAACAATATATATGATGTGGTTAACAATTAGAGATCTTTCCCATACCCTTTTGCTAAGTAGATGGTAAGCCTCAGGCCTACACCCTTTTGCTAAGTAGGTACTAAGCCCTAGGGCCCTAAACAGGGTATATATGCTCTGAGGTTAGCATTTTATTTTGGGGCTCACTCACTGGAAGAGTGTCATGTGATTTGACCAGACCAGACTCTGCGTAGTCATTGAGGAGCCCCTCAACTTTGAAAAAACCAGATGTAGATGCTTCTCTCTCTGGTAACTATGTACGTAATGCCTTGGTCAGAAGGCTAGGAGCCTGTCTGTTGATTTGTGTTATTTTGCTCTGTTTATATAATTTATGCTTGTAATTTCTGTCTGTGTTTTCTCTGAAGGGTGTTGACTTATGATATATACATACATATATATATGTATATATATATACATATACATATATATAGATACATAATTAAAGTGAGATTGTAAACCCCTTAAAAGTTGCTTTCCTTAGAAAAGCAGATCAAAGAACTTGTGCTAGTAGCCCTCCTGTGTGCTGGTGCTGTTGGTTTTACACAGCCACAGCAGTGGCAAGTAGCATTGTTGTTACAGTGCTCTATCCACTTCACCACTTATCTGCTCCTTTAATGCAAGAATTCAATGAGATAATGTGTCTAAAGTAATGTGTGTCAGCTTTATATTAACAAGCTTTTATTAAGTGCCTACTATATACCAGGCCTTGGGCTGGGCACAGGGAATACAAAGATAAATATGAAACAACCCCTACCCACAAATATTTTACATAGTAAAGCCACTTAACTTTCTTGGGCCTCAGTTTCCTCATTTGTAAAATAAGGGAGTTTGATTAGATAACCTCTGAAGTTTCTTCCAGCCCACAACTCTATGATCAGGCCCTTCCCCTAAAACCATGTAGTACATTTGTGACTGAACTAGAGCAACATCCCTTATGAAAGGAGGCCTATTTCCCAGTCAAGGTTTTGGTCAAAGAAGAACATGCTGGGCCACATTTCTCCCCATCCCTCCCCAGAGTTGAGAAAATATTTTAAGTTGGGTGGGTTCCTGGTGGTCTGGGAGGAAGAAAGAAAGGAAGAAAGGAAGAAAGGAAGAAAGGAAGAAAGAAAGAAAGAAAGAAAGAAAGAAAGAAAGAAAGAAAGAAAGAAAGAAAGAAAGAAAGAAAGAAAGAAAGAAAGAAGGAAGGAAGGAAAGAAGGAAGGAAGGAAAGAAAGAAGGGAGGAAAGAAAGAAGGGAGGAAAGAAAGCGAAGGAAAGAAAGAAAGGAGGAAGAAAAAAGAAAGGAGGAAGGGAGGAAGAAAGAAAGAGAGAAGGGAGAAAAGAAGGAAAGAAAGAAAGGAGGAAGGAAAGAAAGAGGGACAAAGGGAGGAAAGAAGGAAGGAAAGAAAGGAAGAAGGAAAGAAAGAAAGAAGGAAAGAAAGAAAGAAAAAGAAAAAGAAAGGAAGGAAGAAAAAGAAAGGAAGAAAGGAAGGAAGGAAGGAAGAAAGAAGAGAGGTTGTGGTATATGAATGTAATGTAATGGAATACTATTGTGCTATAAGAAATGATGAGCAAGCAGACTTCAGAAAAACCTGGAAAGAAATATATGAATTGATGCTGAGTGAAATGAGCAGAACCAGAAGAACATTTTACACAATAACAGCCACATTGTGTGATGACTGACCTTGATAGACTTGGCTCTTCTGAGCAATGCAAGGATCTAAGACAATTCCAAAAGACTCATGATGGAAAATGCCATCCACCTCCAGACAAAGAACTGTGGAGTCTGAATGCAGATCAAAGCAGACTATTTGCTCTACTTTTCTTTTGTTGTTTTGTTTTGTTTCTTCTTTCTCATGGTTCCTCCCATTAGTTCTAATTCTTCTTTACATCATGACTAATGTGAAAATACGTTTAATATGAATGTATAAGTAAAACCTATATCAGATTGCATGCCATTTGGGGGGGGAGGAGAGGGAGGGAGGGGAAAGGAAATTTAAAACTCAAAATCTAATGGAAGTGAATGTTGAAAACTAAAAATGAATAAATTAATTATAAAAAAGAAAGTTAAGAAAAGAAAGGAGGAAAGAAAGAAGGAAGGAAAGGAAGGAAAGAGAGAGAAAGAGAGAGAGAGAAAGGAAGGAAGGAAGGGAGAGAGAAAGAGAGAGAGAGAGAATATGACAATGCCATCTTGGGGCCCTGGTATGGGCAAATACTTCCCAGACTAACTTTCCTTACCTGGGAAGACATTGGTCAACAGAAAAGAGGGAGAGAGCTGGTCTGGAAGCCAGAGTAGGGCTCTATTTGGATTACTGTTCTGTCAGACTGTCTGAGGAAGGAGGCTGGTCTGTGGCTCAGGCTGGGTGACTCCTTCCTATTGGCAGCACTCTGGGAGAGTCACATCAGGTCAGGGTTTGGACTCCTAGGCTCTGCAGGTAGGCTGGGTAACTTGGTGTTATGTGTCCATCCAAAGGTGACCAGACTCTTGGAAACAAATTCATTCTAATCAGGCTCACTTTGATGATTTGATTGATAAAATTTGGTGAGCTGGATTGATAAAACATTGTCGATTTATTCTAAGGTTCACAGGCATCCCTATTTTCATAAAAGAAAGGGTGCTTTTAATATGAAGAGTTATAAATGGAACATCCTAGGTCACATCAGGTGTCCCAATATTTAGTTTGGAAAACACAGTCACCATAAATATACTAGTCGGTTCTCTGCATGGGATACTCCCTTCTTGTGGCTCAATATACACAGGAGACCAAATTAAAAAGTAAGAAAGAATATTGCTTAGTAAGCACAGAATTAGAGCAAAAGGGGATAAGAGTCCTGACTTAAAGGATATTTTCATCAAACAGTGGCAGCCTGATGATTTCAGTCTGAAGACCCAGCATGTAGAATTGGACAGTGCTGGAGAAACCCTGACAATCCTCAGCATAAAATACAAGTGTACTTATTAAGACCTTGCTGTGTTAAAATAGCTATGCTATACTCTGGAGGAGATGCAAAATTTAGATAAGATATGTTCCCTCCCTCCATTAAGGTTATAATCTGGTTAATCTGGCAGGGGGAGTAGATGTACAAATATCAATAAGACAATGGCTAACATTTATACAGTGCTTAGCATGTGCCAGACTATGCTAAGTGCTTTACAATTATTATCGCATTCAGTCCTCATAACAACCTTGGGAGGTAGGTGCTATATTATCCCATTTTACAGTTGGGATACCAAGGCAAACAGGTTAAGTGATTTGCCCAAGGTCACACAGCTTTGTTGTTTTTCTTATTCGGTCTGACAGTGGTCTATGGGGTTTTCTTGGCAAAGATACTGGAGTGATTTGTCATTTCCTTATCCAGTGGATTAAGGTAAATAGTGATTAAGTGATTTGCCCAGGGTCACACAGCTAGTAAGTGTCTGAGGCCAGATTTGAACTCAGGTATTCCTGACTCCAGGCCCAGCCCTCTATCCAATGAGCCATCTAGCTACATACATGTGGAAGACAGGAACAAAAGTGTGAGAGGTCTGATGGAGGAAGTAACTTCTAACTGGGGAAATCATTCAATACATCCTACCTGGGAGTGTTTTTTAAAATGAGCTTTAAGGATAGGATAGAACTAAATATCAGAATTTATTGATTATTATTAATTTATATTATCAATTATTAATTCACTACATTATTGTTAATGTACGGTCTTACACTTGTGATGGGGTTATACTGTGGCAGCCCCCTTGAACTCTCCTTGAATCTTCCCACTTAATGAGGCATTTGCCTGAGGCCATGAGCCTTTCATTATTGCTAGGCCCAAATCTCAAGGTGACTCTTTACCTGGCCTGGTCCTTCACTGTCTGGCTAGTTCCCACCCTTGATCTTTTCAAAGTGCCTACACCCAAATCTGTTACTCTAAAACTAGCCTAGCCCTACAAGGTCTGTTATCTCCAGGTAGCCTTCAGCTACTTCCCACTCTTAATCCCATTCTCTTGGTTCCAGGAGTATGACTTCACCCCAGTCCTATCAAGATCCTCCTTAGACTCCTCCTCAAGACCTTCCCTAAGCCCCTCCTCTCATCATCCCAGGACCACCCTAGATCCCTCCCACAATCTTTCTGTATGTAAGTTTCATCTTGCCTCCATGAAGGTGCTCAGATTCAATCTACCTCAGATTAAATCTGGCCCACTTGTAAAAATGAGCGTCACAAATGGTGAGATTTCTTAAGACAATCAATATGGCGAATCTGTAATAAACTTTGTTTTTCTCTTTGGCTGTGAGAAGGCTTGAGTCGAATTCATTCGAGCAGGACCCTGCATGTTGGTATTTTGGGGTCTCGAGCACCTCTAAAAACATATGTGTCCCTAACTTCATCACTGGGATTCAAAAAACAAATTACACAATATAAGATTGAGGGTCATAATAAACTAGATAGCAACGACTGTTTTTATTTTTGGTCCCCAGAACTTCCACCTTTGAACATGGTAGATACTTAATAAATGCATGTTAATCCAAGGCAGGAGAATGTTTCTGTCAGATGTGAATATATTTATATATTGACATTTATATGTCAACAGTTGACATTTATATAGGACTTTAAAGTTGGCATCTCATAATGATGAGGGCACAGTCTCTGGGAACCCCTTGAACCCTTGAACTCTCCTTGAGTCTTCCCACTGGACTTGGCCTTGGCCTGAGGCTATAACCATTAGGCCCAAATGCCTACCTTGCCCAGTCCTCTATTGTCCAGCTGTTTCCCACCCTTAATCCTGTTTCCCATCCTTAATCCTGATCAAAATATCTATACCCTAGCTCTGTTACCCTAGCCCTTTATGGTCTGTCCTTTCCATATAGCCTTCAGCTATTTCCCCCACCCTGGAGTCTGACCTCATCCCAGTCCCTTCAAGCTCCTCCTTAGACTCCTCCTTAAATCCCTCTCTAGACCCCTCCTCTGGTCACCCCAGGCCACCCCTCAATCCGTCCCACAACCTTTATGTATATAATCTCCATCTTGCCTACATGAAGGGGGTCAGATCCAATCTAGCTCCGATTGGTCTGGCCCGCTTTCCTTACAGGCGTCGCAAGGGGTGGGATCTCTTGGGGCAGGCCTGTTTGGCTAACTCTTAATAAACTTTACTTTTTCCCTTGGCTGAGAAAGCTTGAGTCAAATTCTTTCGGCAGGACCCGGTGTGTCGGTACTTTAGGGTGTCGAGCACCTCTCATCAATAAGATCCTTGAAACTATCCTACGAGATCAGAACAGATTCATAAGCTCCATTTGCCAATGAGAAACACTTTATAGAAGTGAAGTGACTTGTAGGGTCACACAGCTATAGAGTTGCACAGCTGGAAAATATGAAAAGGTTGATCCCCAGGTCTCTCCTGATTCCACATACTCAGAGCTCAAAGGGACCTCGGAGGCCATTGAATCCAACCCCTTTCTTTATAGATGAGGTTGTTGTTGTTGTTGTTGTTGTGTTTGTCCTTCCTTTTGGTGTGGGATGAAAGGCCCTCACCAATTAAAAGTTAATTTATAATAAGCAGCCATCTCAGGGTGGGAACAGAAATAAATTTTACTCCATTCTCGAGAATAGGGCGTCCTCTGCTAGCACAGAGCAGAACCAGCAAAGGCGGCAAAGTACAAAGGGCAAAGCACCAATAATTATACCTAACACAAGAGAATTCCCACCCACCTCTGACCCTGGAAGAGAGCCTGGAACAATTTGTGTCCTCTCCTGAAACTCAAAGCCAGAAGAACTAAGATTTCTTTTCTCCCAAGCTCTCACAAACTCTACCCTTCACAAAAGCACAGACCATTGAATAATCATTCTCCGCCTGAGAGGAGCATCTTATACAAATGAGATTGAGCCCTGGATTACACTGGTAAAAAAAAAAAAAAGAAAAAATTATTCACTTCATGGGTGGCAAATTTTGAGGATGGGCTTTTGAGCATGTAGGCTGGCTGATCCTCTCATGATGGGCAATCATTGGGCCCCAGCCTTTCCAGGTTCACATCATAATGATGAAATGCTTTAGGTTGTAAGATATTTGTTAGTTTCGATTTAAGAAGACAGAGGTCTTTCCGTGGCCTAAGAGAGGCTGAATCCCTTGTTCAAAGTCCCTGGTTCTTACTTTGTTCTCAGATTCTGAGGTTATTGCCCTGGGTGTGGCCTCTAACCTCCCATCCCTTGTGTACTGTGTGCCTTTGGCTGTGGAAGGGGAATTTTACCCTCTGTGGGCCCTTGGTTTTCTGTTGTAATAAGCTAAAAGGGGTTAAGTAATCATGATTTTATTCTCAATATCATAGAAGAATAGGATCACAGTATATCAAAGCTGGAAGGGACGTTGGAGAGCATTTTTACAGGAAAGGAAATTGAGGCCCAAAGGAGTGAAATCAGTTACCCAAGGTCATAGGCTGATAAAGTAGTAGATCTACGACTAGGGAAAAGGCTTGAGGGTGAGGCTGTCAAAAGGCAGGCTATCAGTCAACAAGAATTTAATTAGCACTAACTACATGCTAGTACTGAACTAAGATCTCAGGCTAGGAAGAAAGGTCAGACAGCTCCAACCTTTAAAAAGTTTACATTCCAAATGGGAAGACTACTTGCAAAGGTTTCAGGGGAAGCAGCTGAAAAGGGAGCACAGGATCATAGATTTAGGGCTAAAAGAGACCTTAGAGGCTTCCTCCCTTATTCTACAGATGAGGAGTCAGAGGCGCAGAAAGGTCAAGTCACTCCTTCAGGGTCACACAGCCAGTAAATGTCACAGAATCACTGATTTTGAGAGTTATAATTTGAGAGCTGACCTCAGTGAAGAAGGGGTTTAGTCCATACAAGAAAGGAATCCCCACTATGACATACCCCATAAGGGGTTGTCCAGCTTTAAGATTTTCAAAGATAGGAAACCCACCTAGGTCTTCTTGACTGCAGTTCCAGTGCCCTATCCACTACTCCACACTGCCTCTCCAGGACATAAATGAAGAACTAGGCTTTGATTCTAGTCTGTCATTAACTGTGTGATGCCAGGCAAATCACTTCACTTCCCTGGGTTTTAGTTTACTCTTCTGTTACATGATCTAAAAGAACTAAATATCTCTATAATCCCTTCCAGCTCTAAATTCTATGCACTTGAGAAAAAACTCCAGATGACCTTTTTCTGAAAGAACTCACAGTCATCATTAAGTTTTCTGTATCAATAAAAGGAAAGAGGCACAAGCAAGCCAGTATAAAGGATATGTCTTTTTAAAATAATTCTATTTGGCTTGGGGGTATAATGCGAGACCCACAGGCCCAGTCACTCTCATATCTGCCTTTCTCTATTCCAGTTCTGTCCAAATCAGAGTGGTCCTGCTTTGGGGCAGAGGCTCCCAGGGTTACCACCAATAAATGGAAGTATATACAGTATTTAAGGCACTATTTGAATAATACAAAAGGATTTCTGCTCTCCCTCTCCTGGGCTCTATCTGAGTTTATCTTGGTTGGATGGATGGATGGATGGAGAGATAAGACAGAGCATTTTTTAAGAGTTTACTATGTGTCCGGCATTGTACTGAGCCCTGGGGATGGTTGGTTGTTGCCCATCATCCTCAAAGAGGACCAAAGTGACATCATTATGCTAAAGTCAAGTTTCGGTGTGTCCAACTGTGGCTGATCAGACCAATGTGAGCTTGGAATGTTCTGCCACAGGTTGGGCACAAATAGTCTGTGTGAATATTTGGGGTGGATTCTCTAAATTTGCTCATCCTGCATTTCCTTTGAGCTATTTCAATTCTGCTTTGCTTATAGAGCACAACACCTTCTCTGACTGCCATGCTGAGCGGTCCTATGCCAGTGTCCCCCATGTCACACAATCGATTCCAAATTTCTTGAGAAAGACCTTGAGAGTGTCCCTGTAACACTTCTTCTGACCACCATGTGAACACTTACCCTGTGTAACTTCTCCACAAAATAGTCTTTTAGGCAAGTGTACATTTTGCATTCAAGTACCATGGCCAGCCCATTGGAGTTGTGCTCTCTGAAGTAGAGTTTGAATGCTTGGCAGTTTAGCTCAAGAAAGAACCTCAGTGTCTGGTATCTTATCCTGCCAGGTGATCTTCAGAATCTTCCTAAGACAATTCAAATGGAAGTGATTCAGCTTCCTGGCATGCCACTGGTGGACTGTCCAGGTTTCACAGGCATACAACAATAGAAAACAAGATGGTTCTGTTCCCTCAAGGAGCTTATATTTTAATAGAAGATAAAACCTAAAAGGAAGCTGGAAAGGAGGAGGAAGAGGAGGAGGAGGAGAGAGAAGCTAAATGCATGAGGGCAAGGCCACTGGTGAGGTAGAACAGTCCAGAGAGTGAGCTTAGCTGAGAGTGGGCCCCTTCTGATATAGTGATGCTGGCCAGGGATTTATCAATCTTAAGATAAGTGATGTTGTTGCATCTGTTCACTAGTTACCAGCTATGCCTGACTCTTTGAAACCCCTTTTTAGGGGGGTTTTCTTGGCAAAGATACTGGAGTGATTTGCCATTTCCTTTTCCAGATCATTTTACAGATGAGAAAACTGAGGCAAACAGTAAAGTGACTCACCCCAGGTTACACAGCTAGTAAGTGTCTGAGGCCAGATTTTTAACTCAGGTCTTTCCTGACTCCAGGTCAGGTGCTCTATCCACTTCACCTTCTAGCTGCCCCAAGTAAAATGATAAGCATATATTAAACCCTACTATGTGCCAGACAATGTGGTAATGTTGTAGATAAAAAGAAAGGCAAAAAACAGTTGTAATATTAATTAAGGTGGGACTTTTTTTTACTGTTTTCTCTTTTAGAATGCTAAAGTAATCAAGTGCCTTTGATTAAGTCTTTCTAGGTGCAAAGCCCCAGGCCCACAACCTTTTGTTGATTAGTTGTGAAGCCTTTGGGCCCTAAGAAGGGTATATAGACTCAGAAGTTAGCATTTTGTTTGGAGTTCTCACTCACTGGAAGAGTGTTGGTGTGGTGACTCTGGGTAGCCTCTGGAGCCCCCGGCTTTGAAGAAAACCCGGATGTTGTAACTATGTGTGTGATGTCTTGATCAGACAAAGCCTGTCTGTTGAATTGTGTTATTTTCTGTTTGTAATTTCTATTTGTATTTGCTCTGAAGTTCACAGTGCTGGCTTTTCCCCCTGAACTAAGTGAATGATATTTGTATGTGTGATTAAAGTGATATTGTTAACCCCTTAAGGTTGTTTTCCTTAGAAAAGCGGATCAAAGAACCTGTGCTAGCAGTTCTTGTTGCTGGTCTTGTTGGGTCTTACACTCCCTACAGCAGCCACTAGCCACATTGTTGTTACAACTGTTTATGCTCTCAAGGAACTCAAAGTCTAATGGGAGAGAATAAGGAGAGCAGGGTCCATACAATTATACATATATAGTGGATATGTGTATATACATAGATACCCATACATATCTATACATGTACATATAGTCTCACTATAAATATAGAATTTTTGTATATGGTAGTTTATATATATTGATTTCTTACATTCATATAAATTTCCAATAAACTCAATATTGAAAAACTAATATATTTATAAGTTAACCATATAAGTTGTAAATTATATATAGTCCATATATATATATATACATACATATCTATATCTATCTATACACACACACACACACATATATATATCAGATATTGTTAACAAGGATGTGGCCTTTAGTAAAGAGGCAAGCTTTTTTCTCTGAAAGGTAGGATATTATAGTAGGAAGAACCCTGGCTTTAAAGTCAAAGGAACTGCTTTGCTTTTGGGTTCTGTTATTTACTATTTGTGAGACCTTAACAACACTGAGTCTCAGTTTCTCCATCTGTCAAATGGGAATAAGAATACCATCACAGGGCTATACATGCTCATTCAAGTTTTTAAAACACTTGACACACATGATTTCATTTGATCCTTACAACAACTGTATGGGACAGGGTCATTATCTCCTTTTTCCAGGGGTGGAAACTGTGACCGAGGAGTCTTTAAGAGATTTGCCCAGTAGTGCACTGTTAGTGAATGTTTTGAGGAAGGATTTGAACTCGTGTCTTGCTGGTTCCAAGTCTAGCTTCCACTCTGCTTCATAAGGGTTAAACGAAACCATACACATACTGCACTTTGTAATTGCAAAGTGCTGTGTAATCCTCTGTTGTTGTTGCTACTCGTATCATTCTCCAGCTTTTTCTGATGGGGTTCAGAAAGAAATAGTCCAAACCATTACCCTGTGACTATTCTGGTATATTTCTTGTTCTGTGGACTATTGAATGAGATAAAATTATTTTTTTTCAATTGATCTTTTATTTTATGTTAAGCAGATAGACCCAGGAAAGAGAAGAAATCTTGACCCTGACCATATTAGGCCTATGAGAAGTGAGAAGAAGGGCTAGAAATTCAGGACTGAACAGGTAAAGGGGCTGGGTCAGGACACCAAGGAATAGTGGAAAGGACAAAGGAATTATAGAAGCAATCCCAAAAAATCAAGTTATGAGTTATTATCACTATGGGAATCATCACATAGAGCGCTGCTAAGTGGTGCAATGGACAGAGCACTGGGCCTGGAGTCAGGAAGAGCTGAGTTCAAATATCACCTCAGACACTTACTAGCTATGTGACCCTGGGCAAGTCACTTAACCCTGTTTACCTGTGAGCCCCTTAAGAGCAGGGACTTTTTGTTGGGGGGTGTTGCCCTTCTTTGTACCCCTAGCTGTTAGCATGGTGACTGGCACTTAATATAAGCTTGTTGACTTGACTACCATTCTTCCTGTATTGTGTTCCTCTATCCATAGAATAACAGCCTTTCCCTACCACAGCCCTTAAAACCTGTCTCAGCCATGGGTGGGGATCAATAGGGGTCACTGAGACAAATGATAAAGAGAGACAGATGATAAAGATGAGTTCAGGAAGGCCTGTCACAGATGTACAGCACAGTAGTGAAAGCAGTCTTCAATTATCTACAAATTTGCTGGTGCTCTCTTTCTACCAAAAGTAGAGTAGCTAATAATTTCTTGACTTGCCTTAAAGATAATTTCATTCTTCTACATATGGAGGAATTAACAAGAGAACATTTTTATTCTCAGTCTGACTCTCACCAAGAGATGGGGATTGGTTGTTAAAGGTAGAAGTGATGGGAATCTTGGGGAGAAGCAACCCACTTATCTTATAACTTGTAAAAGAGAAAGGGAGGAAGACAGCAGCAGTTTTCAAAGGATTCAGAGAAAAGATAGAATTTGGTATACTAAAATTCTACAGAGGAAGCCAGGCCATGAAAGATAGATACTGTCAAGAATGAAATTCTGGAGACACAAAGAAACGATTCCTACGAGGAAGATAGGAAGTACAGTTTCCCTTCCACATTATGATTTTCCCATCTCGGTTTCAATGTATCTCGGGTCATCAGCATGAGAAATTGAGTGGGGAGTTTTGTGGACGCCGCAGATGACACTTGAAGGCCAGCAGATGACAGTAAAAGTTTAGAAACTCAGAAATGCATAAAATATATGCATAGTGTTGCATAATACAACCTATGACTTAACTACTTAACCCAAATTTTACAATGAGACACCCCATAAAAGAAAAAGAAAAAACTTCAGACTTCTGTAGTAGGGAAAGGAGGGCCAAAAAATTTTACTCAGATTGTCCAGTTCTCGAGGGCTCCGCACTCCTAACCTCCTCAACATGGAAGGAATAACTGTCGTTGTTTAGAGAGAACAATTTGACCACACAGGGAACTTTTAAAAAGACATGTACAGAAAATAGAAGTAAGGACGGGTAATGGAAGATGAATATAAAAGCATGGCATGGTCCAGTAAGAATAGTGTCAGAATGAGCTGGCAGTGCAGAGAATAACAAAGATCGTTGTTGTCGTTTTGTTGGTTTAAACCATATTGGGGGAAAGAGAAGAATCAAAGAAGAAATAAGGTTGCCAGTTGGGGCAGATGGGACAATATATGATGACAGGGTAAGGCAGAACAGGTTGACTCCATTTTGTTTCTCTTTTTGCTGTCAGAGAGAATGATCTTTGGACTGGAAAGGACAGAACAAAAATGACTCAGAGAATGCTGATACTCAATATAACTAGGATGATAGCAAGAGAGCACCTAAGGCCTTCTTGATAATATCGTTTTAAGTCGCCAGGGCCATGCATCTCAAAATACTGGAAAAAACTAATGGATGTGATGGTTGAGCCATAATCATTGATTTTTTTAAAGGTCATAGAGAACAGGAGAGGTACTGCAAGACTGGAAAAGGCAAATGTCCCAATTTTTCTTTTTAAAGGAGGGGAGGTGGAGTGAATTTTGAAAATTATAAGCCAATGAGCTTGACTGAGATTTCTGTAAAATTCTAGAATGCATTATGAAAGGGATGGTTCGTGAAAGTGGTGATCACAGAATCCCAACATGGCTTCATCAAGAACAGATAATATAATGGATAGATCTCAAGATGCAAAAAAAGACATACATTTTTTGGATGTGGCCAAAGCAGGAATTTACATGGTTTGATTAGGCATATTTGTGAGGAGGTGTTAAGGGCACATCTGACTTGGGTAAATAGTCGGTTAGTTCAGGTTCAATGTTGGAAAATAAAGGAGATACTCCCAAGTAATTCAATAGTTGACAACAACAACAAAAAGGAGGCTAACCATCTCCATATGGAAATACATCCAGCAGGGCAAGGTTTAGTGGCTGCCCTGCCCTCTCCCCACCCATCTCCCAGTCTTGGGACTTCTGACAAGTTTAAAGGGCCCAGGCTCATATGGTTGGGCTTTTTTTTTTTTTAATTTTTTTAAGGCCTCTTAAGCCATCCAGAAACCACATCAATTAAGCCAGAGACCACCAATAAGCTGCATCAAGGGTGGTGCAGTTTGCCCCTTGGGAAGAAAGCAAATAAGCATTTAATAAGTGCCTATATGCCAGGTACTACACTTTACAAATTTTATCCCATTTGATCCTCATAACAACCCTGAGAGGTTGGTGCTATTTTGATCCCCATTTCACAGTTGAGAAAACTGAGTCTGAGAGAGGTTAAGTAGCTTGTCCAGGGTAACATTGTTAGTAAGTGTCTGAGAACTCGGGCTTTCTTGACTCCAGGAATGCTCTACCCACTTTGATACCAGCTATCTCTGCAGCCGCTTGCTCCCCAAGGAGAATTAAACCCAGTGGATTTGTCATTTAACCTAAACCATGTTGGGGTGGAAGGTGGGGTTGGGAAAAGGGAGAAAACCCTAGTAGAAGTTGTCCTGTAACACAAGAATTATTTTTTCTTTCTTTTTGTTCAGTTGAAGGGGGAGGGAAGAGGGAGAAAAAAATAAATAAATGCTTATTAAGTGGAGGAAAAATAGCAAAAATTTTCAAAGAACAGATCATGTCAGAATAACCTCATTTCCTTTTTTTGACAGAGTTTCTTACTAGACTGGTAGTTCAGAGGAATCCTGTAGATACAGTTTACCTAGATTTTAGGAAACCATTTGACAAAGTCTTTCATGCTATTATTGTGGAAAAAGATAAAAAATATGGACAGATGTGGGCTAGACAAGAGTGTATGTTTAGATAGATTCAGATCTGGTTGGGTGGCCGAATCCCCCCAACGATATTCATTGTCAGCTTCATAGTTAGTGTCTGATTCAACTTCAAGGGAGGCTGGTAATAGAGGCTCCAGGGATTGGTGCTTGGCCCTGTTCTGCTTAACATTTTTACTAGTGAATTGGATAAATAACATGTTCGTCTCATTTATAGACAACACAAGGCTTGGAGGGAAAGCTAACACTTTGGGTGCAGAATCAAAATCCTAAAGTATTCTCCCAGGCTAGAATGTTGGGCCAGATATAATAAGATGAAATTTAATGGGGACAAATATTGTCTCACACTTGTGTTTTGTTTTTTTTTTAAATCATCTCCACATATACAAGGAAGCATAGATAGATAATAATTCCACCTGAAAAGGATTTTATTGGACTATAAGTTTAATGTGACTCCGCTGTGGGACACATTGATAATGGAGTTTACTGGTGATCTCAGCAACCCGGGTGCTCCCTCCAACACTGCAAATTCTGACCTGTCCAGCAACTTCTCATCCCGTGTGACTCCTGTCCGTGTCCTTCAGTAATTCATCCACAGGGTGCCCATCCAACATTCTGGGGGCCTTCCCTTGCATCCCTTGACTTTGAATGGATGCCAAGGGAATCTGCAAGCTGCTCATCAAATATCTTTCACCCTTGCTACATGTCAGGCCCACCTCTTTCTGGCCATACATCTCTCTGATAATATCTTTTACCCAGCTTTTCCCATACAATACTTCCTGGTAATATTTAACGACCTAAGAACACTCTCAGTGAGCCACTATTTTATATGACCTGCAGCCACACAGGACTGACTAGCAAATGAACTACTGTTGTTCAGTTTTTGCAGTCATGTACAACTCTTCCTGACCCCCACTTGGGGTTTGCTTGGCAAAGATATTGGAGTGGTTTGCCATTTCCTTCTCCAGCTCATTTAGAGATGAGGAAACTGAGATAAACAGGGTTAAGTGACTTGCCCAGAGTCACACCAGTAAGTATCTGAGGCCAGATTTGGACTCAGGAAGATGAGTCTTCCTGATTTTAGGCCCAGCACTCTATCTGCTTGTGCACCTAGTTGCCCATGCACACTAATAGCAAAATGCTAGGCCTTTGTTTCAGCAACAAGCTTGGGGTCATAAAAAGTCAGTAATTTTCTAGTTCAGTACTCGAGGCTCCTTCTCTTTAATTTGGGGCCCCAGTTCATTGTCCAGATAGGGCTTCTGTCCAAGATATTTGTAGTCATAGACCAGCTCTCTGGGTTGTCTGTTCAACTGCATTTCATAGTTGAATAATTGGCCTTCTCAATTGGTTTTTGCATGGATAGTTAGATTCTACTTGTTTAGATGATTAAGAATCTCCTTTAGGAGAATTTATAATGTTCTGGGACTCAATGAAATGAACATGATACCAGCTACTGACAGAAACATCTGGAAGATGTCACAAACCATAGGGAATTCCTCTTAGATTTGGACCTTCTGCCAGACACCCTCCATGACAGTGGCAAGCTCCTTTGGTAAGAATACAATCTCAGTCCTACCAAATTCTTTTTATGACACAAATATATGGTACTAATACCCAAACCAGGAAGAGTCAAAACAGAGAAGGAAAACCATAGACCAATTGCTCTAATGAATATCGATGCAAAAATTTTAAATAAAATATTAGCAAAAAGATTGCAGCAACTTATCAGGAGAATAATACACTACGACCAGGTAGGATTTATCCCAAGAATGCAAGACTGGTTCAATATTAGGAAAACTATCAGCAAAATTAATCATATCAACAACAAAACTAGCAGAAACCATATGATTTTCTCAATGCTGCAGAAAAAGCTTTTGACAAAATACAACATCCATTCCTATTAAAAACACTAGAATTATAAGCAACCTCTACCTAAAACCATCAGCAAGCATTATATGTAATGGGGATAAGCTAGATGCATTCCCAATAAGATCAGGGGTGAAACAAGGATGTCCATTATCACCCCTATTATTCAATTTGGTACTAGAAATGTTAGTTCTAGCAATAAGAGAAGAAAAATAAATTGAAGGAATTAGAATAGGCAAAGAAGAAACTAAATTATCACTTTTTGCAGGTGATATGATGATTTACTTAGATAATCCTAGAGAATCAAGTAAAAAACTACTTGAAATGATAAAAAAAAAACTAGCAAAGTTGCAGGATATAAAATAAACCCACATAAATCCTCGGCATTCCTATACATTACTAACAAAGCCCAATAGCAAGAAATAGAAAGAGAAATTCCACTTAAAGTTACTGTAGACACTATAAAATATCTGGGAGTCTACCTGCCAAGACAAACCCAGGGCCTATATGAACACAATTACAAAACACTTTTCACACAAATAAAGTCAGATCTAAACAAATGGAAAAACATCAGTTGCTCATGCATAGGCAGAGCTATTATAATAAAAATGACAATTTTACCTAAATTAATTTACTTATTCAGTGCCATACCAATCGAACTACCAAAAAATTATTTTACAGAGCTGGATAAAATAGTAACAAAATTCATCTGGAAGAACAAAAGGTCCAGAATATCAAGGGAATTAATGAAAAGAAATGCTAGGGAAGGTGGCCTAGCCATACCGGATATTAAACTGTACTATAAAGCAGCACTCATCAAAACTATTTGGTACTGGCTAAGAAACAGAGTGGAGGATCAGTGGAATAGGTTAGGTACATAAGTTGCAGTAGTCAACAGCTATAGCAATCTAATCTTTGATAAACCCAAAGAATGCAGCTTCTGGGCTAAGAACTCACTATTTCACAAAAACTGATGGGAAAATTGGAAAATGGTAGGGCAGAAAGTGGGTATAGACCAACATCTTACACCATATACCAAAATAAAGTGAAAATGGGTTCATGATTTAGGAATAAAGGCTGATACTATAAGCAATTTGGGAGAGCAAGGAATAGTTTACCTATCAGATTTATGGGAAAGGGAAGAATTCATGACCCAACAAGAGATAGAGGGCATTACAAAATGCAAAATGGATAATTGTGATTATGTTAAATTGAAATTTTTTTTGTATAAACAAGGCCAATGCAACAAAGATTAGGTGGGAAGCAGGAGAAAATCTTTAAAACTAGTGTCTCTGATAAAGGCCTCATCTCTAAAATATACAGGGAACTGAGCTAAATTTATAGGAATACAAGTCATTCCCCAATTGAGAAATGGTCAAAGGATATGAACAGGCAGTTTTCAGAAGAAGAAATTAAAGATACCTATAGGCATATGAAAAAATGCTCTAAATCACTATTGATCAGAGAAATGCAAATCAAGACAAGTCTTAGGTACCACATCTCTCCTGTCAGATTGGCTAACATGACAAAACAGGAAAATGATAAATGCTGGACAGGATGTGGGAAAACTGGAACACTGTTACATTGTTGGTGGAGTTGTGAACAGATCCAGCCATTCTGGAAAGCAATTTGGAACTATGCCCAAAGGGCTGTAAAAATGTGCATAGCCTTTGACCCAGGAATATCACCTCTAGGGCTGTATCCCAAAGAGGTCACACAAGGGGGAAAGGGACCCATATGTACAAAAATATTTAGAGCAGCTCTTTTTGTGGTAGCACAGAATTGGAAATCAAGGAGATGCCCATCAATTGGGGAATGGCTAAACGAGTTGTGGTATATGAATGTAATGGAATATCATTGTGCTATAAGAAATGGGGAAGATACAGAATTCACAATAACCTGGAAAGAACTACATGATATAATGCTGAGTGAGAGAAGCAGAACCAGGAGAACACTGTACATGACCACAGATATATTGATTCTGTGATGACTAACTTTGATAGACTTGGCTCTTCTCAGCAATGCAAAGTTCAAAGACAACCCCAAAGGTCTCATGATGGAAAGAGCTATCTACATCCAGATAAAGAACTATAGAGTCTGAATGCAGATTGAAGGAAACTATCTGCTCTTTTTTTTCTATATATATATTTTTTTTGTTTTTTGGTTTTGTTTCTTCTTTCTCATGATTCATTCCATTGATCATGGTTCTTCTTTACAACTTGACTATTGTGTAAATATGTTTAATGTGAAGGTATATGTATAACATATATTGTATTCAATGCCATCTTGGGGGGAGAGAGGAGGGAAGGGAGGGGAAGAAGATTTGGAACTCAAAAACCTGTGGAACTGAGTGTTGTAAACTAAAAATAAAAAAATAAAATATTAAAAAATACGATCTCCCTGTTTTATGCCTTATTTGAAATTAATAACCAGAATGTCTCTGAACAATAACTTTGATATATGCAAGGAAGACAACTTGTAGAAGAACTTTTTTTTTAATTTATTTATGTTTGGAGGGGGGAAGGCAGGGCAATTGGGGTAAAGTGACCTGCCCAAGGTCACATAGCTAGTAAGTGTGTCAATTGAACTCAGGTCCTCCTGGCTCCAGGACCGATGCTCTACTCACTGCACCAGTTAGCTGCCCCTAGAAGAACTTTTAATGTTGCAATTAGTTCCATAGAAGTTTGTTTGTCTTATAGTCAACAAATAACAAATGGCAGAATTTTGTGTTCTCTGCACATTTCATTCAATTGTGTGACTAAAGTTCTGGTCTACTGTGGGATGTCATTTTCAAAGTTTCTCTGTTACTTTCTCAAACCTTCATCAAGGATGCCCTCAATAATTATGTATATTAGCATTATGAAAGTTGCATAGAAGTGGGAAAAGAGCCATGTGGGCCAGTAGATATCGACATTTTCTTAGTCACTGTTTTCGGGGCGGGGGGAAGGTGATAAAAAAAAAGTTTGATTTTTTTTTTCTCTGAGCCTTGAGTATCCTCTCTTCTTTCAGATACACTGAGAATCTGTTCCTCGACACTATCATAATTATGGTGCCATGGACCCACTTTTGTATATTTGGTCCTGATGGGGTTTAGACTGTGGGAGCCCCCTTGATCTCTTCTTGTAGCCTCGAAGGCAGGTTTCCTCACAGCCTGAGTCACCAGGCTTCCTCAGAGGGGGCACCCTGGAGGGGTACCCTTCAGATCAATGACCCTCCTTGTGGCATGGAAAGCAGGTATCCCCACTGCCCAAGCCCCCAGGCTTCCTCCAAGGGGGCACCCTGGATGGGAGCTCCTTGGGTCTTTTCCTGGCCATGGCAGCAGCCAAGAATTGAGCATGTTGTCTGTCTCTAGCTCTTTTCCTGCATTCTCTTTCTTTTGCTACAACCAGGTCTCTGTTGTTAAAGACTCCAAAAGCCATCTCCAGTAATTGGGCCTGAGGTGTTTGGGATCCCATTGCCAATTTCTTCAGTTTCCTCCCAATATCTGGGGCAGACTGATTAACGAAATACATGCTAAGGATTGATGCCCCTTCAATAGAATCAGGATCCAAATTTGTATATTCCTTAATAGCTTCTACTAGGAGGTCTTGGAAAAGGGCAGGGTTTTCCTTTTTTCCCTGAGTAATTTCCTTAATTTTTTGAAAATTTATTTGCTTTTGAAATACAGTTCTTAGGCCTTTTAACAGGCAAATTACCCTATGATCTCTCTTTCCTCTATCCTCACTCTTTTGATAGTCCCATCCTGGGTCACTAGTGAGAACAGCAGCTGTTTCTGGGGAATATTTTGTGGGGTCATTGCTAGCTAAACGATCCCCAAATTTTGGGGCTTGTTCCCAGATTCTCCTCTTCTCTTCAGTGGTACAACAGGTAGAGAAGAGGATATTCAAATCACCCCAAGAAAGCTCAAATTGTAGGGACGGATCCCTAAAACCCTCAGTAAACCTAGTGGGATCTTCTGAGTATCTCCCCAGTTCCTCTTTAACTTGAGTGAAATTTGAAATGAAGAATGGAACATTCACTCTAATTGTCAAGCTAGGGGAGGCAGGTACTTCCTTCAGGAGAAAAAGCTCTGAAGGCATTGTGGGGACAGAGGCCTGGGGAGGGAGATAGGAAGTACCACTTCTTGTGAGGGAGGGGCTGGGGAGTGCTTGCTGATCTGTATTGGACTGCAAGGCCGGGGGATCTTGCTGGCAAGGAAGATCAGCTGGTACCTGAAGAGGGGTAGGAGTCAGAGGGGGAGATACCCCAGAGACTGCCATGGGAGCAGGGTCCAAGACCAGAAGCTGAGTAGGGGTCACCTTGGAAAGAGAGGCCAAAGAGGGAGCTGAGCAGGAGTTGCTGAGGGGGGACGGGCTGAAGCCCTGGGGGCCATAAGAAGGGGATCATCCAAAATGTCCTGTTGCCCTCCATTGCTCATATGTGGGGTGGCTCTAGCTACGAGCACCTTACAGTCTTTTCTGAGGAGGGGGTTCCAAGAGAGCTGGACTAAAGCCATCATGTGGGCAACTTCTATCCATTTTCCTTCTCTGCGACAGCATAATTCTAACTGCAGAAGAATGGTATGTTTTAAAGTTCCAAAAAACAGACCATGCTGCGTGGTCCTCTAGGTGATACTGAGGCTAAACAGTGTTACAAAAGAACACCAGCTTTTTCTTTTTTAAGTTCTTTAGAAAAACTAAATTTTTCAATGTGCATACCCTTTGACCCAGCAATACCACTTCTAGGGCTGTATTCCAAAGAGATCACACAAGGGGGAAAGGGACCAGTATGTACAAAAATATTTATAGAAGCTCTTTTTGTGGTGGCAAAGAATTGGAAATCAAGAGGGTTCCCATCAATTGGGGAATGGCTAAACAAATTGTGGTATATGAATGTAATGGAATGCTATTGTGCTATAAGAAATGAGGAGCAGACAGACTTCATTATAACCTTATATGAACTCATGCTGAGTGAGAGGAGCAGAAGCAGGAGAACATTATGCACGATTACAGACACACAGTATCTGTTAAGGACTAACTTTGATAGACTTGGCTCTTCTCATTAATTCCAAGTTCAAAGACAGTTCTGAAAGACTCATGATGGAAAAAGCTATGTACATCCAGAGAAAGAATTATGGAGTCTAAATGCAAATTGAGGCAAACTACTGGCTCTCTTTTTTTTTCCTTCTTATTTGGTTTCATTTCTCCTTTCTCATCTTTCATTCCATCGGTTATTCTTTACAACCGGACTATTATGTAAATAAGTTCAATGCAAAGGTATATGTAGAACCTATATCGGATTACATGCCATCCTGGGGGGGAGTGGGGAGGAGATGGAGGGGGAGAAAATTTGGAACTCAAAAACTTGTGGAACTCAGTGTCATAAACTAAAAATAAAAAAGAAATTAAAAAAAAGAAACTAATTTTTTTTCCCCAATTTTGTAAAAGACAACTCAAAGGTGAACTTTTGGGAATTAAAAAAGGTTGAGCCATTATAGGCATGGGGGCTGGAAGTCCCTTCCTCCATAAAAGAGAATATAGGAGTAAGCATCAAAAAACAAACAAAACAAGACCCCTCCCCAAAAAAACCACAAAAAGGTACCCAAAGTTTTCCCAATTCTGTAGCACCAAGAGAATTGGAAGAATCAGGCATAGGTTTCTGGATGGGGCATCTGTCCTTGTTCTCCATGCTTCAGAAGCTGTGCCCATGTCCATGGCCTCCAATATACCGTATTTCCCCATGTATAAGATACACCCCTTTTTTGAAAGATTTGGGGTCTAAAAACTGGGTGTGTCTTATAGAGTGGTTGTAGATTTTTTTTTTACTTGCATTTCTCACTTTTTCACTCTTGTTTTTACGCTCATTGTTGTAGATTTTTTACTTGCATTTCTTGCTTTTCGCAATTGTTGTCTTTGCCCTCATTGTTTCGCATTTGTTACTGGTATATTAGGTTACGTTTTACCACATTCTGCCCAGAAATGGCTCAGAAAAGATTTTTGTACAGTGCCAAATTCAAATTAAAAGTGATCCAGTTTGCAAAAGTGAATGGAAATCGTGCTGCTGAACGTAAGTTTGATCCTTCTCCAACTGAGAAAATAATCCAAGACTAGCTACAGGAAGAAGAAACCCTACTGAAAATGCCACAGCAGAAGAAGGCCATGAGAGGCAAGTCAGCAAATGGCCTGATTTAGAGAGGGAATTGAAGATATGGATTGAAGAGCAAAGGGCAATTGGAATTCCTGTGTCCACAAAGATGGTTCGGCATGAGGTAAGATTTGCTGATGAAAAAGAAGTCACTGATTTCAAAGGAGGACACAATTGGTACTTCAGGTTCATGAAATGGAATGGACTAAGCATGCATACACGCACCAGACTTGCCCAAAAAATGCCTGAAAGCTATAAGCAGATGAATAAAACTTGAGTTCAATAACTTTATATTATACATTTTTTTCTTTTCAAATTTCCGGCCCCAAAATTAAGGTGCATCTTATACATGGGAGCATCTTATACATGGGGAAATATGGTAACCACTGGACCGAGGGCCTGAGAACATCAGACTGAGTACAAGACAGCCTCCTAGCTGTCTGACCTGCTGGGATGGAAAAGCACCTTCAAGGTACTTGGAGAGGAGAAGGGGATAGGGAGAGGGGGAGGGTTATATACTTTCTAGTCTTGGCTGGAGAAGAACTTGAGATTAGCAATTTTTCCTGGTCAGGGAATACTGCTTAAGGATCTTCCAACATCCTCCTCCATAAAATTATACAAATACATTTATATTCTATACAAATATTGTCTTTTGTTGCCTTATCTCTCCACTTGACATTCCTCTCCAGGCTATACAGCTACTCATCAACATAGGATTTTACCAGGCCACAGAAACCTCTTCACTCTGGAAATTCATTCCCTGCCTGGACTACTTGGAAGCCCCTTCCCAACCTTTTCTCCCCCACCTCCCAAGCCCCCCAGAGCCTCTCAGAATGATTGGCTGGTTCCTCCCAGAACCTCCATTTTAAGGAGAATGGCCTGTGCCAGGCCAATCATGACTTTATTCATCTCCAGGCTACACTTCTGATTCCTCTCCACCGGACTTTCTCTATCATGACCCCACTGAGTACCTTCATCCCACCTTTCCAGCTCTCTTTTGCGGATTATCTCCCTTCATTAGAATATAAACTCCTTGAGGGCAGGGACTGTTTTTCTTTCTGCCTGGCCCATTTTTGTTGTAGTTCGGTCCTGTAGACTCTTTTTCACAACTACAGAAACTGAGTCCCAAGGATATTAAACAACTTGCTCAAAGTCACCTAGACTGTAAGTCACCTTGTGTAGGAAGTTACAACTTGGGGAAGTAGGTTACTAGATCCTTGGGGTTTGCCAGGGCACTGTATTTATTTTGCATATTATATACATCAACTTCCAGATTATCTATAGGATATATATATATATATATGTGTGTGTGTGCGTGTGTGTGTGTGTATATATATATGTGTGTGTGTGTGTGTGTGTATATATATATATATATATATATATATATATATATATATATATATATATATATAACCCTTTTGTTGTTCAGTTATTTCAGTTATGTCTGACGCTTTGTGACCCCATTTGGGGTTTTCTTGGCAAAGATACTGGAGTGGTTTGCCATTTCCTTCTCCAGCTAATGTTACAGATGAGGAAACTGAGGCAAACTGGGTTAAGTGACTTGCCCAGGGTCACACAGCTAGTAAGTGTCTGAGGTCAAATTTGAATTCAGGTCTTCCTGATGCCAGAGAGTTGGGCATGCCTAATCAACGAAACAGCAACATTGATTGTTCACCACTTCCAGTGCCTCTTGACTGTCTTGGAAAAGAACGTTTCCGCAATCATAGGATCATACATTTAGAACTGGAAGGGACTTTAGAAGTAGTCTGTCCAAACTTGCCCTTTTACAAATGGGAAAATGGAGGCAGGCCCTATGATTTGCCCAAGTAATAGAACTGAGATTTCAATCAGTCAATTGATCAAACATTTATTGAGTACTTATTATGTGTCAGGTACCAAGAGAAGCAAAAGATAGTCCCTGCCCTCCAGGAGCTTACAGTCTAACGGGGGAGAAAATTTACAAACAAATATATAACAAAGCCAGCTCTATACAGGATAAATAGAAAATAACTAACAGAGAGCAAGCACTGGAATAAGAAGGGTTAGGGAAGGCTGCTTCTCTGTGTAGGCAGGAAGCTTTGGTATGGTCGATGTGCCAATGTCCTCTGACCTATCTTGTTTCTGCCTACTAGACTAAGTTTCCCACTTTACTTTTTACTATCCTCCCTATACCCACCCTTGCATTGAAGTCACTGAGTAGTAACATAATCCACACAAGGCTCCACCTAATTTCTCTACTTCCTCATCCTCTACAACAGATTTGGATTTCATCTCAGTGATAAGTTTCATATATGCTACAATTATCTTCCTTTTACAATTGTTTATTGTATGACTAATAACAATATGCTAAGGCTGAGCATCCTGTGAAATGAGATTTCTTGTTACCTTTGTACGCACAATAAAACCAATCCACATGTGCAAGGGAGAAAGCTAAGCCTTCCTTCCATTTAGCAACTTACTTTCCTCTTGCAGTTTCATTAGCAATAAGAGTGTAAACTTTAAAAAAGTCAGTTCTTCAAAGGCATCCCCACTAGCTGGCCACTGGACCAGGACCTCACATCTAGCATATCATCAGTCGTTCAGTTTTACAGATAAATCTAAAAACACTGTGATTCTTAGCACCCTCCGCCTCCTTTTCTACCCCTCTCCTTCTTTCACTGCCAAAATCAAAGGCAAACATTCAAGCCTGTGGACTATTTTGTCATTTTATTTGTGTGTCTTGGTTTGTTTGGCTGGGTTTGGGTTGCTCTGGCTAAAGGACATCACCCAATAAGCAGCCTCTTGGTGAAGAGCCTCTTCATACTTAGCTAGGCTGGTCCTCAGAAAGGAGTCATCAAGAAAGAGGAAGGGGAAGGCAGGAAGGGAAAGGAATAAGCATTTTTTTTCCCCCAATATTCACTTTACTAAAGAGTCAGGGGAAGGTGGTGATGTAGATAATGGAGGGATGAGCAACAGCTTTAGGGCCAAGAGCAGAGGATCTGGAGTATGGCAGTTTTCTTTCCATGAGCCTCCATGTTTATCCAGAATTCCTGGAGTAGTGTAACCTGAAACCTCATCTTTTTTTTTTAAAGCAATCAGGGTTAAGTGACTTGCCCGAGGTCACATAGCTGGTAAGTGTCTGAGGCTGAATTTGAATTCAGGTCCTCTTGACTCCAGGTTGAGTGTTCTATCCGCTTCGACACCTAGCTACCCCAGAAACCCCATCCTCTTGGAGATGAGGATTCAGTTTTGGTGTTCAACACCTCCTCAGAATACTCAGTTGCCTCTCCCCTCTGGAGGACCACCTGAATAAGCATTTGTATAGTACCCACTGTGTGCTAAGCTCTTTTTACAAATATTGCCTCATTTGATCCTTCTAACAAACCCTGAGAGGTACATACTGTTGTTCCTATTTACTGAGGAAACTGAGGCAAACAGAGGTTAAGTGACTTGGCCAGGGGTCACGTAGCTATAGTAAGTGTCTCAGGCTAGATGTGAACTCAAGTCTTTCTGACTCCTGCTCCTGTGCTCTATCCACTGAGCCATCAGCTGGTGTGTTGGTACTGTACTCATAGCCTTTATGGTATGGTAGAAACTGCCAAAACTTGGACTCCTTCATTCCACAGTGAGACACTGGAGTAACATTTTATGGAGGAATAATATGACATAAGATCCAAAGAAACAAAACAAAACAAAACAAAAAACTGTGGCTATCCTAGGCATTGCTGAGATCACATTTGGAAGCTTGTGTTCAGTTCTGAGCACCACATTTTGGGAAGGGGGCTTACAAACTGGATCTCATCAGAGGAAGGCAGCCAGGATGGTGGAGAGCCTTAAGAACATGCCCTACGAGAATGAACTTGTTCAGCTGTTCCAGTTGTGTCCCACTCTTTGTGACCCCATTTGGGGTTTTCTTGGCAGAAATATTAGAGTGGTTTGCCAATTTTTTCTCTGGCTCACTTTACAGATGAAGAAACTGAGGCAAACAGGGTTAAGGGATTTGCCCAGTGTCACAAAGCTGGTAAATGTCTGAGGCCAGATTTGAACTCAGGTCTTCTGGACTGCAGGGGTAGTGCTGTATTCATTATGCCACCTAGCTGCCTTTTTCCTTTCTAATTTCAGTTTTGCTATGATTCGGATAAATGGGGATTTCTCTGCTAATTGCTATGTGCGTTCATTGTAGAACTGGTATTTGGTGGGAAAGGGGTTGAGCCTTGGATATAAAGCTTGGGGGCCTCCTCCTTTCCCTGTAATGAAACCTGAAAATCACATCTCCTAGACTAGCAATATTTAAAGGACCAGATAGAATTCTTACCCAGTACCCCCTGTCTCTGAAGACAGCAGAATGTACAACCATCTAAACCCAACTTTCTGCTTCCCTCCTGTAGCAAAAATGCGGTTAGCAGCTGCTGTACGGGTGTAAGACCCAACAAGACCAGCAGCGAGAGCTGCCAGCACAGATTCTTTGATCTGCTTTACTAAGGAAAGTAACTTTAAGGGGTTAACAATCTTCTTTAAGCCAACATACAAATATCATTCACCTAGTACAGGAGGAAAAGGCAGCAACCTGAACTTCAGAGAAAATATAAACAAATTACAAATATCAACAGACAGATCTTGTCTGATTCAAATCTCAATTCATATTACCAGGGTTTAACAAAGTCCCAACATCTGGGTTTACGAGCCAGGGGGCTCTTAACAACGGCTGCCCAGGGTCTCTTCAAGTCACAAGACACTCTTCCAGTGAGTGAGAGCCCCAAGACAAAAAGCCAGCCTCTGAGTTTATATACTCAGTTCAGGGTCAAAAGGCATCACAACATGCAATTCAAACCCACATGACCTAAAAGTGTCACAAACATGTGACTCAAACCCATGTAAACTAGGCTTTCCCTTGAGGCAAGGAGGTCATCAAAGACTCCTGATTAAATGAAAGAAACAAAGGCTAGACTCTTCAAGGGCACTGAATTAAATAAGTGTTCCAAAAGAGAAAACAGTAAAAAAGTCCCACCTTAATTACTGATACAAGGTTCTGGGTAGAACTAAAATCTCCTTTGGAGATGGGTGGGGGGAGAAAAAGCTAGTGATGTTTATTCTGCCCCCCTTCCAACCACATGACATTCCCCTGCTACACATGGGGGACAGCCCCTCACCATACTTGCTACCTATTGGACCTTGGGCAAATCTATTAACCTCCTCAGGCCTCAGTTTCTTCATCTGTAAAGTGAGACAGCTGACTGAGATGGCCTTTTAAGTCTTTTCTGGCTCTGAGTCTATGACCCTATCAAATATCTGAAGAGTCATTCTATAGAAGCAGAATTAGACTCATTCTGCTTGGTCCTCCAAAGCTAAGAGGAATAGATTGAAGTTGCAAAGAACCAAATTAAGGCTTGATGGGGTAAGAAACTTGCTAAATATTAGAAGTGTCCCAGAGTGGATTGGGACTGCCCTGCTCCCTTCTGCCCCTACTGAAGGTCTTCAAGCAAAAGGGTGGATGTCCCCTAAGCTCCCTTCCAGGTCCCTCATTCTGTCATTCTGTGAGAGTACTTAAAGTGCAATATTAATGAGTCATTTATGTTATTATTTTCCTGCCACTGCAGTTTGAAGGGATCCTAATATAGGAGAAGACAGCTGAGTGCCAATCACTCACTGCCTGACTTTTATTTGTCCCATAGTCTGACAGAGCCTGCTGCCATACTCCTTTTCCTGGCAAAAGTCTCATATGATTTTGGCTTCAAATATGCTGAACAGGGCTGGCTTAGACCCTGGGTAAAACACCAAAGGGAGGGAATCCCAGGCCAAACCCACTCCCTGGGATTCAGGGGATAATGACAGGCTCTGGATGCCCTGTTCTGTCCCTGAAGCACAGATTACAGGGTGAGGTTCTCAGGAGAGCTATATTGGGCTGAGGATCAGGGTTACATTCTGCCCACGTTCCAGCATAGCTGTGCCTGCTCTTTGGCTAATTGGTGTCTCCAGGGCTTTCTTAAGAGTGCCACATAACCCAAGATAAAAGGGAGCAAGGGAAGAATTTTTTTTTTTAAAGGCTCCATGTTGTGGGAGGGTGGGGCTGTTTGGGACATTTAGTGTAACCACAAATAGTAGAAAGGGTAGGGGTTGGGGAGGTGGGGGGAGGGAAACTCCCAGAATAGAGTGACCCAGAGCAGGCAGTCTGACATCTTACAAAGAAACATCAGAGGCCATACTGACCAGGCCCCTCCAATACCCCACACCCTGCCAAGAGGCAGAGGCAAGGTGACCACACTTAGGGATTAAAGACAGAGAAAAGGCTGATTCATCCCTGTCCAAGGCAGCCATGAAAGGGGATGGTGTCTCCTCTCCCCTACTCTTTGTGGAGAAACAAGGAGAAGAGCTGTCTTATTTGCCTTCCATCCACCAGGGGAGAGATTTTCAAGGTCTGGAAACTCTGCTCCCCTGACCTGGCACAGAATCAGAGGATTCAGAACTAGAAAGAATCTTAGTGATGATTGTGTATGTAGTTCAGTCTCATCATGTTACAGAAGAAGGGACTGTCCCCCACTTGAGGCTCGGAAGACGGGGAAGAGTTTTGCCTACAGTCAAGTGTCCTCCTCATCTTCTTCCTCCTGGCTTCCCTGGTTTCCTTCAGGTCTCAGGTAAAGTCTTACCTTCCGCAAGAAGAGTTTCCTAGTGCTGTTCAGTCTTAGTGTCTTCCTTCTGAGACTACCTTCAATTTAGCCTGCTGCAGCTTGTTTGTACGTGGTTGTTTGCACATCATCTCCCCCATTAGACTGTGAGCTCCTTTAGAGCAGGGACTGAAGAGGGCACAGAACAAGTGGTTAGGGGAGCTAGGTATGAAATAGTCATCTTTAATTCCCTCTGGGGAAATTGTCTTTTCTCAATACTCCTATATTGCCTGTTTGCTGCTTGTTTGCTTAACCTCTTTGCCAAGTTCATCTCCTCCAGGCTCCAAGCCATCAACTTCCAGATAACTGCTCAGACCAGGACCCATCCATGCAGGGACAAACTCTACGCCCCTTGCCAGCAGGAAGCAATTTCAGAAGCTGAGACCTTCGTACCTGACCCCAAAAGAATTTGGGTCCCATTTGTTTGAGGGGGGAATGATGAGGGCACAGTCTCTGGGAACCCCTTGAACCCTTGAACTCTCCTTGAATCTTCCCACTTGATCTGGCCTTGGCCTGAGGCTATAACCATTAGACCCAAATGCCTACCTTGCCCAGTCCTCTATTGTCCAGGTGTTTCCCATCCTTAATCCTGATCAAAATATCTATACCCTAGCTCTGTTACCCTAGCCCTTTATTGTCTGTCATTTCCATCACCCCAGACCACCTCTCAATCCCTCCCACAATCTTTGTGTATATAATCTCCATCTTGCCTCCATGAAGTTGGTCAGATCCAATCTAGCTCAGATTGGTCTGGCCTGCTTTCCTTACAGGCGTCGCAAGGGGTGGGGTCTCTTGGGGCAGGCCTATTTGGCTAACTCTTAATAAACTTTATCTTTTCCCTTGGCTGAGAAAGCTTGAGTCGAATTCTTTCGGCAGGACCCAGTGTGTCGGTACTTTGGGGTGTCGAGCACCTCTCACCCCAAACCCTCATCAGGACCATTTTGTTTTTTCACCTTTATTTGCCTGGCACATAGTAGGTGCGCTTAAAAATAATAGTTGACTGACACTGGTAGGTAATTTGAACCCATCTTGGGGATATGATCATAGATGTATTAGATTGTAAGTTCCTTGAGGGCAGGGACTGTCTTTTGCCTCTTTTGGTACCTCCAGCACCTAGCATAGCACATAGTAGGTCCTTAGTAAATGTTTATTGATTGGTTGCTTTAGAGGTGGAAGGGACCAAAGAAGCCATCTCGTTCAACTTCTTTTTATAGTTGAACGTAGTAGGTCCTTTCTTCCCTCTTGTCACCTGAATAAGGTATGATACTCCCTGGGCAGGGCATAAAATGATTAGCTCTTGCATTAACCTTTTGTTTTGCCACAAACTCAAGTTCTAGGCTAAGGGCACATACATTGGCTATACTTTTAGTTTTGGTCATTAAGGGGGGCAAGGGAAAAAGCACATACTACAAAGGACCTGAGGGACAGAAGAAAAGAGAAGTCTGACAGAGGAGGGCTACACACAGAGATGGATTATAAGAAATTATGAAGCTCCAGGGATGGCAGTGAGACAGAAGCAGCAGTGGAGTGATGGGGATTCCTAGTCCAAACATGGGACCTGAGTCAATCCAGGAGCTGTGGGAGCGGGACCTGGGAAGCATGTTATAGCAAAGCATGGAATGAACTATGATAAAGAAGAGCAAATCTAGACTTGCCCTTCACCGGTACTGTGAACCACGTAGACAGTAAATATCTGGTAGAAGGGGATTGACTACCAACCCCCATTTTCTTCTTGGCTTAAGATGGTCTCAATCCCAGGATGGTACTGTCAAGCTATGACAACTGTATGGGATCACAGATACAGAACTAGAAGGGACATTATTGTCGTTGAGTCATTTTTCAGTCATTAGACTCTTGGTGACCCCATTTGGGGTTTTCTTGGCAAAGATATTGCAATGGTTTCCCATATCTTTCTCCAGCTCATTTTACAGATGAGGAAACTGAGGCAAACAGGGTTAAGTGACTTGTGCAGGCTCACACAGCTAATAAATATCTGAGGCTGGATTTTAACTCAGGTCTTCCTAATTCTAGTAATGCTCTATCCACTGTGCCAATTGGCTGTCCTGGAAGGAACCTTAGAAGTCATCTACTCTGTTGCTTTTATTTTAAAATTGAGGACACATAGCTTCTAAGAAGGGAAGTCACTTGCCCAAAGTTACACAGTAAGTAAGCTGGTTTTTTAATCCAGGTCCATTGACTTCAAATCCAGTATTTATTCCACTGAACTATTTCTACTGCCTCCTCTGCAGAAGTTGGAGCCTACCAGAAGGGAAAGATATTTGACTCTATAGCAATCTTAAATGCTTTTCCTTTGCAGGACATATCCAGTGTAGCAGTATTGTAAGCTGGATAGACTGCATAGGTTCTTTCTGGAAGGCGGAAGCCCACTACTGAGGGAAATGGAGTATACACAAGTTTTTTGTATTTGCTAACTGCTTAAAAAAAAATCTGTCCTATATTGGTATCTAGCTAACCTAACTGCTTGCATGGTAATTGTGGGCCCTTTCGCTTTTTCTCTTTTTTTGTGGAGACTTAAAAATGGGTCAAATTCTGATAGTCCCAGGGGAAAGCATAGGGGAAGGGAAAGCATGAAACCAAATAGATAATTAATTGAGAATTACTCCAAGATTGAATTTGGCTTGTGTCAGTCCTGAGTGTAGCATTCAATTGTATAGTATTCTGTAGTTTGCCCAGTCTTCACAAACATCACTTCCTTTTATCACCACAAAGGAAGGAGACTTGCCCAAAATCGCAGAGCCAGATAGTGGCAGAGAGCTTCTGGAGCTCTTTAGACAAGCGTTGCCCTAAAAGTATTCTCCAGTTGTTTTGAGCATGTTGCGTGAACTGACTGTTTAACTGACAAAATTCCCTGTGGCTTAGCTCTGCATCTATCCCCAACAGAGCCCCGGAGCCCTTCTCAAGGGCTGGGAACGTGTCTCTTTCCTTCTGAATCTACGCATTCTTGCTCACACCCAGCTGTGTTACTTAACAATACGCAAGATCCTCTAATCTGCCACAAGGGAAGTCCTGTAATGAGGCCCAGAGGAAAAAACTTGCTGATTCATGGGGGAACCAAGGACAGGTGGAGGACACATGATTGTGGGCGTGGAGATTCCGGCTCTGCTAGGCTGGCTGAGTCACCTACAGATAGACAGAGAGCCCCACACCTCCTCTCCCTTTCAGACGTGCCACATGAGACCCAGATCTTGGCACCTGACCCACAGAAAGCACATGAGGGGCAGGAGGCCAACTGCTCTTTCACCTTCAAATCTGTTCTTCTCTTTCCATGTTGTTTGGTCTCCATATGGTTCACCCTCCTATATTCCATGATGGAGTTTTTCCGGGTTTGGGGGGTTTTCCGGTTTTTAACCTTAATCTACCTCTACTCCAGCCATGCTTACCATGCCTCCTCCCTGTAAAAACACACAATTTTACAGCCCTGCTACCAACTTGGCATCATGTCATAGCTTTGTTATGATACACTGTAGCATTGTTGTGACTGCTAATGACTAAGGAAATTATACACCTGGGCCCACTTTCAAAAAAAATCACTATGACTTCATTTTTGCAAGGAAATCAAAGTTCTTAGCAAACCTGATTCCGATACTGTCCTGCCTCGGGCACCATCAAGGAGGCTGAGAGGGATCAATTGGTCATAAAAATCTTCCTTATGGCTAACCTAAATTCCTTGAGATCCAATTTAGTGAATTCAAGGCTGAGGGTCTGGTACCCCACTGTGTAGGGAGACCTCTCCCCACTGAGTTCTGCGAGGGAGAAGACTTTTTAGTACAGCCCAACCCCCTCTGCACCCTTCTCCATTCCCCAAGCACCCAGAAGAGTGTTTCGGCTGAGAGTATATTCAGGGCAACAAACCAACCAGCCTCCAGACACAGGGTCCAATGATAAGCAGGGAAAAGGTAGTACAGCTTCTTACTAAGAATGAAAGCTGGAAAATGCTATGCACATCCAGACAAAGAACTTTGGAGTCTGAATGTGGAGGTGATGAGGGCACAGTCTTTGGGAACCCCTTGAACCCTTGAACTCTCCTTGAATCTTCCCCACTTGATCTGGCCTTGGCCTGAGGCTATAACCATTAGGCTTCCTTTTGTTGTTTTGTTTCTTCTTGTGGTTTCTCCCATTAGTTCTAGCTCTTCTTTACATCATGGCTCGCGTGAAAATATGTTTAATATGAGTGTATAGAAAGAGCCTATGTCAGTTTGCACGCCGTCTTGGGGAAGGGGGAGGGGAGGGAGAGAAAATTTGAAACTCGAAATCTTATGGAAGTGAACGTTGAAAACTAAAAATAAATTAATTAACTTAAAGAAAAGAATGAAGGCCAAGGATTTGGTATACACACACACACACACACCCCTATAAAACCATAACTAAGAGGAAGGTAGCTTGGCTGCACAATTATGGAATACATAATAATTAACAACAACCATAATCCACCCAGGCACTACGCTTTATAAATATTATCCCGTTTGAGTCCCATAACAACCCTGCGATGTAGGTGCTGTTATTATAGTTGAAGAAACTGAGATAGACAGAAGTTACATAACTTGCTCCGGGTCCCACAGCTAGAAAGTGTCTCATGTCACATTTGAACTCAGGTCTTCCTGACTCCAAGCCTGGGCTCTCTGTCTACACTGCCAGAGAAAAGGGGATCTGGATCACATTTCCTACACCTCTCTTCTCCCGGCCACGGAGATCAGGGATGACCCTTTAAGTCTTTACAGCTTAGAACCTCAGAACTACACCGTGAGATAGGGCAGATGTTCCTGTCCCCACTGTACAGATGAGAAAACCAAGTCTCAGAAGCAAGAAAAGAGTGGCAAGGTCATAGAAGCTTTAGGGGCAGAGTCAGGTCAAAAACCCAGGTCTACTGACTCCTAGCCTAGAACTCTTTCTAAATATCACATGAAAGATGACCATGTAGACCCTGTTATTCACTTAGGCAACTAGGGGGCAAAATGGATAGAGGGAGAGAGTAAACACTTATGCCAGCTCCCTCCCTAGAGGCATCTTCACCTACTGAGGAAGATAACCATTCCTAGGCTGATGGATTTAACTTAGCCTGGGGGTTTCAAAGGGCTTCAGGGAGCGGCAGTCCCTGCCTTCCCCTTAATCCCTACATAAGTCAAGACCGAGAGAACCCAGGGCTGGGAAAGGAATCCCTAATATAAATCCTGGCTCTGCTATAGAATCCTGTGATCTTTAAAAAACAAAACCAAACCACCCCTTCACCTTCCCGGCCTCGGATTCCTAATCTGGAAAATGGAGAAAATTGTCCTTGCATTTTTGACTATAAGATAATAAATGGAAAAGTTTCCTAAATTTAAAAAGAACCAAGAAAGGACTATCCAAATGCAAGGCTCTGTCCTTGACCCCCTTCTCTTCTCTATACTTTTCCCTGGCAAGCTAATCATTCCCAAGGCTTCAGCTATCACTTCTATGCAGATCACTCCCAAGTCCACATCTCCAGCTTTTTTTCTAATGGCTGGCTGGAAAGAAAGTGACTTGGTGAACACTTCCACCTCCATTGTGTTGTATTCCTGCTAAGTACAACAGCACTTGCTCCGAATTAGATTCATTATCTTTTCTTCTACCACAGTCCCTCCTCCCAACTTCTCTATTTCTATGGATGATATCACCATTCTCCCTATTACACAGATTTGAAACCTCAGAATCACGAGTTGACAGTCTTCTGAATTGGAAGGGACACCACCCATGACTCGTCCTCTCCCTTCTCTTCTTATTGTCATTCCGGTTATTTTATTTTCATTTTCATTATTATCATATATTACATTACATTATGTTATATTATGTCATATCATGTTATATCATATCATATATTTCAGTTCTAACCTTATTACAACTCTTAGCTAAATTTTTGCAATAGTCTTCTAATGGATTCCCTGGCTCCAGTTTCACATTACTGCCTCTACATAAAAACCTTCAATAGCTCCCTATTATTTACTAAATAAAGCCTAAACTCCTTAGTTTAATAACCATAGCTTTCCACATCTGGCCCCAACTTGTCTGTCCAGCCTTGTATTCCAGGGAAACTCCCTGTCAGACACGCAAGCTAAATAAATCATTTGTGAGTCTCAAACAAGGCTTCAAAATTCTAACCTCCCTACCCCTCATGCAACTCCAGTCATGAGATCTTTTAAGTCTTAACTTTCAACTTAACTTTTCAAAAACTAAATACCTATGTGTTGCGGACAACTGGATTTCCCAGCATTAAAAAAAAGAAAATGCCTTTATAAACACCCACTGAAATCTTTCCTCTCATGTTTTAGCAAGGCATAGTAGAGACCCTGGCATCTTTAAGGCTGTGCTGAAGGTACATAAGCTGTGGTAGATTCTATCAAATACAAAAGTCTTCAAAGGCAGCTCATATGATAGACTCTGTGTCTGTGGTTATTAAGTTCAGAGAAAATTATCACCACAAGGTTGGCAGGTAATGATTTTATTTTTTGTAAGCATTTATTAAAAGTAATATTCAATTTTTAAAAAGCAAAATATACATATAGATATTTGCAGATTCTTATACAATCATCTTGTTCTCTTTTACAATTGTGAGAAACGTGGTTTTGGCGATCACGGGACTTCCTAGGCAGGGCCAAAGTCCTGAAGAAGAACCCTGTGATAATCCCTAGGGAAGGCTGTACAGACCACAGGACTCCCAGAGGAAGACCAAGTGGTAGCCATCCCTTAATCTGTGGGGATCACAGACCCTAAGGAAGACGTGAGTGATGGCCCCTTAGGATGGCAGTAAGATCACAAGGCTCCCGAGACAGGGCCGAAGTCCCATGTGATGTCCCCTTAAGAAGGCCGTGCAGACCACAGGGTTCCCCAAGGGAATCCAGAGTGGTAGCCCTCTTAACACCGCAGAGAGGATCACAGGACACCCCAAAACAAGATCCAGAAGTAAGCCTGGCAAGCTTCCGCTGCCTGTTGCTTCCTTTCACTTGACCTTAGGAAAATCCATGTGATTTGCCCATTCACACCCAAAGAATTCAGGACCAGAGTGGGCAAAGGAAGGCATTTTATTATGCTCCCCAGGAGAGCGGGTGTAGTGCTTGTGGAAACACTCACACTGATACAGCTGCAGGAGCAGGGGTAACCATTCCCTCCACTCCTGCTAGAGTCATGGTTAGTTTACAATCTTTGTTTTTTTACATAGTTTTCCTAGGTTATATAGTTTATATAAATAGGGTAATAAGGATACAGAAGCAAAAGTGAAGTTAATTAGATTTTCCTTGTCTTAGTTTAGGATTAAACTATATTCTTTTACTTCCCCTATTTTCCCTCTTTAACATATGCAAATTACGCAAATCAGTACGCCTGGATTCTTGACCAAGACCAGACCCTAGATAAGCTTGAACAGGTTCAAGTGGGTTTGGCCTCTCTAATTCCCCAGACTGCCTTCTCAAAAAGTATGCACATGCGTACAAGCCTCTGACCTCTCACCTGACCGACCTTGAGGCCTGGTCTCTGCTAAAGCTGGGGTGGGGGAGGGCAGGGAAGCACATTTTTAGTTCTGTGGAAACAAAACTCCTCCTCCCATTTCTTACACTATGAAAATGACAGCTATTTTTCTTTTGGTGTTTAAGAATAAGAAATACTTTAAAATAATGGGAGAAGGTGTTAGAAGACTAAATAATGTCCAAAATTCCAAAAAATAAAAAAAAATTCCAAAATATCCCTTATGGCATCCTCCTGAGTGTTGCATTCAAGGTGACTGCTTACCCCATAGTCTCAGCTTTGTCTTCAGCTTTGCACCATGGTCTAACCAAATTGGATTTTGGAACTTCCTCCTAATGGGTTCTGAGACATCCCACTTATGTGACTTTCCTCATATTATTGTTCCTTAAGCCTAGAATCCTACCCATTATCTGTCAGTTGAAATTACACCTACCCTTCCAAACTCAGTTCCAAAACCAGTCACATGTTTCATGATGCTTTCTTTCCTTCCTCAGAGCTCTCATAGTAATTTTTTTTTAATACCTCTAGGACTCTTACTGTGTTCCATTTGCATTGCAGTTAGGTAACACAGGTGTGTTCCTCTCTTTTCTCACTCTACAAGACTGGGACCTCCTTGAAGGCAGAGGTTGTGTCTTATTTATGCTTCCCCTCTTTGCAGAAAATGCTAGGTAAATATTTGCTGAGCTAAAAGCAAATACGACCAGATAAACACCAGCTGAACCACTCAAATGTCACCACTTGATAAACCACAAGCTGACTTGAAAGGAAGGTCATCCAACCTTTTCTGGAAGTTATCAGAGAGAAACAGTTGCAGTGACTGGGACTAATCAACCCACAACCCCAAAGGTCTAGGGAGAATCTCCTTCATTCAGGCTTATGCCTAACCAATTCTCCTGGGCTCTGGGGTGAAATCTCCTAAGTGGAGAGAGTAAAATATTAAATATCTCATCTCTAGTCTTAAGGGGACAAAGGTTTCTAAAATAAAGGGAAAGGAATGAAGGAAAAACCAAAGTTCTTTTTTTTCCATTTCGAAATGAAGATGGCCTCATGAGTCTAGGGGAAAGCAGAATTTTTATATACGCACATCCACAAGCATGTGAAGTTGGAGAGGAAGGTTAGGTAAGGCTATATATCTCACACTTGCAATTTTCTGAGCTGATGGGTGGAGAGGGAATAGGGATCTTTTTTTTATCATGAATAACTGGTAGCTCATTAAAAAATTCAGACATTCTTACTATGAATAAAACCAGAAGAAAAAGTTGTAGCTAAATGGAAGGTCAGCTGTTTGAAAAGTGGCAAACAAAGGCAACAAGAAACATTATTTTATGGAGCATTTGGCCATATCACATTACAAGCACTTAGAATTAAACTGACTAGTTCAGAAGTAGTCAATAATTAGTTAAAAAAAATATTTATTAGGCCCCTACCATGTACTAGGCACTGTGACAAGAAATGAAAGTACTGGTCACTGACGTAGGAGTCATTTCAGAATCAGTTGTCCTTTTGCAGTTGGATCATCATTTGGATAAAGGCCTAAATCAATACTAAATTAGAAGAAAGAGATAAAGATGGGGGGGGGGGAATGCTGCGTACAATTATAGTAGATCCAACTCAACCTTTTAAATGATAATTTTGAGAAAAATGGCTCATTGCTATTTCTTAAAGAAGTTGAACTGATACAAAAGGGTTGTCTTAAAAAGAGGTCAAAAGGAGTCAGTCTATCAAAGCACACTCATTAAATGCACAGATTCAATTACAAAATGCTCTTTAAAAGAACAAAAAGAACTTAAATAGCTTCAGGAATATTCAGTGTTCATGGCTGGACCATGCCAACATAATAAAAATGACAATACTACTAAATATAATTTACAGATTTAATGCTATACCAATTAAAGTATGAAAGAGATACTTCATAGAACTACATAAAATACTAACAAAATTCATTTGAAGGAACAAAAGATCTGGATTATCAAGGGAAATTATGAATAAAGGAATGAAGGAGGAATAACAGAATGATTAAGAAATAGGAAAGTAGATCAATGGAACAGACTAGACAGGAATTACATGAAATTGAGAAGCTTTTGCACAAAGTAACATTTCTAGTATAAGAAATAAAATGGTTGACTATGAAATATCTTTGCTTTTGTACCCAAGGGATATAGATAACTAACAGAAATATGTAAGACCAAAAGCCATTCCAAATAGATAAGTGGTCAAAGGATATGGACAAATGGTTATCAAAAGAATTCCGAACAATTAACTCTTATGAAAGACCTCTCCAAGTCACTAATAATAGGAGAAATGCAAATTGAAATAACCCTAAAGTTTTACCTCATGTGCAGCAAATTGGCAAATATAACTAAAAAAGGGAATAGTCACTTTTAGAGGGGTATGGAAAGACAGGCACTCTGGTATAACATTGGAGCTGTGAATTAGTATAACCACCCTGGACAGTAATTTGTAATTATGTAAATAAAGTGGTTAAAATGTACATACCTTTTGACCAAGAGATTCCACAGCTAGGCACATAACCCAAGGAGGTCACTGACAAAAAGAAAGGCTCTATCTACACCAAAATATTTATAGCAGCACTTGTAGAAGCAAAATAAACACCTATCAATTAAAGAATGACTAAACAAACTGTGGCATATGAAGGGAATGGAATATTACAGTGCTATAAGAAATGACAACTATGATGAATACAGAGAAGCATGAGAAGGCCTACATGATGAACTAATGTAAAGCGAAGTAGGCAGAGCCAGGAGAGTAATATATACCATGAATACAACAGTATAAATGGAAAGTTCCAGAAAACAACTAAGGATTAATGTTGTGAAATTATAAAAAACAAGCTGGTCCCCAAAAAAGAGATATGAGAAGACACATCTCCCTGCTCCTCTGCAGAAGGGGGAACATTGTGTAGAACACTGCATATAATGTCAGGTATTTTCAATGTAATTGATTGGGTTTGCTGAATTTTTTTTGGCTCTTCTTCCTTTTGTTCTTTTTTTTTTTAAAAATTCTTTGTTATAAAGGATGGCTCTCTGGGTAGGAGGGAGAGAGAAAGAGATCTGGAAAAATCTAGTAGATACAAAAACAAAAGATAGCAATAAAAATCTATGTAAAAAATCACAACTCTGGGGGAAAAATTTTGAAAGGAAAAAAGGAGAGCCCAAAAGATCTCAGGAACCACTGCAGCCTGCAAACCTTTACCTCCTTGTTAAGCAGAGAGATAGGGCAACAAAGGAGAGCCTCAGTTTAGAGCAAAAGCTCATGTATAAAATATTATAGAGCATGATGAGAAATTATAAACAGAATGGCCTTGAAAAAGCAGCTGAAGGGAAAAAACACCTGTAGAGAAATTAGTTGTGAAAAACAAGTAAGCCAGAATTTCTCAAAACCAGTTTAAGACAAAAATGGAAGGAAGGAAGCCATGGAATGGGATAGATCTGATGTCATTTTGATGGTGATATATTCTCATTAGTAATGGTAGTGGAATGACCACATTTGGACTCTCCAACGTCACTGAAGAAGGTGGCTGGACTTGGCCAAATACATCCAAAAGAAATCCTATGCCGGAGGTGACACAATTTTAAAAGCACTCAGAAATCAATTTTCTTCCTGAAGAGACAGAAGATTCTCAAACAGTGGAAAAAATAATAGATAGTAGTTTATGAAGGTAGGAAGGTAAGAAGGAAGGAAGGAAGAGAGGGAAGGAGGGAGGGAGGAAGAAAAAGAAAAAGGGAGAGGAAAAGAGGAGAGGGAGAGAGGGAGAGAGAGAGATCAGCAACTATTAACCCATAATACTTTCTCATCTTTGTGAGAAGGGTCTATGCATGCATTAAGAATATTCTTGAAGAAAGCATAAGAAGTAAATGAGCAAGATTTGGTTGGCTTTCTATAGCATGATGCCATACCTTTATAGTCACACAAATGAATAATAGTTGTTAAAAATTGGACATCTCACTATGTGAAAATTCCACTGCATTAATTACAAAATAGCATTTGGCCCTGAAAAAACTCAGCCTTAAAGACTGTCCTAAAATAAGGTATCTCCTACGTACAAGTCAAGACTAAATGAGACCAAAGACCCTAACTTTGTTGAATAATCCACTGAGTATTAATATTAAGCCAGGGATAATGAAGGCAAATCTCACACCTAAGTTGCTCACTACTGTCACAAAGAATACTTTACATGTATCCTGAATAGAAGGATGTCCCTGATGGGTTTCTACGTATTCTTGTTTCAGGATATTATTGAATTATCATATCAAGCCCTGGGATTTCATAGGCCTCCTTCAATGAGATCCACAGTCATATTAGAAAATCAAAATGACTAAAAAGCTAATATAGCCCATAGTAAGGCATAGTTGGGTTGGTAGTCCATTCAACTACTCCACAATATAATTGAAAGAACCTTGGATTTGCAGTCAGAAGAACTGGTCTTGAACTTGGAAATTCATTGGCAGATAGAAACAGGATGGAGGGAAGTAGTAGATTTACCATGTACGTTCAGTCATTTTTCAGTCATGTCCAACTCATCATGACCCCATTTGGGGTTTTCCTGGCAAAGATACTGGAATGGCTTGCCATCTCCTTCTCCAGCTCATTTCACAGATAAGGAAACTGAGGCAAACAGAGTTTAGTGACTTGCCCAGGGTCACATAGCTAGTAAGTGTGTGAGGCTGGATTTGAACTCAGGAACATGAGTCTTCTTGACTCCAGGCACAACCCTCTATCCACCACCCCACATAGCTGCCCCATGATTTACCATACTAGCTGTTCAACACATCACTTATTAAGCAACTATGGGAGCAAATTGGTGTAATGGAAAGAACACTGGGTTTGGAGTCAGAAGACCTGCATTCAAATCCCATCTCTGCTACTTATTAACCGTGGCATTAAACAAATCACGTCATGTCCCTAGGCTTCAGTTTTATCAACTGCAAAATGAGCAGATTTCTAATCATCAGAAGCTTGGCCAATCAGCGATGAATTATTTTTCAACCACAGAAACTCATGAAGACCATTTACTGAAGCATAAAAGGATCTGCACCTGCACAGCAATTAAACCACAGATTCTGTAACTACTACTCTTTAGAAATGTGCTTTTCCCCAAACAATCCTCTGATGTAGTTAATACAAGTCCAAGTGTAATCTCTGACCCAGACATTTCCTGTTCTCTAATACAGACTAAGTCTGATCTTGAAAGCCAACTCAAAAGATGAATATCTCTTTAGTTCATTAAACCAAAATACAGCATTTACGCCAAATATAACTGTGTCTAGGTTTCCACAAATGCCAGTAGTAGGGCCAGTCAGTAAGAAAAGTTCAATTTTTAAATTTATTTTTAGTTTTCAACATTCACTTTTATAAAAAGATTTTGAGTTCCAAATTTCCCCTCTCCTCCCTCCTCCCCAAGACAGCATGCAATCTGATATAGGTTATATATGTACAATCCTATTAAACATATTTCCATATTAGTCATGTTGTGAAAGAAGAATCAGAACCAAAGAGAAAAACCACAAGAAAGAGAAAAAAAAGAGAGAGAAAATAGTATGTTTCAATCGGCATTCAAACTCCATAGTTCTTTCTTTGGATAAGGATAGCATTTTTCCATCATGAGTCCCTTGGAATTGTCTTAGATCATTGCATTACTGAGAAGAGCTAAGTCTATCATAGTTGATCATCACACAAACTGTGTATAATATTCTCCTGGTTCTGCTCACTCCACTCAGCATCAGTTCATGTGAGAAAGAAAAGCTCTATTAAGTGCCTACTACATTCCAGGCATGGTGTACTAGGTACTAAGTACTAGGGATACAAAGGAAAGCAAAAGCAGTCTCTACACTCAAGAAGCTCATTCATTCTAGCTTGGGGAGGCAATATATAAATAACTAGATTTTTGCATGTTCAATTGTTTCAGTCATGTCCAACTCTTCCTTGTTCCATTTGGGGTTTTCTTGGCAAAGGTACTGGAGGGGTTTGCCATTTCCTTCTCCAGCTCATTTTACAGATAAGGAAAGTGAGGTAAACAAGGTTAAGTGACCGGCCCAGGGTCACACAGCTAGTAAGTGTCTGAGGCCACATTTGAACTCAGGAAGTTAAAGTCTTCCTGACTCTGGGCCTATATCTACTGCGCCACCTAGCGGCCCTGAAGATAACGAGATATGTACAAGAAATACACAAGAAAAACAAGATACATACAGATGGAAGGTGATCTCAGAGGAGAAGGCACTAGCAACTAGGGGGATAAAGAAAGACCTACTGCAGAAGGTGGGACACAAAATGAGTCTTTAAATGAAGTCATAGGAGCTAAGAGGTTGAAGTGGGGAGAGATGATAGCATTCTATTCATGAGCAGTGAGAGGACAGGGGAAAGCAGGTAGTACCAAAGCCCTGAGTCAATAGATGGTTCATCCTGTCCAAGGAACAAGCAAGTACACCAGTGTAGTTAGAATATAGAGAATGTGAAGTGTCTCCCAGGAGACCAGAAAATCAAGAAGGGTCTTGATTATGAGGAGCTGTAAATGCCAAACAGAAGAATTTATATTTGATTAATATATTAGGAAAATGAACAAGGCTTCTGAGTGCAGGATGGCTCAGGGCAGAGACTTGATGAGGGAGACCAATTTGAAGGTCAAGATGTTGCTGTTTGCCCTTCCTTCAGGAAGAGAACCAAAGAAATGTCTTGTCTTGACTTGAGAATGAATTGGATTTAAGTGAGGAAGAGCTGCACAAAGTCATTAGCCTCACTCTTTCCTCCAGAGTCATCAAAGTCCAATGGCAAGACAAAGGCAAGATGGGTGGCCTTGGCCCAGGATGTAGTGGGTGACCTTGGCCTTTCTAAATTAAGGTGCTTCCAAGGTTTCTGTTTATTTGACGCAACACCCATTCAGTGACTAAGGGCTGGGTAAGAATTGAGACAAAAGATGGCCTAATTTACCATCACAAAAGTATCAATCTGATGGGAAAGACCCTCAAAGCCAGAACAGAAAATAATTGCTCTTTATACTCATTCTAGGCCATCAAAACCTAAACAATGAGCCACAGAGGTAAAAGGTGATGAAGTTCTGAAATAAGAGGGTAGCTATCTGAGTAGAAAAAAGGAAACATACAGGAAATACATAGTGATGGCAGAAAACTACAAGATTTGAAAACAGAAAGGATATGTGGGATGAAGGAAAGTGGTGACTAGGAAGATGGCAAAATACTCCATAATAGGGAAGATGAGGGGAAAAGTTTGGGGGGAAAAGATGGGTCCCCAGCTCCTATACAAGTCCTTAAGGCAATAAATGCGTATTGGATAGAGGACAGCCTTTATTTCACCAAATGGAAAATGGAGAAGATGCAAGAGACTCAGAGAGAAAACCCCCAAAGCATTATAGTTGCTTTTGGAAGGGAATTAAAATTGAGTTGTCATCAAGATAACAATTTAACATTCTGGTAAAATCCCTTTCTCCAAAAGGGTTCTATACATGCCCTCACAGAATTCCTCTGGAATGCAAAAAAATCTTTAAAGCTCTTAGATAAGCTACTCCTTTCCTATCTGACTTACACTGTCCAAATAACTCATTATGATAACAGAAGGTAGGCAGCTAGGTGGCACTTGGATAGAATGGTGGGCCTGAAGTCAGGAAGACACATCTTTCTTTTCTTTTTTTTTGGAGGGGGGAAGGCAGAGCAATTGGGGTTAAGCGACTTACCCAAGGTCACACAGCTATTAAGTGTGTCAAGTATCTGAGGCCACATTTGAATTCAGGTCCTCCTGCGCCACCTAGTTGCCCCTAGACATATCTTTCTAAATTAAAATCTGACCTCAGATACTTCCTAGCTGTATAACCCTGGGCAAGTCACTTAACCCTGTTTGCCTCAGTTTCCTCATCTGTAAAATGAGCTGGAAAAGGAAATGGCAAATCACTCCAGTATCTTTGCGAAGAAAACCCCAAATGGGGTCACAAAGAGTCAGATAGAACTGAAAAAATGACTAAACAACACCAAATAGTCATCCTATAGTCCAGTTGTGGTAGACTACTTGGTGTATCTCACCAGTGATAGACTATCTTCTACCTTTATCCCTTTGCACAGGGCATTCCCTGCCTGGAATGCACTCCTTCCTCACTTCTACCTTTTAGAATCCATGACTTGGCTTCAAGCCTTAGCTTAAACGTCACCTCCTTTAAGAGGCCTTTCTCAGTCTCAGCCTTCTCCAGCTATTAGTGCTTTCCTTTCTAAGGTGGTATCTACTTTGTATGTCTCCTGCATATATTTGTATATGTATGTATTTTCTCTTACATTACAGTTATACACTCTGCCATCTAGCTGCCCCTAGAATGACTACAAGGGAGTAATTCACAGGAAGACTGAAAGCATAAGGAAGGGCCAGACTATGAAAAGCTTTAAATGACAAATAGATAAATATGGAGACAGAAAGGTCAAGACTTGACAGCTGAATGTATATGTAAGGTGAGTGAGAGTGAGGAGTCAAGGGTGCCACTGAGGTCATCAACCCAGGCAACTGGAAGAATGAGGGTGCCCTTGGCTGTAGTAGTTCAGAAGAGGGGTCCTGGGTTTGGAGGGGAAAGATACAGTTATAGTTTTGAGAAGACTACAGACATCCTGTATGAAACATCCAGTAGACAGAACGCTGAGAGGGTGAAAGAAAGGCTGTCCTAGAGTAGGGAGGCCCCAGGCTCTGATGGAAGTTCTAGGGTGAGCCAGCAGTAGAAGGGGCATGGTCTTGAAGTTGGGTCCAGGAGGAGATGTGATCTCTAAAGTTTCTCCCAGTTCAAACACTATGGCCTAGACTTTTACTGAAGAATATTTTGCTCAGTTAAAAAAAAAGAATAATTTTCTCAGGCTGATATTAAAATGAATGTCTTCCTTCAGCATACACTGAATGATAGTGAAAGGAGACTTCCCAGATGTGTGCTAGTTGAGGGTTAAATATGAGGGCAGCTAGGTGGTGATGTGGCTAGAGCATTCCTGGAGTCAGGAAGATCTGAATTCAAATCTGGCCTCAATATACTCACTCAGACACTTGACCCTATTTGCCTCAGTTTCCTCATCCGTAAAACAACTTGGAGAAGGAAATGGCAAACCACTCCACTAACTTTGCTAAGAAAACTCCAGATGGGGTCATGAAGAGTCCAACACTACTGAAATGACTGAACAACAACAAAAGGGTTAAATATGCCCTGTAGATAATCTGGAAGTTAATATATATAATATATAATAATAAATATAATATGATATGCAAAATAGTAATATGCAAAATAAAAAGCATGGCCCAAGTCTAGTAAACTCCTATTTCCCTCAATTGTCTCCTGAACAAGTGTTAAAACTCCTTGGACAAGGTGACTTATAGTCTAGGTGACTTTGGGCAAGTCATTTAATGTCCTTGGGCCTCAGTTTCGTAGGCTGTAAAATGAAGGAGTAAGGGCTAGGTGATCTCTGAAGTCTCTTCCAGCTCTATGTCTGCGATCCTATGAAATCCATTAATTCTTTGACAAAATGGGAACTCATCTTATTCTGGGTATTTATTTCCCTATTAGCACCACAGGGAAGGTCAGGGTCATAGCAATGATGAGTGGAAATGGCAGACCACTCTAGTATCTTAGCCAAGAAAATCTCACAGATGATATGGTCACCAGGGGTCATGAAGAGTCAGACACAACTGAACAACAACAAAGCCACGAGGGGTACCCAATTAACATCACCTTGAGGACAAGTCTAATATACTTGAGCTTCACCTTTGGGTTTGGCCTTTAAAAGGGATAATAAACACCTATCTCCTTGACCATAATACTGGGAAGTGTGATTTGTTTTTTTATAGAGGATCAGAGCTTGAAGGATCTCCAAAAACTTGATAGTTGTCTAAATTTGGGTACAGGAGCCTTGGTTCGATGTTTCCTTTGCTGGTGACAGATCTCTTTGTAACTTCATTCCCCTATTTGTTAAATGGGAGTGAGTTAAACTCTCTCTACCAGCCATACTTCCTCAAAATGGAAAGCCAAGAAGCTGTTATAGCGTTTTCTCATTAATTTTTTCCAGTATTTTTTATACCGAATTTAGCAAAAAACACAAATAAAACCAGCATTTCCATATACATGGTAGAACAGAAAAAAGTTTCTTACTGATCTTAATTAGAGGTGATTACTTTATGCACTTGGATAGACTTAGTCACACAGCTAAGTGAGCAGTTGGAACTAAGTACTGGACCCAGGTCCCTGGATCCACATTAGACTATTCTCTGTGAAATGGGAAAATTGTCCAGGCAGCATATAACAGCGATCAACTCACTGACTCAGAAATCAGAAGACTTGCTACTACTTGTGGGACCTCAGTCAAGTCACAACCTCTCTGGGTGGTGGGCTCCTCATTTGTAAACATGAGAAGGGTTGGATTAGAGATCCGCTTAAGGTCTCTTTTCCAGCTCTGAACATGGGGTCCTATAATTCCATACTTGGAAGGTAGTGTGCGAGCACTACAAACGTCGATGGAAGACTAAATCCACCCCACAAAAGCAAGTCTTATTAATGATTGACAGCAGGTGACTCAGACCCATTAGTCCATTACAGGCTCCCCTATCACCAACCCAGCCATGTAGAGACAATAGAGGGAGGGCCGTAAACATAGTCCCGGGAGACACATCTGACGACAAAGCCTAGTAGCTCAGCCGAAAAGCCCGACAAACATTTAGACCGAAGTAGGAAGAGAGAAGTGAAAGTGTCTAACAATTTCAAAGGCACACACACACACACACACACACACACACACACACACGCATGAGCATCTCCTGACCCAACAATTTCCATGGCCACTCCTATTTCCCCTATACAAGTGTTTCTCCTCCCTCCCGCCCCCCCCCCCACCCTGCCCCCCCAGCCATCCCGGCCCAACCTCCCAGTTTGTTTGGTGGACCCGGGATGCTCGGACCCGGAGGCCAGAGTTGAGCAGGCAGAGAGCAGACTTTAGAGACACTGAGATCTCTCGCTGCTTTCTTTAACCCTATGGAGCGAAAGTGGGGATTCCCGTGTCAATGTCCATACCCCCTCTCCACCCTCTCCAACTTCTTAGTTTTGTGGACCCAGAGTCCGGAGTTGAGCTGACATAGGGCAGGGTGAGGGGACTCGTGTCACACACTTTGCACACACACACACACACACACACAGGCAAGTATACATACGCGTGCACTCTGTGCACAGTCTTGTGTCTGCTAGGGCTGCACGATCTCCCCCGAGGCCAGATAGTGGTGCCTCGCCCTAGGGATCGTCTTGCTCAATTGCGTGCATTTCCCTCTGAGACGCAGTTCAGCATCAGCACACACACACACACACACACACACACACACACACACATACACACACCCGACACCCTCCTCCCCGCCCCCTCACCCCGGCTATCCCCATCTCCCACCTCCCACTCCTCGAGGCCTTTAAATTTCTGGACCTCAGTTTCCATCTTTGGACTAGATCTCTAAGAGCTAAATCCCTAATCCTCTTCACTTCTTGGCCATCAAAACGCTTCCATCTGGCCTTCTCCCCGCCTCCACCATTCCCAGCAGCTAGAAGAAACAAGCCACTAGTGGTGTGTGTTAAGAGCGCCGAAAGTAGGACGACCCGGGTTTAAATTCCAAATGTGTTCAATTTCACCACCCCCACCCCCCCAAACCAATCCCCCTTCCTCAGTTGCCTCCTCTTTAAATGAAAGTCGTTGACTAGGATGGAATCTAAAATGCCTTCAAATCAAAACAACAAAAATTAAGTGCTGGGGGGAGGGGTACAAACAGGAAAAAAGACAGTACCAGGCCTGAGGGAACTTTCATTATACTGGAAGACTGGGTAGGAATTCCAATATATACATAGATAAATATAATACAAGAAGTTCTTCTCATCTGGGAACCATTGGTATCTGAAAAAGCCACTTAAAGTCAATCCAGTTAAAACTGGGGAATTAATCTTTCAGAGTAAATAGAGAAAATATGGTTCTGTTGAGGACTTCATCTTGAATAATCAAACTAAATGTAAAAATAGATTTGGCTGAGTAAAGCAAGTTGCCCCACCTCCCAAAGTGATAAGACAATTGAAAAACAATTATCAATAAAATATTAGATTAAGTGAGGAATATAGCTGCAGTAAAAGGAGTGATGTTGACCCCAAGCATTCGAATAGGCTGAGGAAACTTAGTCATGCCCTGTGACTCATCTATAAATAAGAAGACAGGTTTAGAACCAAGTTATTTGAGCATCTGGCATAGATTCCAGCAGAAGGTCACAATTAGTTCCCAGCGAAGACACTGCCAACAGAAATCTAAAATCCTGAGGATCCTTTGAAGCTCACAAGGCCCTCTAGCAGCCGAATGGAGAAGGGAGGGTGGGAGAAGTGAGGGAAAAGTCTATGACCAAAGTGCTCCCCTTCCCTCATCACCCTCCAATTCACTCCTCACTGAATCTGGTTTGCCTGTGTTCAATGGAATATGAATCAGAAAACTGGCTAGAGACTGACCCAAAGAATTTCAGGATGTATTTTGTCAGTTGATTGTCAATAAACATTTATTAAGCACTTACTATGTGCTGCTAGGTAGGCACTGTGCTAAGTGCCAGGAATACAAAAAGAAGTGAAATATAGTTTCTGCCCTCAAGGAGCTGACAATCTAATGGGGAGACCACAAACAAACAAATCTATACAAACAATCTATATACAGGATAAATAGGAAATAATTTTAAAAGGGAAGGCAATAGGACTAAGAGAGGTTGAGAAAGGCTTCTGGCAAAAGATGGATTTTAGCTGACTTGAAGGAAGCCAGGGAAACCAGTAGATAGAGATGAAGAAAATTCTAGACATTGAGGGCAACTAGAAAAAAACCAGGAGCCAAGAGATGGATTATCTTGTTCATGGAATAGCAAGGAGGTCAGTGTCATTGGAATGAAGACTACATGGTATAAAAAAACGGGAAAGGTAGCAGAGGGTTAGGTTATGAAGGCTGGACATGAGCCTGGATACTATGTAGTGTTAAGCTAAGACAGATATTTGATTAGGGGGCTAACTTCATAAGTGCATAATTTCGTTAGTGAGTATTTACACATTATGTGAACTTTTACTTCCCTATATAACCTTACAGAGTGGAAGTTTGGCTGGTAGATAGTCAAGAAAACCCACTTCCAATACACAGTGAGATGCCATGCAAACTGTCAGAGTCCTAGGTAACTCTCTTAATAAGACTATTAAGTTGGACATTTGCTGATCCACACTGATAGAGGGACTCTCCTTAATGGGAGTTCCCTGTACTAATGGAAGCACAGGTCTGATTGGCAAAGAAAACAAAAGTGGTAGCAGTTGCATTGATGGAGTTGATGGTAGCCTAACCATGCTAGATCTCAATTTTTTTATCCTCTTTTAGATGTACACTCATTGTTCTTAAGTAGTAAAATGAAGTTTGAACAGTGCAGTCTGTGGTTTTGTAACATTGGCAATTTAAATTATCCAAGAAAGGTGACTATTTTTAAAAGTCATATATACCCATATATACCCATTGTCCCATATTGAGGCAAGTCAAAGACAGCAACAACAGTCTAATATGTGTCGCAATATTCACAACAGTATTTTTTTGTGATATTAAAGAACTTGAAATAAGATGGGTATCCATGGATTAGGGCATGGCTGGAAAAAATCTATGGTATAACATACCAAAATATTGTTGGAAAATAAGAAATGGTAGCTATAAAAGAGTTCAGAGAACAGAGGGTGGTTAGATTTGTAAGAACTGATGCAGACTGAAAAAAGCAAAGAGAATGATATTCACAGTCAATGACTACAATGTAAAGCAAAAAGATTAATAAACAAAATGTTAAACACGTGAGTAGAGTAAAAGCCGATTAAAGTCCCTATGAAGGGATAATGAAATGAGCCTTCTTTCGTTAAGCAAACGAGTAGAAAGAATATTGCACACATCACCAGACTTTTTGTATTGAATGTTTTTGTTTGAGTTTTCCTTTGAGAATAGTTGTATTAAAATGGCTATTATGGAAAAACCAAAGGCATCAATAAAAATATTTTTAAAAATCAACGTCCCAGAAAACAAATGATCAGTCTATACTAATACAAAATGCAGCCGGGCAACTATGGGAACTCAATAATGAATATTCAGATAAGAGAACATTCTATATGTAGTAATTTGATAAGGAGGAGAACCTTGGCTTCATGGAAAAATGTAGGTGTAGATAGAGGTGTCATCTGAGCAGTCTTGAATATAAGGATTCAGCTAGGTTGTACAATGCACAGGGCTTGGAATCAGGAGGACCTGAGTTCAAATCCGACCTCAGACACTTATTAGCTGTGTAACCCTGGGAAAGTCACTTAACCTTGATTTCCTCCAAAAACAAAACAAAAGAATATAAGGATTCTTGACCGGCATAATATAGGTACTATGAACACCTTCCTTGTTTCCAATGCTTCCTGGTTTCTGATGCCCTTGAGACTTTAGTGAGGGATAGACCAAGTACATATTAGGAGCCTTACTTTTGTCCCCTAGGGCTGAGAAGCACCTTCTCAATTTCCTTCAAAGGTTTACTCAGCCTGAACATTTTTTCTCTTTTAAAAAATTGATAACTTGTTTTTATAACACCTTCATTTTCAAATGCATCTATCCCTTACCACCACAAGCCATCCCATGTAGAGTATTTCCTAGAGCCCTGCCACATGGGCTTCTTAGGGCTCTAGCCAGGAAGGCTAGGCTAATTTTTCCTTCATAGGTATTATAATCATGCCCAAACTAAGGTTCTAGGACTTATGCAGTTTCAGGCATAAAAGAGACCAGTTCCCCTCAGCCTTGGCGGATGTCTCACTGCCATTTGAGCCATCACAGAATGCTAACTATATCCTGATAATCAGATATTTTTTTTGAATGGAGATGAAGGTGGCTGTATCTAATCTGAACCAAGCTCTATCCTTGTTCAAGATTCTTTTGCTGCTATGACTAAATTAACTTCCTTTTGTCAACTCTCAGATGATCTAAGAGTTTCTCATTTCATTCCAATCTCAAACCCAAACTCCAGACTGATCTGAGTCATCTTTTACCAAAGAATAAAGAAAAAACAGAAAAAGGACAGTTCAGCAAAATTAACCAGCACAACAGCTGAGTCTGACAGTATATACAAGGTTCCATACTCATAGTCCCCCACTTCTCCAATGAAGGCAGGTAGACGCATTTTGTCACCTTTGTTAGGAGTAAGCTTGCTAATTATAATTATACATCCTTAAGTTTTGGTTCTTTCTATTTTCATTGTTTAGTCATTATGAATATTATCTTCATATGTCTTGCTTACTTCACTTTGCATCAGTTTAAATGATAATTCCTAATCTCTATGAGTTTTTTGTAGTCATAATTTCTAATGATATTTTAGTAATCCATTATATTCCTATACCAAACTTTGTTTAGCCCTTTCCTAATCTACGGGTATCTCCTTTCTTTTCAGGTCTTTGCTACCACAAAAGTCCTGCTGGGGATATCTTGGTGTCTATGAGGCCTTTATTTCTATCTCTTACCTTCCTGAGGTGTATGACTAGCAATGAACTCTCTGGGTAAAAGGATGGGACATTTTGGTAACTTTCTTAGTCCCAATTCCAAATTGCTTTCCATAATGGTTGGACCAACTCACAGCTCCATCATCAGTGTATTATTGTGTCTGATTCTCCTTAGCCTAACATTGATCAGACCTATCTTTTGTTATCTTTGCCATTTTGCTGGGTGTAAGATGACAGCTCAGAGTTTTGATGTGCATTTCTTATTATCAGTGATTTGGACCAGTCTTTCATATGATAGTTAATAGTTTGCAATTCTTTTTTTGAGAACTGTTCAAATCCTCTGACCACTTAACCACTGGGGAAAAACTCTTGCTCCTGTGCAGTATTTGTGTTAATATCCTATATATTTTGGGCATCAGACCCTTATCAGAGATACCTAATGTGAATATACTCCCCAATAAATAGCTTTTCTTCTCATCCTAATCACAATGATTTTATTACTGCAACTTTTCAATTTCGTGTAATTAAAATCATCTATCTTTTGTGATTACCTCTATTCCTTATTTGGTTAAAAATTCTCCCATAGCAGGGCAGCTAGGTGGCACAGCGAGTGGAGCACCAGCCCTGGAGACAGGAGGACCTGGGTTCAAATTCGGCCTCAGACACTTGACATACTTACTAGCTGTGTGACCTTGGGCAAGTCATTTAACCCTAATTGCCCTGCCTTCCCTCCTCCTCCAAAAAAAAAAATCTTCCATAGCATAGGTATGAAGTGTATCTGATCTGGTTCTCTTCTAATTTTTAAAACAGTGCAAGCTTTATTTTAATCCAAATTTTAAAGAAAAATTCTACAAAGCTACAGGAGCAACAAAATGGGTGAAGAGTGTTAAAAAGTTCATTTAGCCTTTTATGTCTATAGCAGCTGAAATTATAATTTAGACCTTCAGGACTGGAGAAGCAGCATGATGTGGTAGAAAGAAGTGGAGTCAGGGGATCTGCATTTTAATACTAATAGTTACTATTTGTGTGACCTTAGGTAATTCACCTAACCTCTTTCGGCCTCAGTCTCCCTGTTTGTAAGGACAGTGATAACATCTTATTGCATATGCCACCTGAGCAGAAGCCTAGACTGAATCTCTCTCCCCTCTAGACCTTCTCCTTCACAATTTGAAGGTCAGTAGCAATACCCTTAGAGACAGGAGAGGTCTGACTGTTGTCTTTGAGGTGAATTAGGGACTACTTACTCTAAAACTGGGGAATGGACAAGAAGACCTCCTACTGCTCCTACCAGACCAAGAAGCCTCCCTTTCTTCTGTGAAACAGAATGGAGATTCTGGAGAATAAAATGTGTTTTCTAAACTCATTCCACTTCCTCTGCTCTGGTTCGTGCCCTCCCTGCACAACTAACTCAAAGTGCTCCTCCTCCAAGGAACTTTCCCTGATTAAAAATCCCATCTCACTCTGTCAGATTTTTTGCATGATCTCCCCCTTACATTCATAGCATTTTAAGAGTTGGAACCTCCAACCTGATATCACTATCTTCTCCATAATATCTCTGATTGAAGTTCATTCACCACCTGCTTAAACACTGCCCATGATGGGAAACTCACTACCTTATGAGGCAATATATTCCATTACTGGATAGCTCTAATTGTTAAAAAGTTCCTTTTTAACTATCCCTAGACTTTGCACCAATTGGTCCTAGATTTTGGTCATGTCACTACATAGGCTCAAAAAATCTTCAGAAGCTCCCTGTTGCCAACCAATATCCTTTGCCTGGCATCCAAGGCCCTCCACAATCTGGCACTGAGTTCATGGAAAAACCATATGTAGAACCTAGGTTGCCTGACTCCAATTTAATCCAACAAACAAGCAACTCAATTAAACACACTTATCAGAATCGAGGCTCTGTGGAAGATACAGGGGATAAAAATATGAAATTGGACATAACATATATAATATTCATTTATATATGTGTACAAAACTATAATAATACAAGGTAGAATGTATAGAGATTTGGATTAGCGAAGAAGGGCAAAAGCTGAATGTGGGAGGGGAAATTTGGACAACTTCAAAAGACTATAAGGAGAATCTGAAGGAGAACAATCTCCAGGTTCAGATACCGGTTCAGATTCTATTTGTGGGTTCTGTGAAAGAAGATAGAGAACAAACAGACTCAAGGAAAAATGAAAGGCACAAGAGATCCAAGGATGATTAAGGAGTAATAATCTGGAGAAAGGCTAATGAAGGAAAAGCGGAAAGTAGTTGGTGAGACAACACTGGATGAATAAGAAAAGGTACATGAAAGAACTGTGTCTAAACACAAAAGATAGAATGGATTAGTGAGCAGGCAAAACTGGCCAAATAGATATGCTTAGTGCAAAGTAGAAAAGAAGGGGTGTGTCTGTGGAACTGTTGAAAATAAGTGGGTTGGGTGGGATTATCAGGCTATTAAGAAGTGGTAAATGCCTCTAAAATTTTTTATCCAGATACTTAGGGTTGAGGTGTGAATACTCACAAGTAATTTAAAAAATAGCACTAAGGAGGTGCCTCTCCCCAGCTACTGGGACAACAAATGATTCCTAAAAGAAACAGAAATGAAGCTTCAGTGGGGGCAGGGTGGGGGGGTGGGGAGAAAAAGGACTTGAGGTAAAGGATGATGGAACTGATCCTTATCAGGCAGTGGGAGAGTAGAAGAGTATTATACAGAAGAGAAAGAGAAGGAAAAGGAAAGCTATATATTTTGAACTTACAAACAGGCATGAAGCTAGTAAGAAGAGAACCTCTCAAAGTTAAAAATAAATGACAACTATCCATTTTTTGGGGGGGGATGGTTTGGAGGGGTACACAACGGTGTCAAGTGACTTGCCCAGGGTCACACAGCTAATAAGTGTCTGAGGCCACATTTGAACTCAGGTCCTCCTGACTCCAGGGCTAATACTCTATCTACTGTGCCACCTAGCTAACCCAACTATCCACTTTTGATGATTCAAGTAGGCATAAATAATATTGCCAGAAGAAACCTAAAAAGTATTGTCAAAGATTATGAAATCTTTGTCAAGAAACTGAAGACCACAAGGGCATGATCACTGCCCACTGAAGACAAGGTAAACAGAAGAGAAAGATAGATTTGGCAAGTGAACAACTGGTACAGAATGGGATTTGGACTTTTGGACCATGACTTAGGACATAAGAAGGAGAGGTTTGTGGCTAGAAAATGTGTTTTCCTCAAGTCTTTCAAGTCTAGTTGAAAGGGCTTTAGACTAAAAGGAAGGGAGAAGGAGAATAGCAGTTTGGGAACACAAGGAGTCCACAAGAAAGGAGCCAATAGGAAAATCCGCAACCTTAAATGTCTATACACAAATGCCCAAAGTTTAGGCATCAAGAAAGATGAACTGCAGGTTATAAAGCAAGGAGGGAAAGTTGACCTCAGGTATCACTGATATTTGGTGGTCTGAAACTCATGACGAGAATATAGCTCTAAATATCTTATTCAAAAGAAAAAGACTAGTTGAAAGGTGAAGTTGTGGAGTAGCACTGTGTTTTAAGAAAGTCTCTGAGGAAATCCAGGGAGCAGAGGAAAAGGCCGGCATGGTAGACGGCTTTTGGGTGAAGGTCGAAAGAGAAAAACAGAAGTGATTTTGTAATTTACATATGCCACAGACCACCTCAATGGATACAGGAAATAGATTTACCATCAGTTGCTCTGCTGAACAGCATGCCTCCCCCATGATAAGCTCTTCACCTGAAATTTCATCTTGGAGATCATCCAGCCTTGATCCTGTAACCAACACCCTCAGTACTTTTTCTCTCTGACTAGAGAGGACTGGAAGGCAGAGCAATGAACTCTCAAGGCTTCCTATTATAGAAGATTCGGATTTTTCTAGCTAACTTCATTTACCTTAAGCTGATCTGCTCAGCTTCAACTCCACTAACATCATACCCCCAAATGAGATAGCTTCATCCCATTTTTAGCTTCCTTTTGTGTATTATACTTCCCTACTAGATTGTAGCTCCTTGGGTGAGCAGGTACTGTCTTTCTTTTTCTTATTTATAGCCCTACAGCTTAGCAGTGCCTGGCACATAGTAGGAGCTTAATAAATGTTTATTGACTACTGACTATTGAAAAAAGAAGTTTTGGAAACAGGATCACAAGCTTTTTGATTATCTAGACTTCTGCTGGAATTCACAATCAGAGCAGCTAATAACTCCTTGCCTCGTCTTAATGATAATTTCTTCCTTCAAAAGGCAGAAGAAGCAACAACAATAAATTTTGTTCTGGATCTGGTTCTTATTAACAGAGAAGAACTGGTTGCTGAGGTAGAAATAAATGAAGCGAACTTTATAGAGAAGACCACTCCCTTCTAGATTTTACAGAAGAGAGGAAATTCCAGGGGTTCCATGTGGGAAAAGCTGAAGCTAGGGAGGTAACTTTGCCCCTCCTTTAAGCCGGAAGACACCCTGACTCTTTCGAAGCAGGAAGTACTACATGACAGTTCAGAATGGTAAAATGAGATGAGATTCACTGACCACAATCCTTCTGGGGGAATGACCACCAGGCCTTATCATATGCCCTACCACTGCATTCTAAGGTTCTCTGGGCTTTCTCATCTGACCTGCTGTTAATCTCTTCAGACTCCCAGGCATTTCCATCTGACATGCTGAAGCATCCTTCACCATCTACTGAACTCTCTTATATGTGTGTGTTGTTGTTCAGTCATTTTCAGTTGTATCCAACTCTCCATGACCCTGTTTGGAATTTTTTTGGCAAAGGTACTGGAGTGGTTGGCCATTTCCTTCTCTGGCTCATTTTATAAATGACGAAACAGAGGTAAACAGGGTTAAGTGACTTGCCCAGGGTCACACAGCTAGTAAGTGTCTAAGGCCAGATTTGAACTCAGGAAGACATCTTCTAGACTGCAGGCCTGGGGTTGTGTGCACTATGGCGCCATCTAGCTGCCCTCTTCTATGTTTTCCCAATTAGAGTGTGACCTCCTTGAGCCCAGGGACTGTCCCCAGCACTCAGCATAGTGGCCGCACATAGTAAGGGCTTACTAAACTCTTTTCATTCATTCCAGCAAGACTTCAGGAAATCCAAGGATTTGGGAAGGATAGGTAGGGTCTCATCAACTAAACTGTTACCCCTGAAGTCAGCCCTGGAAGGATGGGAAATGCTCAGAAATGAAATCCTAAAGACTCAAAGGGAAATGATTCCAGTGAGGAGAGAAAAATGTGATTTATCTGAAGAGACCTATGTGGATATGCAGGGAACTCACTAGCCAATGCTGATTTTAAAAAGAAATGTACAGAAGATGGAAGGAGGGCCAGGCAACAAACGCAGAAGGAATATCAGAATGAACTGTTGAAGGAAGCAAGGAAGCTAGGAACAACAAAAAGGGTGAGGTTTTGTGTACGTGTGTGTGTGTGTGTGTGTGTGTTAAAGACATATTAGGAGAAAAAGAAAGAGCAAAGGAAGGAGAGGATCTTTGCTTGGGAGTAACAGAACAATGATATAACAGACACCAGAGAGAAGGCAAAGCTTCTTAAATCATTCTTTGTTTCTGTTCCCTGCTAAGGAAAATGACTTTCATCCAGGAAATGACTGGACAAAAAAATGGCTTTAGGGGAATGGGCACACAAGATCAGTAAAGCGCCTTCCTGACTTCAATGAATTCAGGTTAGCTGGTGCCCAGATGAATTACATGCTCTAGTACTGTCGGTATTATTTGAAAGACTGAGGGAAATGCGTGAAGTACCAGATAAGGGCAAATATCCCAGTTCTCAAAAAATGGAAGAGAACAGGGTCTGAAGACAATAGGTCGGTGAGCTTGCCTTTGATTCCTGGGAACATTTTATAACAGTCCTATTTTAAAGAAATGGTTGGTGAACAGCTGGGAAGGGAAATGGGGATTAGAAAGAGCCAGCAAGACAGCAAGACACAAAGAAGAGGAATTGTTATACTAACCTTATTTCATTTTTTTAAAAAATGGCATTACCAAATGGCTAAAAGAGAGAAATACTGTAGATATCATTTACCTAGATTTTTAGTAAAGATTTTGATAAATTAAATCATTGAGAAGATGTGGACAGGATGATAATAAAAGAATAATAATAATAATAAAATATAATAATAATATAAAAATAAAATAATAAAAGAACTGGTTGGATGGCTAGACTCAAAAAGTAGACAACCTGGGCTCAATGTCACCATGGCAGGAAGTACTTATTGGAGTGCCCCAAAGGATTTGTGTTTAGCTTTGTGCTGTTTGGAATTTTTATCAGAGACTTGGGTAAGGACATAAAGATATATCCATCCAACTGTGGGTGACACAAAACTGAGAGGGATGATAGGAGCTAAAAAGATGGTGACAGTCTATAGTGCTGTACTAAACCTAATAAGATGAAATTCAAAGAAGATCAAGGTAAAGTTTAATGTTTGGGCACAAAAACTCAGTTTCACAAGTACAAGATGATGGTAGCATGGCCAGAAAGCAATTGGTCTGAAAAATGTCAAGGGGTTTTAGTGGACTGAATTGAAAAAAGGACAGCTTCCAGAATCTGCCCTTGTCAGATTTCTTCTGGAGTGTTGTGTTCAGTTCTAGGTGCCATATTTTAAGGACAGTGATGAATTGAGAATGTCCGGAGGATAGCAACCAGGATGCTGAAGGGCACCTAGAGTCCATGTCTCATGAGGATTGGGGAAGGATTCGAAGTATGGAATTAGAGTAAGTGTGGAAGTGGGATTAGATTTGTTTTTATTTGATTCTAGAAACATGAACCAGGAGCAATAAGTGGACGCTGCAACAAGGCTAGTTTAGGCTTGAATTAGGAAAAAGTTTCTAACAATTAGAACTAACCAAGAGCGGAATAATAGCAGCATGGCATGGCAGACATAAATTGCAGAGAAGACGCCAACTTCCATTGATAAAAGTTTCTAAACCAGGGAGTTCCAAGCGGCATGGGCTGACTCAAGGGGTGTGAGACTCCCCCCTGGCCCATCTCTAAGGCCTTCAAGCAGAGGCTGGATGATCACTTGTCTAGTTATGCTAGTTGAGGATCAGAGTATGGACTGGCCGTGATAACCACTAAGGTTATCAAGGTTATAAGGTTATAAAGGATTCATGGAAGGACATGAACATGACGCATAGAGGATAAGAAGGTTTGGATGGTTTGAAATCAGGATTAGTAAAAGCAAACTCACACTGATGATCATGACTCCACTGGAAATGTTAAGCCCAGAGTCACATAGTCAATCCGTGTCAGTGGTGGAACTTGAACCCTGGCTAGATCTCTATCCACTGCACTATGCTTCCTCATTTTCATAACAATCCTTTAAGGTGTCTAGTCCAAGTATCACTCTCTCTATTTTCCAGGTGAAGTAACTGAATGAGATCAGGCAAATGAAATGAATTACCAAAGGCCACACAGCCAGTAAGTAGCAGAGCTAGGGCTCAAACCTAGGTTTTCTGATGCTGAGTCCAGTGCTCTCTCCAAAAAATTGGAATCTGTGTGTAATGTTCTTTAATATTTTATTTTTTTTAAATTAAAAAACAGTATATTATTTTAAAATCCCCTTTACTTAACTTTGGAATCCAATCAATTATCTATGGTAAATATCATGTGTATTTATATTCTGCTTGCATCCCAGAGATACAGTTGCATTCATCCATTCATTCTCTAAATAGCTTACTAAAAACCTACTATGTGCAAAGCATTGCTCTAACCTTGAAGGCATTAGGGAACCTATACCAATAATAATTCCTTTCCCATGTGCCCAAGGTATAGGAGATACTGTTGTTGCACTATCAGAGGGCTCAGGAGCCAAAGCCCTGAATGTCCAGCTTTCCAAGGACAATGGTCAGCCACTACAAAAGGAAATTCTATATCAGGTATGCCAATGCAGTGCCTGGCTTTGATACATCTATTGGCTAGGCAATGGCATTTATGGGGAGTTGGTAAGGATACAGGAAAAGACTGAAATCAGAGGATTTAGAGCCAGAACAGACCTTAAGGATAATCTAGTCAAAATTCTCTTATTTTTCAGTTCTAAACCACACCTGGAAAACAAAGACTTAGAAACTCCAAACGTTAAGGACAATTGCCTCAGAGAGGGAGAAGCAAGGGAAAGAATACTGTTCCAACTTACTTACACTGGGCAGAGAGACAAAAAGTCTTCTAATTACACTCGCCTCACAACCAGAAAACACCACAATGTGTGGTGAGTAGTGAGTAATGAATCTGCACACCTAACTCTGATGATTTGGAGGCACCATCCTTCCTGTTGCCGTCTGTCTCTCACTATATGCCCAAGGAATGCAAACATTTTAATATAAGGCAAACCTAACTAAGAAGGGAAGTATGCAAATATGAATTTGTATAAGAATTTACTTCAGAGAGAAATGAATTTTGGATTACCTGCTCATTAGAGTTATCGGCTCCTTGGGATTTTCACTGCTCCTCTTCTATCAGCCTGGCCAACTGAATTGCTTATATTTCTCAGCAAGGCTGAAATAAAAAGTCTTCAGATAAGATTGACATCAGGTTTTCAAATTGTTCTAAACCAATGATGTGGAAGGATTTGAGAAAAGGGAGTGGGGCCAGATGACATACGATGGGGAGAGAGGAACAATAGGGAGGTTCTACCTGACTCCAGAATGCTGGCAGAGGAGTTCAAATGCCAGCTTTGCCACTTTACTAGCTATACAACTTTTGGCAAATCACTAAAGGATCTCAGCATCTTTATCTATAAAATGAGGGAGTTAAAGCTGATGACCTCTCAGGTTCTGTCTCCAGCTTTAGATCTGTATGATCCTATGATTCTGGGCCCAAAGGGCCACCTTTGCTCTCTGCCTACAATAGAGGTTTCCAAACTTATTTGGCCTACTGCCCCCTTTGAAAAAAAAATTACTCAGTATCCCCCTGGAAATCTACCTTCTTTAACCCTTCAATTTTTAAAAATCTGCATCATTTCAAAAACTATAAAATATTTTTAAAAGATGCATGTTAAATTTAATAATTTATTATAAATTTGTGGTTTTTTTCCTGCATTAAAATTTTGATGATGCAATATTGTGTCATGTAACTGCATAGTCTCATATTGTAAACAAGTCATCACGCACATATATTCCTGCCTATGCATGCTGGACTTCCTGACAACGTGCCACATGCTCACCTGCCAACACTTGCTTAAGACCTGTCAGCAAACTTGACCACTGATGGGTTATAACTTGCATTTTGTGTGTTTATTTGGAAAATAATGTAATCACTGTGACTTTAAATGTCATACAACGGATGGTTTTTCAAAATTTTCTTATCTTCTCTTCTTCCCTTATGCCTCCACTGCCCCCTTATTTTATTCAACACCCCGCCCCCCCACCCATTGCATCTGAGGCTACTACTGCCCCCCCAATCGTTCCAGTGCCCTGCAGGAGGCAGTATCACCCACTTTGGGAATCTCTGGACAATATTACAAATGGCAGGGGATTGACTAGAAATTGCCCTGGGTAGACTACTGGTGTTCAACAGTGACAGAGAGGTGATACTGTGCTAAGCAATATTAAGGGTGAGTGAATGGCTACAAAGGACAGGATGACAGCAATATAGTCATATAGTTCTGACAATGTGCTATCCTAAAGTGAAGTCAGGGCCAATACATTTTGTGGAAATTAGTAGTATCATCCCCAATTCCTTCCAAAGGGTAGTATCATTCATTACCTGATGAAATGAGCCCTGCTTCCTAACTCCTGAAGCCAGGGTTAGTTCAATTCAGCAGACATCTCTCAGGGTACACAAAGTAAAGCCCTTGAGGTCCACTAGGAGCTCAGGGACCTGAAGGATGTTGGGTAGTTTCCAGAGTGAGCCTCTTGAACTAGGTTCCTGGAGCCTCTCCCTGAATTAAGCTTTCCCCCAAAATTGTGTTACAAAAAAAGGAAGAAGCCAGAATTCAGCCCTGTTCTCTAATTTAGGACAGTGGGTGTTGGTTTTAAAAGGCCCAACCCAAACATGCCTTGTTTTCCCAAGACACATAGCTCCATTCATCTTCCTTTAGAGGGTGACTGGGGCAGAAAGACAGTGGTTCCTTAGGAAAAAGGCAGGTAAACAGAGAGCCTTAATTTGTAACTAGCTCCTGATTCAACTTTTAATTTTGTAACTTTCCAGGGTGTGTACTGCTCTGTGGTCTAGGATTGTTTAGGACATTATTTGCCATACAGTCCCAAAGGCCATGTGGGTACAAACACTGTGCTCTTTTTATAAACTGTTGCTCTATGCCAACATCTTCCTAAATCTGAGATCTTGGGATTTTAACCAGCAATCATGTCCCTACACAATCACAGGTCTCCTCTTGCCTGTGCTTTGTACCTCCCTCTTCTCCCCATCCTCCCAACTTCCCCAGCTGTGAAATCAAGGTCTCTACAATTCATCCCGTCCCCTAATTGACTTTCATAAAGTCACAACTGAAAACAAGCAAAGTAATTTTGTCTAGATGAATCCCAACTATTTTTTTTAGTTTGATATTCCTGACGCTGGGGGATTTCTCTCATTATTCTGACCAGTTAGTCTATCAAACCACTACTTTTGATCTCTCTGAAGGCTTGCCTGGATCATTTCACAAATGAGGGGCTGCAAAGATGTGTGTGTGTGTGTGTGTGTGTGTGTGTGTGTGTGTGTGTGTATCTATATATAATATATATACTTACTATATATGTTTATTTTAAAGGGACACCCCCCCCAACCAAAGGAAAAAAAAAACAACTTTGCTGGTGTGGCTTCTCAGCCAAGGAATACTTGATCAGGATTTCTCTATACTGTACCCCACCCAACCAGCATCTGGCCATATACCTGGGATTAGCATTCCTGTCATCTATAAAATTACAAAATACTAATTACCACTTGCATTTACATTTTACTGGGCACCAGTGAGTTCTGGATGTACTTTCCTCCTCTACTGGTCACAAAAAAACAAAGGGGGCTTTAAGACCACGGACAAAATTGCAGAATTCTGCACTAGACACACCCAATTCCTGTCCTGTATGTAACATACAGTGGAACAAATGGCGAGGTCAATTGAGGTGCAGAAGAGAAAGGAAAGTGCAAAAGTGATACAGGAGTTGAGAGTAGAGGGCAGAGGTCTGGGCCTGGGTACTCCCTGATGCAAAAATTGAAGGATGCTTCAGAACACAGATGACTAGCCCAGTCTTCTGGACAGCGAAGAGAACAGGAGTGATTGAACTGTTGCAGCTTGGATTGAGCACAAGGACCTCTTTTCCTTACCCTCCCCCTCAGTCATAGCTGCTGAGCAACAGCAGACACAAATAAGCTTGATAACACTGGTAATTTTTGATGAGTATAAAAAATGGCTAGTAAATTGTGTTAAAATAGGATGCAAAGATTTGAATTTCAAGGGTTGAATGCATTGAATTTGGGGCTTTCAAAAACAGGGTGTAATAATTAAGCTGCAACAAGGCATGCCCCAGTTGACTTGGTAGTAGAGGACTACATAAACTGTACGTGAAACCACCGCATAAAATGTCTTTGGGGGAAATGGAGAGGACCCAGTTTCTTTACACTGAAGGATTTAATAAAGAAACAAAGAAGATACCTTTAAGGTGGGGGTCGACAATGACTGGAACAAATAAGGAAGAGTAAGCTGAGTTTGTATGACAACTTCAGTGCTGATATGTATTTTTTCTAAATATGAGTTATGTTCATGTAGGGCCATTACGTGATAATTGATATGAATGAACATTGGAATGAACAAGTTCAGGTAATTATAAATTAATTGTATGCTAATGCTTATAGCAAATCATTAAAATCTAAGTTATTTGAGGGTAAGGATTACTTTCATCTCTTTTTAGCTCCAGTGCCTTGTACATAGTTGTTGAGTTCGACTCTCCATGACCCCATTTTGGCAAAGATAGTGGGGTGGTTTGTCATTTCCTTTTCCTCATTTTACAGATGAGAAAACTGAAAGCAAACAGGGTTAAATGACTTTCCCGTGTTCATGCAGCTAGTAAATGTCTGAGGCCAAATCTGAACTCAGGGCCTCCTGACTCCTGGGCTGGCACTCAGTCCACTCTGCCACCTTGCTGCCCTTTGTACATAGTAGGCACTCAATAAATGCTTGTTCAATCTGATGCAGAATGGTTGCAGCACAGAGGTGTCACACATTCCAAATGGCTAGAATCAGATGTAGCTAGTAAATATTTGACAAAATGAATAAAAATGCAATAGAACATGGATAACATTACATTTTAAAATTAAGTTAACATGAAGCCCTTGTGTGTTGATTAGTGGCCCCTGTTTCTACTTGAGTTTGATACTGCTGGTGTAGAAGCATGTGATTTCTGTGCGTGGGCTACAGGAGAACACTCATTCATCTGCTGATGCTTGAGTTAAACAAAGGGAAAGCTTCACTGGGTCCTACCCAACAGCAACAGCAGTAGTGAATGTGAGAGAACTTCTTGGTCCTTGAGAAGCTGATTCCCTAGCAGCAGTGGAACTGAGGACAAGAAAGTCCACCTGAGGAAAGGATTTTTTTTTTTTTCAGGGAGCAAGGGATGTCCAACCAAATGCTAAATCCTGTACCTCTGACTTTTCACTGAATGCTGTTTGCAAACTGTTTTCCAAGTCCAAGTTTTTCCTTAAGTTGGTTCAGAAGCCAAATGGCAATTTCTTAGAGGCACTTTTCAGTTTTCTGCCTCATCTAAGGCTCAGTTAACAGAGTTGGCTGATGAGGCCAAGTAATGATTGATGATGGTTTTGCATTAGCTTATTATACAGAAAACCAAACCCCTTTGTCCGTTATAACCCTGGGCATTGGCCTACAAAATGTGCCACTGGGCTAGCTTGTGTGGATGGCTCGCTGCAATTCATTATCATCTCTTAAAGATACTTTCACCGAGATTGTTATCACATAAGGTGATCAGACCTCCAAGTGGTTTCCTTATATGCAGCTATTTTCAAGTGTTTAGCCAACAACTCAAGGGGAAGGGAGGAAATGGATTCTCTCTTTAAGGATAGTCAGGAAAGAAAGACACAGGTGCAACAGATATGGCTACTTCTTTTACTTTGAACATTAGCATTAGGTTGGTTACCGTACACATCCAAAGGCCCAGCATCTCGGAAATATCGTGAAGCGGCACACCTTGTACCAGAGTCTCACAAGAGTAAAATATACAATGCTACATTGAGTGGTTAAAAATACACAAAAAGTAGTTTTAACAATCTATAATTTTTATGTTTAAAATCATGATTGAGTTGAAATAAAAGTGCATTCTCAATTGCTAAAAAAAATAATAATTATGGTATGGTCAACACAAAGGGAAAGAATCAATACAATAAGGGGTCTGACAGGATACAGGAAAAAAGTGCCCCAGGGAAACTAGACAGCTTGTGCTAGTTTGGAAATGCTAAAGGAGAGCTTAGTTCTACTTCACTGCAATTCCTGGGGGCAAAGTGCCTCTCCTGGGGATCTTTCCAGACCAGAAATCCTGTCCTATTTGTCACCTCCCCAACTCAAAGACTCCTTTGAACTTGCTGCAGCATGAGGGGTACCTGCCCTACATCAAGTCTGATTTGACCTTCAATTGCATCTCCACAGAGAGGTAGGAGAGGGATGCTGCCCTGTTCTGGACTTGCCATAAGCATACAAGCCACACAGCCTTAATAATCCTTATGACTGAGAAGGCAAGAACAGGGTCGAAGCAGCTTCTATTTTTGCCAAACTCCTTTGGACAAGTTTTTAACATTCAACGACAAGCTTTGTAAACCTAACGCTCAACGATTCCTGGCAAGCAAACTGGATTTTTTTCCTTAAGAAATAAAGAAAAGTGCAAGTGATTTATGTACTGTCAGGGGAAAACAAAGAGGGCAAACAAGTTACACCTAACCATCTGCTTCTAAGCTGATCACAGCATCAGCGCTCCTCTCTGTCAAGCGCTGGGGTTACAAGATAGAATCAATGCTCTGTGCTTGGTGGGTTTTCTTAGGGTCTGATTAGGCTGGGTTAAAAGGGGACCAGAGTAAGATATAGTCTTCCAGGTGCAAATGCCACTTGTTTCACTAGATGACATTAACTTAGGTATTTCTCCTTGGGTGCTTAGTTGCCTGTTTATGCGCAGGAGGAAATATTGCCACTTAGCCTAAATAAACCTCCTGGTCATGGCAAAGATAGTTATTACTTTAGATTGTCTGCCTCTAGCCTAACAGAGCACAGAGTACCAGGTTGAATTCCAAGCTGAAGGAGTGCCTGCTAAAGATGCTATCCCAGGGCTCAGGGCCTTTGGTCTGACACAGGAGATAATGACGCTGGTGTAAGTAACAGTTATCCATTTGGAGCTGAGCTGGGGAGGTATAACCACCTATCCCATACTATGGGGCTAAACTTGATTTCTGAGTCTCCTTCCTATTAAATTCAAAATGACAAGAATTATCCCCACCCCTACCCCACTCCTGAGAGTTAATGATTTCATGATCTATCTTATTCTCCCAACTACTGCAAGTAAGGGGTGGTGTGAAAAGGAGAGGTTAAGGAAAGGAACAAAAAAGAGAAAATAAGATTGCCTTCCTGCTTTGGCATTCGGCATATAAGGACTCTGGAGAAAAAGCTTCCACCCCACATGGAAAAGAACTGGCTCTCATCATTGGGCATTATTATTTAAACAAGCTAGTAAGGATACCCTTACCCAATTCATGCTCCCAAAACATCCCTGACTTTTGGCATCAAAGCATTCCCTACCAGTCTGCCTATGTCAAGGGAATTGGGGCAGAGACTGTAGGTAGCTACAAGAGAAAATAAAGTTTCAGAAACCAAAGTTGTAAGTAAACACTGAAGTAAGCAGGGAGGAGAAGAAGCAAATAAAGTTACATAATACAAGAGCTGTCTTTTTCACAACAGAGACTTTTTAAAGATCCTGCCGCTCCCCTGTTGGTAAGCACAGTAATGCTGAATAATGACAGATTTATCACTAATCATATAGCTCCTGCAAAAAGATGGATAAAATATACATGCACACTAAATGCAGAAGATTGAAAGGCATTGATCGGATTTTCAGAGGCTGCCTACAACTTGAGGGTACAACCTTAGCAGCAAACACTGAAATCATACTACATCATTTAGACTTCAGACCTAAATCAAGAATGATTCAAATGATCAAGCAGAAAATAAGAGAATTTCTACTAAGTTAGGTTCTCGGCATAAATTATTTCCTACTAATTTTCAAACGTAAACAGGTTGGTTTCTTAAATCCTAAGCAAAATGTGATATGAGACCTTGATCCTGCTAATTAAGTTGTTTCCTCTCACAGCACCCTCCCCCATTAAAGATATATAATCAGAGAGAGAGATGTACCTTTAGGAGCACTTCTCTTCCTCTGTCTAGCTAATTAGAAAGATAAGAAGCACTGAGTAGCGGATACCTTCCAAAGTTATCCAAAATTCAACCACTTCTTTGCCACTTCCTCTCTAGTTCCATGTAAGTATTTTACCCTATCTCTGGCTCCCACTAGAGATGGCCTTCTCAAGTATGGAGTAACCTTGGATCAGGTAGACTATGAAGCAGCCTCTCCAGAGAACAAGGGCCCCCTCTGCTGACTGTTTCAGAATTTTGCTACTCAGCAATAGAACAAATTACCATTTTTTTTGACAGACTTAATTCTTCCAAATGTTCATCACTATTTTCTGCCTAGCATCTGTCAGCCAACAAACATTTGAGAAAGCCAAACCTCTCAGTTCTAATATTAAGAAAACAGACAAGTGAAAATTAATCATCTAAGAAATTTTTTTTTGATGTAATGAAATCTTTACTTGTTAATTTAGAAGAAAAAATTACATGCTTTATAAACTAGTCGCACCTTCCAAAAAAGTATAGCTAAACTTTCAACTACCTGTGAATCTTTTCCTTGTCCAACCAGCAACAGTGGAGGAGGCTGAAGGGATACTGGTCAGACAAAAAGAATAAAAGGTTCACAAATAGCTACATTCTCTGGTTTCCTGCCTCACCATATTCCCTTTTCCCTCCTTAATCAGTCTTGAAAAGTCCAAGGGCTACTCACAAAAATAAAGTGAATTCAGGGAGAGCAGCAGCTTTAAAAAAGATGATGCAAAGGTTTTGATGACAGCAAAAATATTCAGATTAATAGTTTGCATTCCTATAAAACAAATTTAAAAAACTGATCTCATTTCCTCATTTCTTAAAGGATTTTGTTTTCAGCTTTGGATAAGAATTAAAAGGAAGAGGTCTATGCACAGCAAAAACCCCTTCTGTGGCAGCAAAGCACAATGCTTTACCAATTCAGACCCCGATGTCACATGCAGATCAGAGAGTAACCCTTGATTTTATTTAATGTCCTTCATAGTGAGTAACAATTATACTGTAAAGACTGATTGTAGGGAAAACTAGAAAAAGAAATAGCTAAATGATGTGTTAGGGGTTGGATAAGAAGGGGAAGCCAGGAACAGAGAGGGGCAGAAGTAGTGGGGGAGATAAGGTAAGAATTTTCCTTGAGACTAGTATCCCAAAGAGAAGTCATTGGGATGGGTGATCATGGAAATGGGGAAGAAAGGTTAGACAGTCAAGACAAAAGGGCTTCTGATAAAAGCTAAGAAACTATTTTGAATTAGATTTAAGAGAAAATGTCATGGACAAATTTGCAAACTGATTCTTGAAGAGAACAAATGAGAAAAGGTATTGTATAGCAACAGCAGCATTGAAACCCAACCCCTTAAGTGAAAGGGGAAGAATTCAGGAAGACCAAGATGAGCAAAAACTGTACATGGAATATACAATGAATTTAATTTTCCTGGCTAAGGAAACAAATGTTAGGAGTCAAGACACAAGCCAAACCTTTTGTTACTGAAGAGACCAGAGGTGAATGTCTATGGTATAAATAATATATAATCAGCTGCTACTGTAAAACTTGGAAAATTAGGGGAGAGAACTCATTCAGAGATATGTTCAAAATTTCTATCTGAGGCTTTTACTAGTTTTTGAAGAACCAAATGGACTAAAGACAAAAATCCATCACTCATGGAAAATGAAGCAGAGGTAGGATCTAAACCAGGGAGAAAAATTTCCAGGAATGCTGGTTTCTTCAAGGCACTCAAGAATGAGAGAGGGCTTAAGCTGCAATGATGGAAGAAAGTTAAGAAAATGTAGGTTTGCATTTACTTGTATAACTTAAGAAAATGAAACAATTCAAGAGGTGATTTGATGACCCCAATTGTTAATTAATAGAGCAACAAATTAAATTCCATTTCACAAACGATTTCCATAACAATGCAGGAAACTTAAAGAATAGAAAAGGGAGGAAAAAGCTAGTCTCCCATCAGTAAAACATAGAGCTGGGTAAAATGGTTTAACTTAAGTGGGGAATTTGATTCACCTGGTGAATTCACCTAGTCCTCCAAATTTAAACTAAAGGAGTTAAAATTCCATGCTGGTCCAAATTTGTAAAGCCTTTCCTCTATGACAAAAGGATCTGATTGCACGGTCTATAAAAAGTCAGGAATATAGAGTATAAAAGTAAGGAACTATGAAAATGGACATATTGGTGGCAACTTTTATGGCTTCCATAATAAGGGGAGAGAGGACCTCTGGTTTGCTTTATCGAGGTAGTAATCCAGGGTTGGAAGGTCATCATTAACTATTGTAAATGCTACAGATGACAGAAGCAGGCTAGCTTAGAAGCTATTATTGCATAATTATGTTACTATTTCTAATAACCTATGACCTTTCCATTACTGAAAAATGCTTTTATTTTTTAATGGGATTTCTAGTCCTGGTTCAGCAAAGGAGGAGTGAGTTTTTCAAAGGAAAAGTAAAACCAACATCCATTTGTCCAATTGTAAAATATACAGAATTACAAGTGAGATGACCTTAAATACAACTGGCAGAATTCTTAAAAGCAATTTATCTCCCTTTGTCAAACATTCTCATGATTATAAATCTAGAAGAGTATCAAAATGCTTATTTTGTGGTTACACAAACCTAACTTGCTTTACATAATTAATATCCTTACAGTAGATCAAGCAGAAGTATCTCTAAATTTAGCATGAGTAGTCTGATGTTACATAGTATCTATACTTCTTTACATTTCAAATTGACAGGGGTTTGCAAAATGGGATAAAAATGAGTTTCATTAAATTGTTATTATCTAAAAATCAGAAACTACCAGTGAAATTAAATTAAATGAAACACAAACATCCAACCAACAAATATGAAAACTTAAAAAAAAAATCTGGTAGGTGGTAAGCGGAGAAGAGATTAGGAAATTCAGTATTTGCAAGCATCTTTTCCACAGAGGACATCATCTTCAGTACACCAGGCACACAGTAAGTGAATGATGAAATTAAAGGGAGTCTTGGAAAGGTATTTCCAAAGCATTAAGTACAATTATGGTACCTTTCATGCTTAGCCATTCATTTAGGAAGTTAATGCAAAATGGCAGGCTCCAAACAAAGTACATACTACTAACTCTCTAAAGTTTCTTTTGATACTATGGTAAGGTTTTATGTGGAAGCCTCCTCTTGTGATTAAAAGTATGTAAGAATGAAGTCACAAATATATATACATATGTATATATATATGTGTGTGTGTGTGTGTGTATATATATATACACACACACACATATGTATGTGGCAGTGAAGCTATGTGCCATAAGACTTAGGTTAATGTTTACCTCTTCATTGTTCAAACCAAAAAACCTCACTCAATATGAGCTAACCTGACTCAACTAGGTAAAGCAGCAATTTTACATTATGGGCTAAAATTTCTTATTTGAGTTTTTGTGTCATGGGAAAAGGTAAAGAAAATGTATACTACTACATTAACTCAAAAATGTCTTTGTATCTTCAAACAGGTCATATTTTATGCAATGGGAAAAGAACTGTCAAAGATAGTAAGATTGTGTAATAACAAACAGCCTCACTTAATACCACTGTAATGCTTAAATACGCTGCATAATGTAGCCTTCAAGGTCCTTTAGAGACTTATGTAAAGGCATATATAGCAAAGACTAGAGACCAAACTCTTCCTCCATATTCCTCTTTCTAAACTGATGAACATCTATCATTCCGAGTCAATCATTCCGAGCAGTTTGCAGGGTTATGGGACTATGTGGCACAAGGGGGGAGAGAAGGGCAAGCCTACATACCTACTAGGGAAGTTAAGACTATCAACCCAATTTTCTGAGTTCCTGAGTTTTTAGGTTAACCTGACACAGGTCTTTGTTTAAGGCTTAATTCTGAAGTTCTCATGTTCAGAAGCACTCATAAGTATTCTGTAATATGTCTTGATTGATTTTTAATGTGAAAATTATGAAGACACATTAGATTCTCTGAGTACTTTTCCTTAAAACCATGGATACCAGTCAAGTCAAAACCCAGAAAACAAAATTAGACAAGAATTGGGGACATTTTAAGGCTGCTCCACAATGACTTTCAATAGGCATTATATTTTGTGACAATTTTGGCTGATTTTTTTTGATAGCCTTTTTGAGCTTTTTTTAGGATGGTAGTGACTGCCTAATGCTGGATTTCCCATGGGTTGTGGGTTCTTTCTTAGGGGTTATAGACCTGCAACTCCCAAATCACAGGGAAGACCACCTAAAATTCCCAGTGTATCATTATAGTATTCCTAGGAAATGGACAACAAAACGGTCTTGAATTATATTCAGAATGGCTGTCTAATACTGTAAAGCTGTTTAGAACAAAGTAAGATATAATTTAACTGAGATACATTTTAAATAATAAAACGAAGCATTTTAACAGGTTTGACCATAAAAGTAGTGGCATGTCTACACAAAAATGTAGACGAAAAGTGTGGCATGGAATGCAAGGAGTTTATGGGAGAGCAGCCGCTAAGGATAAAAGTCATATAAATAAGGACCTAGCTTTCCTTACTGGCTTGTGTACTGGGAGCTTTAAAAATGTATCCAAATATCAAGAGAAATAACTCTTTAAATCTGTCCCAATTTTTTTAAGGCTTACACATAAAACAAGAAGCAAAGGTAGTCAGAGACGCCTTTTCTTCCTTTACTAATCAGAGCAGACAGACAAAGGTAAGAAGATTGTAACAGGAAAGCTAATAGAAAAGAACGTGATGTTTAGTTTTAGGTAATAACACAAAGTTCCAGAAGAGAACCTCTAACGCAATCGTACGTTTGGAAAAAAAAGAAGAACCTCCAAATGCTGGGGTACTGGATAGAGGCAGTTATTTGAAAATATGAGGGAAGGAAGAGAAACACTGGGGAATTTTGAGAGAAAACACAAAACAAGACAATGATAGCCAAATCTGAGTTTTCTGAGGTGGAGGAAACACCAATTTTTAAGCTTACTGTAAGAGTCAGTTCTGTTTAAATAAAAACAGAAGGGGAAAAATAGGAGAGCCATTCAGCAGCTGAATATTACCAATGTGCAAGGCCTTCTGCTGAACCATTCCCTATGATAACTGCTGACTCTTGCTAGACTCTATCAATCTCTGAAAAGTTACTAGGCTAAAAGTATTAGAGGTATGCTATCCCTGTCACTTGTTCAAATTGGCCACTTTAGAAATGTTTGCTTAGAATAGGACAGTTTAGTCTTACGAGTTTTCCCTTGCTATTATGTTACACATTAGAAAAGCTCCAAGTTGTGGATATATCCAGTGATAAAAGACATTTTCAATCATGTGACCAGCTTATGTTCTCATCTAAATGCCTCTTCAGCCTCTATCAGCAACATCATGTTTGTGATTCATGTTTAGAAATTTTCCTTCTCCTAACAACTCCAGAAAAAGAAAGCAACCTGAAAACAAGCAGCACATGATATGAGCCTCAAATTAGTCATATCATAAAAGTTAAACATGAACCCTGTTCCTAATGAGAATGAGGAACAGACATGACTGATATGAGACAACCTCCACTCCCTGCCCTTTTCTAGGTGGTGAACAACTCTTCTCACATTTTCAAAATGTGTGTGTGCTCTTCGATGTTTTCCTTAGAAAGAGACCCATTCCTTTTCAAAACATTTCATATAATACTCCACCTAAGGTAAAGAAGCATGTTCAGTGAGCCTAAGAGACACTTGGGTGGGAAGTGGAGATTTAAAAACTACCAAATAACTTATACCAGGTTCTGAAAGCAAAACATAATTTTTGCAGCAATCTGGCCTGGAGACCTTCTCAGATACATTTAGTCTCTGAAGCACCTTTGAGTAGTACGGATGTAAGGATAACTTTTAACTATAGAAGCTATATGCATCTTTAAGAATCACATTTTGATGATTATAAAAATTTTTCTATTTTACAACATAGGTCCAGCTACACTGAAAAAAATTACACCGCTTATTGAAATACATTTCATTTTAGAAACAGGTAACTACTAAAGAGGTCTATACAAAAACTCTAAAATAATTTCTGTAGTAAAATAAAGAGTGCGTTAGGAGAGAGCTACACAAACAAGAAATTTTTGTCTTTCTCTATAATGCTTGATATACTGTGATACGTAGCCAGTCCACCTCTGTTGCTGGCACCAAAAGCTGAAAAGAATTTGTTACAATACACAGTGATACAATTAATGCTCTGGATTAATCTCACAGCCTTCCCGATTAGTAAAAGGAAACCAGGCCTATCCCCTCTTTGAGGAGAAGTCCAGGATATAAAAGCAAGCATACCTCATCAGCTGATATGAAATTATAAAATTACACAAGTCTCAATATTTGAAATTTATAAAAGTCATGAGTAAAAAGCATATTGGGCTTTAGTTCCATTGGCTCCCCTGGTTAAGATGATCCTTCTCTATGAGCCAAAGGTAGTCTTCTCATTCATTCACTCGGATCTGCTGGTAACACCAAGCCAATGACAAGGCTCTTTTGCCAGAGGCTAAGAGGGAGTGGGATTGAGCTATAGACAACCTCATCAACTCCCACTCTGCAGACTCTCAAGTGGGTACATACTCAAGAGACAATAGATTGAAGAAGGTATTTGTTAATGATGTTGTGCTGAACTGTTCTTCTCTGCCAGGTGTCGTAGAAAGTTGTCCTCACTCTGGCCTCTGTGGTTTAAAGGCTCACTCTTAAAGAGAGCTGGAGGTGGGGGTAAGTGAGGGACTGGAGGGATGGGGAGGTGATGAGGATGATGTGGGTGAATGTGAAGGTGTGAAAAGGAATGGGGGATGGGCCGTGGCGGAAGAGTGCTTACTGGATTCATATTGATTGGTGGGGTAGGGGTTGTGGGTGTGTTCACGATGGAAGGGACTGGGGTGGCTGGGGAAGTTGTAAGTGGGATCTGGACAGCAGGCGGGATGTTCACAGGGCTGGTAACCCTAAAACACTTCTCCTTGTGAGCCTTGAGCATGTTGGAGAAGCGAAACCGCTGGCCACACACATCACATGGATAGGGTTTCTCGCCCGTGTGAGTTCTGCGGTGCCTCTTCATGTTTGGGCGGCTGGTGAAACTTTTGCCACAGATTTCACAGATAAAAGGTTTCTCTCCTGAGGTGACAAAGAGACAAAAACCAATGAACACAGTAAATTGCAGCTGTGGGTATTCTGTACAAGCAACATCTCCTGATAAAAAAATACAAGTTCTACCTTATTGAAATATGTCAATCTATATAGCAGTAATTATAAATTCCCAGATTTGGGATTAGTGACACTAGAGCATTTAAAAGTAAAATAAAACCTACGCTAAAGGTATCAGGTGCATTAAGTAAAAAGTCAACTAAAGTAGTGGTCTTTGACATGCTGTTCCAATACTTTCTAGCAAAGCTACTTTAATGTTTTACCGAACTTCACCCCATGGACCAAGTCCTTCCTGTCCAGTTCTTCTGAGTATACTCTAAGTAGTTTTTAGTTATCTCAATTTACATATAATTGAGGTTTCACAAGCTTTAGTTGAGAATTTCCTACAGAAAAAAATCTGCCTTCTATTGTATTTCTTTACATAATACTCAGCACATGGGTCTACTATAGAATTTTGAACTTTAAAAGCAATACAGACTTCATACAGGCTGCTGGACTTCTCAACATTAACTGAAATCCATTCCTTTTCCTCTCTCTAGTCTCACTGGATCTGGAGTGTATTGGTAATTAAGCTGGGACTTTTTCTTTTGGAGCACTTATTTAATTAAGTGCCCTTGATGAGTCCAGCCTTTGTTTCTTTGATTAAATCAGGAGTCTTTGATGACCTGCTTACCTCAAGGGAAAGCCTAGTTTACATGGGTTTGAGTAGCAAGTTGTGACACCCTTTGACCCTGAACAGGGTATATAAACTCAGAGGTTGGCATTTTGCCTTTGGGGCTCTCACTCACTGGAAGAGTGTTGGTGTGGAGACTCTGGGTAGCTGGTGGAGTCCCCCGGCTTTGAAGAAACCCAGATGTTGATGCTTCCCTGGTAACTATGTATTGCTATGGACAGACTGGTTTGTGTTGTTTGCTCTGTTGATATTATCTCTGTTTGTAATTACTATTCGTATTTGCTCTGAAGTCCAGGGTGCTGGCTTTTCCCCCTGAACTATGTGAATGATATATGTATGTTTAATTAAAGTGAGACTGTTAATCCCTTAAAGTTGCTTTCCTTAGAAAAGCAGATCAAAAGAACCTGTGCTCTTGTTGCTAGTCTTGTTGGGTCTTACACCTCAACAGCAGCTGCTAGCTACATTGTTGTTACATGGAGTCAGAAGACCTGTCTTTAAATGAATTCTGATTCTGCCTTTACTGCCTATGACCTTAAATTAACCTCTGTGGACTTGATGATAATAATGATCAATAATAATTTATACACTGAATTTATAATTTAAAATTTGCAAAACATATTACATGTTATCACATTTGATCATCATTACAATTCTAGGAGATACATACTATTAGTTACTTGTCCAGGATCATACAGCCTACCTCCAGGTCCAGTACTCTATATTCTGCCACCTAGCTGCCTAGTTACCTCATCTGTAAAATGAGGGAGTTGGATTAGATGATTTGAAGTCCTTTCAGTTCTCATGCGTCTCTCTTCTCTCACTTAACTGCTTAGTTTATTCCTGTTGTCTATATCTGCTACTCTAGACATAATCTCTCATTCCTACTGTCTTAACATATCCATCCAACTCAATCACACACTGTTTCACCTCCGCAATCAGTCCTCCTAACCACTACTCCTTTTCACTATGCCTTGCAGAAGTATTATTCCATTTTGGCCAAACTTCCTTCTACCCAGACCTATTTCTCACCTCTTTTCTTTTAACTCCTTACCCTCATCATAAAAGAAATAAAGTTGTGATTATATAGTACTGTCTCCTCCTTAACTTGGTCTCTGTCTGTCTGAGCCAAGCTTCAGTCACTCAAATCCTTTTTCTTCACCAAGTCCATTAGCTTTTTTGGTTTTGTTTTTTATTCAGTTCTCAATCTTTATTTATTTATTTAATATTTTTAGTTTTCAGCATTGATTTTCACAAGAGTTTGAATTACAAATTTTCTCCCCATTTCTACCCTCCCCCTGCTCCAAGATGGCATATATTCTGACTGCCCCGTTCCCCAGTCAGCCTTCCCTTCTGTCACCCCACTCCCCCCATCCCCTTTTCCCTTACTTTCTTGTAGGGCAAGATAGATTTCTTTGCCCCACCACCTGTATATCTTATTTCCTAGTTGCATGCAAAAACTTTTTTTTTTTGAACATCTGCTTTTAAAACTTTGAGTTTCAAATTCTCTCCCCTCTTCCCTCCCCACCCACCCTCCCTAAGCAATTCAACTTAGGCCACATGCATATCATTATGTAAAACCCTTCCACAATACTTATGTTGTGAAAGACTAACTATATTTTGCTCCTTCCTATCCGATCCCACTTTGTTCAATTTTCTCCCTTGACCCTGTCCCTTTTCGAAAGTGTTTGCTTTTGATTACCTCCTCCCCCTATCTGCCCTTCCTTCTATCGTCCCCTCCTTTTTTAATCTCCTTCCTCCTTCTTTCCTGTGGGGTAAGATGCCCAATTGAGTGTGTATGGTATTCCCCCCTCAGGTCAAATCTGATGAGAGCAAGATTCACTCATTCCCCCTCACCTGCCCCCTCCTCCCTTCCTACAGAACTGCTTTTTCTTGCCACTTTTATGCGAGATAATTCACCCCATTCTATCTCTCCCTTTCTCTCTTTCTCAATATATTCCTCTCTCATCCCTTAATTTGATTTTATTATTTTAGATATCATCCCTTCATATTCAACTTACCCTGTGCCCTCTGTCTACATATATATATATTCCCTTCAGCTACCCTAATACTGATGTCTCATGAATTACACACATCGTCTTTCCATGTACGAACGTAAACAAAACAGTTCAACTTTAGTAAGTCCCTTATCCATTAGCTTTTTTTTTATCTCTACCTAACTACACCAGATTTCTTACCCAACCTGGGTTCCATGGCCACACTGACTTTTCACAAAAGTATTCAATCAATGTCTTTGGGATGTTCCACTGTGCCAATGTTCAAAACTAGATCAACCTCACTGTACTTCTTTCTCCACTCTGGATTCCCAAGCTATAGAGTTAGGTTAGAGAAATATACAGAATTGAGCAAGTGGTCTACCAAAAATCTATGAATCAGATTTGAACTAATCCCTTGCCAATATTCAGCAATTATTTTATTCATTACTGTCTGATTCTTCAAGGAACTTCTCACAATGGCTATTTTATTTTGTCTCCACTTTTCATGTTTCCAATCTGGCTTATAATCCTTTATTTCCCTCAAGCTACACTCTCAGAAAAACTTGCTCATTTCACTGAGATTCACACCATTCAATATTCAGGCCTGTGTATAATGTGCTCAACTCAACACAATCTCTAGACTCATGTTGCTTCACATTTTTCTCAAAAGAGAAGCCCCTTTCTACAAAGCTAACCATTGTTGGTCCCATTCTATCCTAGAAGAGTATTTTGTTTTCATATTTATCTACTCCCTTCCTAATGTCTTCAGTCTTTCCTCTCCAGGGGTTCTTTTTCTAACACTTCAAATATGCACAGGTCTCCCCTATTTTTGAAAAAATAAATCTTAAAAAAAACCCCACTGCTTCTATATTATTCAATTTCTCTCCTTCCTTTTACTGCCAAAATCTTTAAATGAGTGTGCTATAGCTGATATTTCCATTTTTCCTCACTACCTAATCCCTCTTTTTTTGTTTAGTTGTTTTCGGTTTTGTCACTTTTCTTGGCAAAGACATGGGAGCGGTTTGCCATTTCCTTCTCTAGCTCATTTTACAGATGAGGAAACTAAAGCAAAAAGAGTTAAGTGACTTGTTCAGAGTCACACAGTTGTTGTCTGAAGTTGGATTTGAACTCAGGTTGTTCTCACTCTACATCCTGCACTCCTTCCACTCACCACGTAGCTGCTCTAAAAGAATCCCTCTTTAAACCCTAGTTATTTGGCTTACACCCCGTCTCCTGAATGTGACCTCCTTTTTGACAAATCCATTTTCTTTTTCCTCCGTTCTCATTTTACTTTACCTCTCTGCTGTATTTAAAATTAATTACTTCTGCTCTCCACCTTTCTGTAAAACTATCTTTTTCTTTTAGAAACTACACTTTTCTGGCTTTTTCTCTCATCCTTTTTGCTGACTCCTCTTCCCTCTGAGTTCTTGGTCCTCTAGTTCTTCTCTGTATCTCTTCCCTCATATCACTTCATCATTTGCATGACTTCAATCGCCATTGCCATAATGATGACTTTGAAATATAAATTTCACTTCAGTTCCATTCTCACGTCCTCCACTTTTGGCTAGATATTATCATTCTGATAGCCTCCCATTTGTAAATGGTACCATCATTCTTCCAGTTGTTCATGTTCAATGCCCAACTTCCCAGGCCATCTTTGACACAACTCTACCTTTTATCTTGCATATATCCAACCAGTTTGCACATCAACTCTTACTCATTTTCCTTCAAAATATTTCTTGTATCAATACTCTCTTATTTCTATTGATACCACCTAGGCCCTCATTACTTCAATTCCTGGATTATCACAATGGCTTCATCCTCAATTATAGACATCCCCCCTCCAATTCATTCTACATAGAATGTTCTCTGAAACTGCCACTTTCATTATGTTACTTATGAGTTCAAAAACCTCCAACGGATTCTCATTTATCATAATCTCTCAAGATGTAAAATCTGGAAGGGGCCACAACAGGTTACCTAGTTTAGCAATTTCATTTTATAGTCTAACTCTTTTCTTTAAAGATTTCTATAAACTTCTCTATTCTACCAATCCAACATTATTTCTCACAATTTTTCAGTAGCTCTTGATCCCAATCATGATCATCATCCCTACTTCCTTGCTCTCACTCATGTTCTTCCTTTTCCCTGGAATGTTCCAACTCTCAATTTGATGATCCTCACTCTTACTCATTTTTCAAGTCCCAGTTCTACTCCCACTTCCTCTGTGAAGGCTTCCCCAATCATTCCTTCCTTAACTGATCTCACCTTCTCTGATGTTTATAATCTGTATCAGACAATTCAGTACTTAGCTATATACTGTCATGTATTATTCGAAATAATTTCATGTAAATTTGTCTTGCCCAGCCAAACTGATTTATTTGCTATTCTTCACAAAAGACACCATTTCCAGTAAACATGTCTTTGAACTGGCTGTCCACCATGCCTGAAATATACGCCTTCCTCACTACTACCTCTGAGAATTCATAGCTTTTCCAAAACTTAGCTGACACACCATCATCTACGTGAAGTCTTTCATGATCCCAGATGTGAGTGCCCTACCCCTCAAAATTGCCTTGCATTTATTTTATGTATATTTTGTAAATATTTATATGTGTATATGTTGTTTCTCCTGGTAGAACATAATCTCCATGAAAAGTAGGGACTGTTTTCTTTTTGGTTTCATATCCTTAACATCTGGCACACAGCACTTAGTTCTAAAAATGAGCATCAGGTAAGCTGTTATATTCCGCTCTTCATCTGGACTTAGGGGCTTCTGAGTGTCGTCCACCTTCTGAAATGCCATTTGGCTAGCCAACCACTGTTCACTGTTCTGCAACCACTTTTAATTACTAAACTTTGACAGGATCGTCTCATAGTAATACAAGCTGTCCCAAAAGTCTTTAATGATTAAGCTTTAATAAATTTAAATAAGCCAAATGAAGCCAATTTAGTAAGCTTAAACTTACACTAATACTTTAGCACACCATTTAAATCCACAACAACATACCATAAGAGGAAACATTTCTCTGACCATCCCTGTTAAGTTCAGAAATCAAGCCAAGCCAGCCCACCTCTTCCTTCCCCTTCTTCTCCCTCCCTTCCATATAGATATTCATTTACCTAAAGGCAAGAGGTCTTTTATAATAATTTGAGGTTCTGGAGCTATTATTTTACTGAATAATCTAAAGTGTGACAACTGGATTTAATTGAGAAAATTAGTCATTTGTAACTAAATAATAAACATTGCTCAATATGGGCTAAAGAGAGCCATCCCAAATGGACAAATAAAGATTAAGACAAAATAATAGGGTTTATGTGGTAATCTGAGGATTTTTTTGTTTTGGGAGAATTATGGCTATGGATATTAATCTGCTCACAAGATGCCCAGTTCAAGTCAATGCTATCAAATCCTAGGCTTTCCATGTGCTTTTATAAATACACAAATCACTTTCGGAACCAATATAGCCATATCTCATTTTATGTAATAGATACGTTCATGAAAAGTTACGTGCAAACATAATTTTGATAAATCTTATCATTCTAAACTACAGTAGTTCATTATTTAATGAAACTCGGGTGTGACTACTTCAATAAATCAACAATCCTTTTTTCAAATGAATAATCATGTCCTGATATTCTGACTTATAAATCAATATTTTCTTATGTCAGTTTTGTTCAACATAGGGTAACAACTGTATGATACAAGTTTTTGATTTAGAGTTAAGCAGGTAGCTGTCCCACCCCACACCATAAAGTCATATACCACACAGGCACAAAGTATTTGTACCTTTACCAAGAAAGCCTTACCAGTGTGTGTTTTCATGTGCTCGTCGAAGTACTGTTTCATGTTGAAGTCCTTGCCGCACCACTGACACATGAACTGCTTATGTCCAATGTGGATGCTCATGTGGGAGCGAAGCTGGTACTTGTATTGAAACCTTTCATCACAGTTCTGTATCGGACACAGCAGAGAGAATCTTGAATCACACTGGATGATGGATACGGCAGCAATGCTTGAGCAATGGTGCATATAACAGAAGCTTTCCCCCTCAGCATATCCTAACCCTTTCTCTGAGACTGAGGTATGTTCAACTTAAAATGGGAACTGCACCCCCCCCCATCAACTATTTTGCTTTGTTTACAGGTGAGTTACTAATGAACAAAGGAGGAAAAAATCTCCAAATAATGTCAGTTTAGCGTACTGAACCAAGCTCTATTACTGGAGGCAGAAATATAACTTCCCATAAAGTGACAAAAATGGCTATTTCATCATCTCCTAAATATAGACCTGACCGAAGAAGCTTAATAGTAGGGCATGTTAGTAGTGTGTTAAAATAAAATTTTAAGTTATATAGACAACACACACCCCACAAAGACATACAGTCCTATTTAAATAGCGATTAAACATATTGCCAATGGTGTATTTCTGAAGGTTTTGAAGAAACATAGTCTTGAACTGAGCTATACATCTCTTTCTCGAGAAACAGTGCCAAATATCCCAAGGCCACTCCCTTCTGCCTATCTTCAACATAGCAGCAATTTCCTCACCTCACACCTGAAGGGTTTCTCTCCAGAATGCTGCAGGGAATGCACCTTGAGGGACATACTGCGTTTGAACGACTTTCCACAGGTTTCACATGTAAATGGCATGTCTTTTGTATGTGCTGCAACACAGAATGTATTTATGCTCAGAATACTAAGTTCACCCAAAACATCATATAATCATATAGGAAAAAAACATATGTCCTTCTGTTATAAAACTATATTCCCATTTCTTGAATCATTTTTTTAGTCATTAATGATAATATCCTGAGTAGGAGAACAAATGATATTTAAAAGGGGAAAGAGGGAAGTGGGAGAGGGGAGAACCATACCATAAAATAAGTGCTGCCTGGTGAACTAAATACTCAAGGTCACACCATAGGAAAACTAGAAGAGAACCAGATCAGGTACCTTCACAGCTATAGCTAAGGGGAGAATTCTTATCACACAAGGGAGAGAAGCAATCAGATAAAAAGATAAACAGATAATTCCAATTACATGAAATTGAAAAGCTTTCGCAGTAACAAAAATCAGTGCCACTAAGATTAGAAGTGAAGTCACTGACTGGGAAATAAATAGTCATGTCAAACATCTCTGGTAAGGAATTTATGCCCAAGATATAGGGACCTAATATGAATGGATAAGACTAAGAGTTATTCCTCAGTAGATAAAGTGGTCAAAGGATACAAACAAATAGTTCTCAAAAGAAGAAGTAAACAACCACATGAAAGACTGCTCTCAATCACTAATAATAAGAGAAAAGCAAATCAAAAATTTTGAGGTTTCACCTCACAGTCAGCAAATTGGCAAAGATGACAAAAGATCCGAATAATTAACGTTAGAAAGGCTGAGGAAAGTCAGGCATATGGATAAACCATTGGTGGAGCTATGAGTTGATCCAATCATTCTGGAAAGCAATTTGAAATTATGCTAAGAAAGTCACTAAAAACATCCACACCTTTGACCTAAAGATCTCAGTCCAATGATGAGGTCAAAGGTAGAAAGAAAAGTCTCATTTTCCACTAAAAATATTTATAGACTGGCAAGACTTATATGAACTGATACAAAGTGAAGTAAGTAGAACAAGGAAAACAATATACACAATGACTACAACAATATGAGTGGAAAGAATAGTAACAAAAAGAAACTGAACCCTGCAGTTATAGTAACCAAGCTTGGTTCCAAAGAAGAGATGAGAAAATGTACCTTTTCTCTGTCTGCTGGAGAAGTGGACAACTATTGATGTGAGCAGTGCATATGCTGTCAGACTCAGCTGATGTGCTGGTTAATTTTGCTGCTTCTTTTCCTTCTCATTTTTTATATATTTGGAAATGAAGGTGATATAAAAACAAAAGAAATCAAGATTTTTTTTTTTTTAAAAAAAGAACTACTGTTTGATGCTTACAGGAAGGACTCAAGACTTTTTTCATTTAGTTTCAATAAGTCAAGGATGACTGAGATAAAGCAGCTCTCCCAATCTTGGTCCATGGTGGGCAGAAAGAAAAGTCTTGTAAACAAGGAAAATTACAAGTATAAGAGGATAAAGAGGACAGAAGTAGTGGCAGGAAGAACTCACCAACCATGTGCTTCCGCACATGAGCCATGGTGTAGAACTTCTTCTCACAAATCTCACAGGAAAATTTCTTTTCTGCATATCCATGGACAATCTTGATATGTTCATGAAGGGACCAGAGCTTCTTGAATGATTTGTTACAGGAAACGCACTATGTGAGTGGGATAAACAGAAAGAAACTTAATTTACAGCTCACAAGAAGCTGCATTTGCCTGCTGGCAGAAGGAACATGTGAGTTTTTAATTCATGGCAGAAGCCACAAATTCAGAGAAACCCAATTCCCGATGGCTCAGATCTTAACTAGATTTCTCCCAAATACCAAATACTCTCTATTTTTATCTGCTAAGCCTCAACATTCAGACACACTTTGGGAGATTTATTAACTATAACTAAACTAAGGCAACTCTTTGTGACCCTATTTGGGGTTTTATTTGGCAAAGATACTGGAGCAGTTTGACATTTCCTTCTCCAGAAGAGTTAGACATGACTGAAACAACAACCACAACCATCACTACCACCACCACAACAACACCACCACTACCAAGGCAAGAAGAAATGAGGAGTTGCCTTTGAATTGAGATACTGTCTGGCTAGTATCTTCTTAGTGGCATAGACAGCTAGCTCTTGCTGAAGGAACTCCAAATCCTTAATATGCAAACTGTTCACTATCCAGAGCAATTAGACTTTTCTGGTACCTCAACATGCTTTTATGTCACTTTCTTTGCAAGCCCAGCTGCTGCATGCTAAGGGGATTCAAGCCAATCTTAATAATGGCCTAAAGAAAGCATGATGAGGATAATAAATACAATGTGGAGAAAAAAACAAGACCCCCCATAATGTATACTGTATTACAATGCCACCTTTCCACTCTATCAAAATGGATAATTTAAAACTCATTCTATAGCCCCTTTTCATCAAATCAATTACAACTATTAAATGCTTCCCTTTGACACAGCTCAATACAAATTCATCAATGTAAACGTCAACACTCCTTTTCCAACAGAAATTTCAGATCTCTCTCGTTACAGTTATTATCCTTGCACCAGCCTGTCTATTGGCATTTGACTTACCACTGAATTCAATGATAATCTCTCTTACCTACAGACACACTGAGTAGGAACTGTACCTGAACAAAATGCTTCTGGTAAAAGAGATCAGGTCTAGAAAGTTTTGGGGAATTATTAAGATCCAGGGTACATACACAGAGTAATCATGCCAGCATTTAAACTAAAGAATCCAAGAATATCGGCTCTCATCAGAAACAGGTCTGGGCAGAGTTGATAAGAAAATCTATAGGTGCTAATATATTGCTCTAAGAAAAGCTACAACTTACCCAACAGACTTCTGTGGAAAAACAGTATAACATTCTACATACGAATAGTTATGATTTTTACCATCTCTCATCATGAACCTTCACCAGAAACACTAAGTTTCTATAAGCAAGGACAAAACACAACAAAGTTGTTTTTTCTTTTTAACAGATTTTGTTCACTAAGTCAACAAGCTCTATGAACAAGTCTGTATGCACAACTGACATTTGGCAAGGTGACAATTATTTTTTTAAAAAGGATTTCCTTGGTATCTGCTTGTAAGCTATACTTTCCTGAAGTTTAACATAAAATCAGAAGAATGAAGGATACTTATGAAGATCATGACAATTTTCAATATTCATCAGAAACCAGTAGTTACAGGATTTCAATTTTATCCCTAGAGTGCAGCATTGTGCTATATTTATTCCTTTTGTTCAGGATAATTCATATTAAGTCATATAGACAAAACACTTATCTCTTAAAAGAACAGCAGGTTTTTTTTCCTTTTTCTTTTTTATCCTTTGTTTTAATGGATGGGTCACTGAATGGGGGCAGGAATATATTCAGAAATGAATGTGATGTAAAGATAAAAGATATTGCAAATTTTAAAAATCACATAAAAATAAAGTAAAGCAAAGATTTCAACTGTTGGAGGTCAAGAAATGGGGTTGAAGACAGAAAGTTATATCTATTAGAAACTGATAAAAGAAGCTTTCTAAGAAAATAAATTCATTCTTTCAAAAGGTTTAAAATATTTCCATTTTGCATATCCCAAAAAGGAAGAATCTTTAAAACAGATTTAGCTTTCAGTGAATGTTCATTACTATGTATGCATATAAAAGAATCCAATGTTATTAATCAGAACACTTCTAAAAACTACTATAATAGTCAATTAGATTCACTAATCTGCATCATACATAGTTTCATTACCTTATTGATTATAATGACACTGTGCTGAAACTTTATGTAAGGAAATTACAACATATTTTTCAACCAATTCAGCCTTCAAAGTTTAGCTATTCTCATGTGCTTAGTTTCAAATTTATTCTTGTTAGCTCTCCACTGGTAAAAGCAAGCTCATTCCTGGAAATCTTTTTTCTTTTCACCTACTTGAAGTCATTAAGGATGTTATTCCCTCAGCTATACCCAAATTTGGCACTTAAACAGAAAAAACCCTTCCCCTCTACCTGACACCTCCCTATGACCTCTAACCTTTAAGACCCTAAACCAGGGGTGGGGAACCTACAGCTACATGTGGCCCTCTAGGTCCTCAAGTGTGGCCCTTTGACTGAATCCAAACTCTATGAAGTTTGAATTCAGTCAAAGGGCCACACTTGAGGACCTAGAGGGCCACATGTGGCCTTGAGGCCACAAGTTCTCCACCCTACCCTAAACTATACATGTTAACTGTTATAAGATACCGAACCTGACTGAAAAGATGGCCAACTAAGTACCAAATCAGATCATTCCTTACAGTATAGCCTTCTTCTCACACTTCCAGATTTTGGGGTCAGTTTATATTTAAAGTTTTGACTGTAAAATAGGAGACCCTAGTGCTGAAAGATTAAAATACACAATTGCTGAAAACTTACTCTAGTCTCTATTATCTATTCTCTTGGGCATATATCAAGAAAGTCTGGAGAGATAAGCATTACTCTAGGATTCCCTTCTCGTTGACCAAACCTACCTGGATGTTTTTTTCACAGTCTGTTTGCTGATGAAGGGACAGCTCACTTTCCAGGACAAACTTCTTGCCACATTTGTCACAGATCTGCATGCGCCTATGAGTGACATTCATGTGCTTCTCCAGGTACCAGCGTGTATTAAACACTCTGGGACACTTCTCACAAGTCAAAGTCTCCTTCTCTTCACACTTAGCTTTCTGCACTGGTGCCTTTGGCTCCTTTGCAGCCTTCTTCTTTCGCTTGGGAGGCTCTACACTTTTCCTACGGCCTCTGGTTGTTCTGGGTGTAGGGGAAGTGGCGGCTGCGGCGACTGATGCAGCTCTCCTTGTTCTCCTTTGGGCAACACTGACTTTCTCCACTCTCTTCTCCTTTTTCTTTTGCCGTTCATTCTCTTCATAGTCATTACTATCATCGGTGGCCTCTTCCTCACTTTCTTCCTCTTCCTCCTCACTGCTGGTTTTAAGAACTGGAGTCTCTTTTGACTGAGAGGAAACCCCCTTCTCCCCCTTAGATACATTTAATGTTTGGTTGTTAAGGTTTACCTCTACTATAATCTGTTCCCTTTTATAAGTTACTTCTTCCTCTTCTTCTTCCATGTCATCAGAGTTCTCCTGGTCTTCTTTAACAGCACGGACTTCAGCCACCGATCTGGTTTCCCTGAAGAAAGGTTGTTCTTCTGTTTCGTGGAGATGTGGTTTGCTCATTTTGGTGTCCACTAAAACAGAATACGGGCTTCCTGACTCTCTTTTGTACACTTTGGTGGACAGGTCAAGTTCTTGGTTGGCACCATGATAAAATGTGGATGGCACTTGACCACGATGGCTGTCTTCTTGTGCCATTCCTGCTACATGCACGGCACAGTTTTCAACCAGTTCTTGGCAAGAATTGGCTGTGTGGCTCATTGGCAAAGGGCCCGATTCATTAAGCAGTTTAGAAGGTGGTGAAGCAGCTTTAAAATAGTGTGGGCAATAAGACACAAAACCCGTTCCATTCACATAGAATGATAAAATTAAAAAGGGAAAGATCCTCCTCTTAGAGCCTACATGCAATTCTTCCAGTGTTTCAGCACCAAAACAGAATCAAAGAAGTTTGGTAGTATGGCAAGAGTAGCACTAGAGCTTTTTCTTTTGAAGAGCACTGCAAATGACTCGGAGCATCTTATCTACAAAGAAGAGCAGAGAGAAGGAAAAATATCAAATGCCACTACTTCCTACTTATAATACGTGCTGAATTTATCCAACAAACATTGTCTCAAGATTACTGGATCCTGAATACACCATGTAGCACATGCACCATTTAAAGGACCTAGAAGAACTAACTTGCCAGTAAGGAAAGGAACTTCACGACGCTACACACATTCAACAGATTTTTATTGAATGTTTGCTATTTGCACCATGATGCTTCTGACACTGTTCCAACACATTCCTGAAACTGAGGAGTTGATAATCTAGTTATGTAATATCCAACCTACATATAATACTCAAGGGCTTCAAAACAGGTTTTCTTTTCAGTAATTTCCATTACTTATTATACCAAGTACTTACAGAAGGGCCAGTAATTACTATGCTATGGACTTAGGGTATCTAGTGATATTTTCCCAAAGAAAAACTAAGCTACATGGTTAATCAACTTTACTGTGTTGCTACAAATGAGCTGGTTTTTATATTAGTGCAGGCAGTTATTACATTTGTGGCCTTTAAAACTAGAAACAAAGAAAGTTGTCAAAACCTATTACCCTCACCATACTAAAACTGCATATAACACATGCACACAAATAAAGACATCGGTATACTCAGTATAGATTATGTGTGTTTCCTCCAATGGTAATTCTCAATCTCTTGTGATATACATTCTTTTTAATTGTGATTATAAAAGCTTGCCTTTATATATTCCTTTAAAACTGACAAAATATTTTATACATAGGTATTATTATCATCTCTCTTCTCTAGCTGTGCTTCTGACTCTCCTGGACTTTGCCACTCAGCCTACCTTCTCACCCTGGAACTTCTTCAACACCTGAGGTTTTCTAATCCTGTAACAACCCTCTACCATGCCAGGTCATTTTCTCCTATTGATTAGTTCCCTTGGCAGGGAATGTCTCCATTCTGGGGACAGTTACAAGCTGGTTATGCTTTATTCCTCTCCTGGCTGTGCTTCAGACTCTACAAGTCACCATAAAGTCCCTGTTTAGGTACCTTCTCAACTCACCTGGCCAGACTCAGCCCGCTTTTATGTGTTATCTTTCCCCCATTACAATGTAAGCTCTTTGAGGGCAAGGATTGTATTTTATTTGTATTCCGAGGGGTACAAGTGTCTGTCACTTAGTAAACATAATGCTTGCTGCCTGTTTGCTTATTTTATAGTTAAAGAAATTGAGGCTCAGTGGATAACTTGATTTGTTCAGTAATATAAAACTATTAAGTGCCAGAGGCAGGATATGAACCAAGTCTACCTGATTCTAAGCCCCAAACTATATCTACTACACCATATACTGCCTCTGTTACTGACTTGATTCATTTTCTGAAACGCTGATATTTCTGGGGTGTTTCAATTGTTTATCAGGATAAATAATTTAAAACCAGGGTTGATCCAGGAAACCCAGAAAGACTAGTCAACTACAAAAAAAGGAATGTATGGGTTTAATATGGCATAATTATAGGACTACATAAAAGATACTGTTTTTGTCCTTAAGGAATCTATAATCTAGGTATACATATTAATAGATTCAGTTATTGAGATAATTTCAAAGTTTCAAGAAGCATTCTTTCTGGCTGGTTATTTTAAGCCATCTTTAGTCTGCATAGCACATTCTTGTAATTGTTGTTCAGTCATGTCTGACTCTTTGTGACCCCCCCCCCCCCAATTTGGGGTTTTCTTGGCAAAGATAATGGAGAGGTTTGCCATTTCCTTCTCCAGCTCATTTTACAGATGAGGAAACTGAGGTAAAAAGGGTTAAGTGACTTGCCCAGCTAGGGTCACACAGCTGGTAAGTGTCTGAAGCCAGATTTGAACTCATGCAGATGAGCCTTCCTGATTCCAAGCCCAGTGATCTATCCACTATGCCACTTAAATGCCCCTTGCACAGCCCACAGTGATCTATTTAATAAATAGGGTACTCATCACTAGCTGATTTTTTAGACTATTAGACAGAGATTTAGAATCCAGAAAGAGATAATAATCAGGTAGATATGATTCCTAGAAAAACCAAACCTAAGACATGAAAAAGAACCAAACTTCCCTTGATGACACCAACAAAGCCCTCACAGGCATTTAGCCAACCATCTATATCATTATGACTTATTTAAGCAGTACTTCAACCACATGAAGTGTCCAGCTGACAAAGCAAATTAAATTCATATGCTGATAACTATGTAGCCTTTAAAATATACCGAAGCAACTCCATAACTGGTGTTTTAAATTGCTTAAAATAGTACAGTCTTAGCCATACTTATAAATACATACGTTCTAAATTACATTGTCAATATTATTTGAATTAGTTTAGTTACTCCTTTCTCATGAGATACAGCAGAAGTCTACTGGCCGACACTATTTTATTGAGATATGGCCCAGCTCTGAAGCGTCCTCATTGCTGCTACTAGTACTGACTACAAAACAGGTTAACACTTCCAGAATAATACATGCTGAAATAATAAGCAACTGGTTTCTTCAGAAGAAAGAGGCTAAATACACTCAATAAATTTCAAAATCAGAATACACTGCACTGATGTTAGGCATACCCACAAATTTGTGTTCATTTTAAGTTATTTTTTGAGACACAGAAATTCAAATTACCTTTAGCCTTCAAAACTGATATGAATCAATAAATTAGAGATTTTTTTGGTAGTGTACAAAATTAGAAAATAGTGTCTATTCATCAAAGCTCTTACAGTCTACTTGAGCAGAAAAGACAAATACACAAGAAACAACTAGAAGTTATGTTACAGAGAGCTAACGTACTAACTATAATGTTTTTGCATTGCTCCCAGAATGTGATATAAACACATATGTACACATACATAATACACACACAGACATATACATAGACACATGCATATGCATGTACACATATAAATGTTCAATTTTTCAAGGAACAAAAATATGGTTAAACAGTATTCAAAGGTATTTGATGAAGCTGTTTCTTTTTTTCAAAATTAAAAAAAATTTCAGTTGATAAGAATGCATTTATTTTCTTTCCCTCCTAACTCTCTCCCCACCTCACTGAAAAAGAATAAAGAAAAACAAAACACTTGTAACAAATATGCATGATTGAGCAAAATAAATTCCCACAATGGTCATATCTAAAAATATAATTCTCATTCTGCATCCTGAATCTACCACACTTCTCTTTCAGGAAGTGAGACTGCTTCATCATCTGTGGAATCACAGCTAGTCATTAAGCCTTTCAAAGTTGTTTGTCTTTATAACATTGTTGTCATTGTATAAAGTGTTCTTCTGGTTCTGTTCCCTTCACTCTACATTATCCATACAAGTCTTTATGGGTTTCTCTGAGGCTTCCCCTTTTGTCATTTCTTATGGCACCATAATATTTTCCAATATTCATATACCATAATTTGTTAAGCTATTCCCCAATTGATGGGCACCATGTTAGTTTTCACTTCTTTGCCGCTATACTAAGAGCTGCTACAAATATTTTTTCTCCATATGGGTCCTTTTTCTGTTTCTTTGATCTCTTTGGTGCACAGTAGTAATATTATTATGAATGCAATCAACTATAATTCCAAAAGAGGAATGATGAAGAATTCTACCACCTCCTGATGGAGAGTAACAGACTAAAGACACAGAATGAGACATACAAAATTTGGACACTGCCAATATGGAAATCTGTTTTGCTTTAACCATGTATATTTGTTTAAAGGGTCTTCTTATTCTTTCTCAATGCGAAGGAAGGGAGAAAGGGGAGAGGAAGAGAAAATAAAGGCTGTTATGTGAAAAAAATTTAAACAATTAATTACATCTACCTATTACCCAAACTGAAAGAAAATCATTGCTATGGGAAGCCAAGTTTGTTAGATATCTTAAGTTTACAAAGCACCCAACTGGTTATAGGGAATAGGCAGAAAACATAATAATAAAAATGCCCAAAGATATTAGAATGAATGATTGAGAAGATTAAGATCTGATTAATCTTAGGCTTCTTTTTAACTAAATGTACATCTGCCAAGTAATTAATTACCTATGTTTTCTAGGTTTTCAGATGTCAAGGAAATACATATATAAAAGCCAACCATGCTGTAACTATATATGTTCAAATATGTCTTGTAAAGGCTGACCGCTAGACAGCCTACAATGTCATAAAAAAATCAAGGAAGGCTTCCTGAATGACTCCTAGAAAACTTATGGGAGAGTAAGAGTAAAAGACGGGCAAGATGGATGAGCTATGATCTGCATCACTGGAATATCTATATATTATGAGGTCACTGATAGACTTGACTATTTATAGAAACACTATATAAAAGTTAGGAGGTGCATTGGATAACGTGCCAAGCTTGGAGTCAGAAACACTCATCTTCTCGAGTTTAAATCTGACCTCAGACACTAGCTGTGTGACCCCAGGCAAGTCACTTAACCTTGTTTGCCTGATTTTCCTTACCTGTCAAATGAGCTGGAGAAAGAAATGGCAAACCACTCCAGTAGCTTTGCCAAGAAAGCTTCAAATGGGGTCACAAAGAGTCGGACACAACTGAAAAGGACTAAACAACACATAAAAGTTATATTAACAATATCCAAATGAAACTACAGAGAGGAACAAAGAACTACCTAAGGTAGTTTTTTTCACTGACTTTCTTAGGATAAATTTAATATTTGTTTTCTAGCATCATTATTATTGTTTTTCTATGTTCTTCAGGATTTTAAAGAAACCTTAGTAGAGACAAAGTTTCCAGCTGTGACACTTACTAGTTCTGTCAATCAGCAAGTATTTATTAAGCACCTACTGAGTGCCAGGCACTATGCTAGGCATCAGGGATACAAATACAATTAAGGAAACTATCATACTCACAAGAAGATTATATTCTGATTGGATATTTGGGGTGAGGCAGAGGAAGGAGTCAAAAATAAAGCCAGTTATGAACTTGGACCACTAGAAGAATGGGGGTACCTTTCATAAAAATAGAGAACAGTGAAAAAGGGTAAATATGAAGGGTGAACACAAATTATGTTTCAGATATTCTGAGTTTGAGGTATCTCTAAGACCTCTCAAATATCTGAAAAGCAACTGGGGTGATGAGGGACTGAAATTCAGGGGGAGAACCTGAGGCTGGCTATATAGCTCTGAGTCATCTACCTGGAGTTGATCATTAAACCCATAGAAGCTGATGAGGTTACCCAGAGAGTACAGAGAGAGAAGAGTAGGGGACCCAGGGGAAAGGCTTGGGGAATAACCACAGTTGGAAACAAACTGGATGGATGGATGTTAAGTTAGCAAGAAACCATCAGAAAGATTGGATTAGACTCAGGAGAGAATAGTGTCATAAAAAGCCCAGGAGGACACAGTATCTAGGAAGACAAGGTGATCACCAGTATCAAATACTGCAGATACATGAAGAAGAGTTACGCCTGAGAAAAGACCATCAGATTTGGTAATAAAAGATCACTAGTAACTTTGGAGGGAGTAGTTTAAGTTGAGTGATTAGGCTAGAAGCAAGAATATAAAGAACTGAGAAGTGAGTGAGAGAAGACGAAGTGGAGGCAGGGAGTACAAACAGTTTTTCTAGGAGTTTTGTCAAGAACTGGAGGAGATGGTTGGGTCTAATGAAAGTTTCTTAAGAATGGGGAGAATTGGGTATATTTGGAATCAGCAGAGAAAAAAGGGAGAAGCTGAAAATCAGAGAAGATGATGGGGGGCAATCTGGAGAAGACAAGGGCACATGTAGAGAGGTTAGCCTTGGCAAGGAGAAGGGCCACCTCAATAGAATGGAGGAAAGGAGGAAGAAGAAGAGAATGGTGTCAAGGGGATTTGGAAATGAAGAGAAGAGAGGCAGAGTCAAACTGACAGAGTGAAAGGTCACAATTAGTGAACCTCTCCCCAAACCTCTTCTATAGCAACTACAGAAAGTGTGCCAAACCAAATTCTGAATGGGAAAGCCAAGAAAAAGTTAGAATGAAATAGGCTCGAAAAATGAGCAAACAACAACAACAATAACAAAAGAACTTGACCATAAATAGCTACTATGGTGACAGAGAAACTCAAGGCAAAATCTCAGAAAGCAATGACTTGAAAACATCTATAAGCAAAGCTTCAGAGACAAATGCAGATCAGACACAAACCCAACAAGAATTCCTAGAAGAGATCATCACCAGGCACCAGCACCGCTTAGTACTGTCCCGTACTTAGTACAAGCCGCAGGGTTTCTGCGGCTTGACCCAGTTTGTTCTAGGCAGCGAGATCAAGGAGATGTTGAGGTTCACACCAGACAAGAAGCTGTGGCTGGAGCAGCTGCACACCCTGAACAGATGGTGGCTGAAGGGCCAGGAGCTGAGCCCCTGGGAGCCTGTACTGCCCTGGCAGGCAGCTTGGTTGGGCTTCTCCATCTAGAGGAGATTTGCTTTTAAGGCATACCAAAATGGAATGTTCGTTTTTACTAATTTCCTTATACCAGCCTGGATTGTTCACTATTATGTCAAATACTATGTACAAACTAGGCCATATGGCATCATTGAAAAGAAACCCAAAATATTTCCAGGTGATAAAATTCTGAACTGGAGAAGTGATTCCGCCAATGAAAGTTTGTGATATACATGATTATCATTAAAAAACATTCTTAAAAATTCCAAAAAAAAAAAAGAATGCCTAGAAGAACTAAAGAAAGACAATCTTTTAAAAGAGCAAAAAAAAAGATTTTAAAAATTAAAAGAGCAAGAGAGGAAAAATTAGAAAACAAAATTAAGATGGAACTCATGGCAAATAGCCTCAATATTCTCAATAAATAAGCAAGTTCTAAACTGAGAAGCTGGGAGGGAAGGGTGGGAACCTTGAGAAATGACTTGGAATAGCTTCTGCATGGAGCGATCTAGACAATTAGTTAGGAAGGAATAAAAGGACAGCCTTATTGTGGTGAGGGAACAGTTGAGATTACTTAACAGAAACCTGTAAGGTATACAGTTAGCCCAGCTGTTCTCCTAGTTCCATTTAGCTGCACTTGAGTAGAAATAGGGGAGGCATATGGAGGCAATCATTTAGGAATGGGATTTGGCAAGGATCACCAGAGACAATATAAGGAGATAAAGGTTTCAATAACAGAGGACAGTGGTAGAGTTAAATGAGCTAACTCTAGGATCATGACTGGAGAAGGTAGAAAGTAAAGTTATAGAGGAAGAATGGCCTTTGAAAGTAACAAGGACTGGAGAGGCTTGAGGTCTCAGTGAGAATGAAGAATAGGTTTAAGAGGGGTGAGGCACAGAGATGGAATGATAGAAGGTTACAGTTAAATAAAAGAATGCCAGAATTTTTAATTAAGAAACAATCAAGTAATTTTACATTTATATAAGCTATAAAATGGGAATAATCCTTGCCCCACCACTTCATAGTGTTGTTGTAGGAAAATAAAGTTATAAAGAACCACAAATTTTAAGGGTGTTCAGGTATTTATTAATCCAGTAAACATTTATTAAGAATTTCAATCAACGAATACTTATTAAGGATCCATTAGATGCAAAGCATTGTATTAGCATTGGGGTATAGAGATGAAATGAAAAATAGCCTCTGCTCTCAAGAAACTTGTGTTCTTTTTGGGATACATGATAATTTGAGGAGGGAGAAAGAGCACTAACAACCTGGGAAGGCAGAGAATCAAAAAAGGCAGGTGGTACATAGGAAATGGCACCTGAGATATGACTTAAAAGAACTTAAGGATTCTAACAGGTGAAAACAAGGAAGTTCATTCTATGCCAGAGCAAGGAGAGCTTGTGTAAAGGCAAAAAAGCCAAGAGGTAGTATATACAATTATAATGACATTAGGAAACAAGTAGACCATACTGGCTAGACCAAGGCGAGTGTAAAAAAGGAAATAAAGTGAAATAAGTCTGGAAACATAGGCTAGAACCACACTATGAAGAATTTTAAATAAAAATGCCTAGCATTTATAAAGTGCTTTACAGTTATCTCATTTGATTCTCACAAGCCTGGGACGTAGGTACTATTATTATCCACCATTTTACAAATGAGGAAACTGAGGCAAACAGAGGTTAAATGACTTACCTCAGGCTACACACCTGGCGTCTGAGGCTGGATTTGAACTTTCGTCTTCCCAAACTCCAGGTCTAGTGCTCTATCCACTGTACCACTTAAATGCCAGTCTGGTGAAGCTAACAGAGCTGTGGTCCTGGAGCTAGGAAACCAATCTGACTTTGAAACTCATCTTATATGCTAACCAGATGCATTATCAAGGTAAATCACTTCATCCTTCAGAAGCTGTTTTTCATTCAGTAAAATGAAGAGGATGCCTGCATTACCTATTTCACAGGGTTATTGTGAAGAAACAATTTTGCAAATGTAGTTACAAATGTTAATCTTTATGTAACCTACTCCTTACCCTGAAAGAACTTGTAATCTGGTTGAGGAAACAATTATGTAAGTAACACAGAAATTCTAAGTACTATAATAATCTCACTACTTTATATCTATACTGTACTTTATCATTTAAACACTGTTTTCACATACGACAACACTGTGAAGTGGGAAAAGACCAAAAAGCAGTTACTCCTAGGCATAGTAAAGAGTAGTGTCTAACAACATAGAGATATAGGTTTAATACTAGCTGAAAGGAGCAAAAATGAATCTACATCACAGAATGCCAGAGTTGGAAGAACCTTTAGATATCTTTTAGTTTCTCCTATACCTGAAAGGGGCAGCGAGGCACAGTGGATAGAGGTCCAGATCTGGAGTCAGGACGACCCGAGTTCAATTCCTGCTTTAGACACTACCTGTAAGACCCTGGGCAAGTCACTTAAATCTTATTGTCTCAGTTTTTTCATCTGTCAAACGAGCTGCAGAAGGAAATGGCAAACCACTCCAGCATCTTTGCCAAGGAAACCCCAAATAGCATCACAAAGAGTTGGACACAACTGAAATGACTGAACAACAACATACTTGAATGAAGTCTTCTCTACAACATGCCTATAAACTGATTAATCAGGGTCCACTTAAAGATATCCGATGAAAGAAGATCCACTACTTGCCCCAGCAGTCCATTCTACTTTTGCACAACTCTAATTGTTAGGAATATTTTCCTTACATCAAGCTGAAACTGGCCTCTTACAGCTTTCAACCACTCCTCTGAGTTCTACAGTTTACCCTGCAAAGCAGATTAAATGTAGTTCTTTCATGCGATAAGTATCAAATATGCATATGTGAAGGACCACCTTTTACTTCTAAACCTTCTCTTCTCCAGGCTATACATTTCCAAATTCCTTCAAGCAATCCTTGCAGGGATTTTGTCTTTAGTTACCTTATCATCCCTGTTACCCTCCTCAAGCTGTGCTGAAGCTTGTTAATGTCTTACCTAAGATGAAGTGGCCAGAAAGAATACTGCAGGCATAGTCTAAACAAGGCAGAGTCTAAGACCAATGATTCCCTTCCTCTGGACACTATACTCTTCTAAATTCAGCCTAAGAGATCGAGTTGGCATTTTAGCTTCCATGTCGCCCACTGACTTCTATTGGGTCCACAATTCAATAAAACAAGACATTTTTCAGATAATTGTCATCTAGGCACATCTCCTTATCTTATGCTTGCCAGTCAATCTGGAAAAGCATTATGAAATGCTTACTATGTGTCAGGTACCATGTTAAACGCTGGGGATAAAAAGAAAGGCAAAATAAAAAAAAAAATTGGGCCCTCAAGGCAGTTGATTGTTTTTGTTGATGTTGTTCAGTCATGTCCAATTCTTCATGAACATAACACACCAGGCCCTTTTAACCTCCTCTATCCCTCAAAGTCTGTCCAAGTTGACATTCGTTGTTTCCCTATCTATTCATCTCATCCTCTGCTGTCCTCTTTTCTTTTTGCCTTCAATCTTTCCCAACATCAGGGTCTTTTCCAATTCGTCCTGACTTCTCATTATGTGGCCAAAGTATTTAAGCTTCGGCTTCAGTATTTGACCTTCCAGTGAACAGCCTGAATTAATTTCTTTAAGTACTGACTGATTTGACCTGTTTGCTGTCCAAGGCACTCACAAAAGTCTTCTCCAGCAAGGAATAGTTTACCTGTCAGACTTATGGGAAAGGGAAGAATTCATGACCCAACAAGAGACAGAGAGTGTTACAAAATGCAAAATAGATATTTTGATTATATTAAATTAAAAAGTTTTTGTGCAAACAAAGCCAATGCAACAAAGATTAGGAGGGAAGCAGAAAATTGGGAAAGAATTTTTACAACCAGTGTCTCTGATAAAGGCCTCATACCTAAAATATACAGAGAACTGAGTCAAATTTATAGGAATACAAGTCATTCCTTAATTGAGAAATGGTCAAAGGATATGAACAGGCAGTTTTCAGAGGAAGAAATTAAAGATATCTATAGGCATATGAAAAAATGCTCTAAATCACTACTAATTTGAGAAACGCAAATCAAAACAACTCTTAGGTACCACATCTCTCCTGTCAGATTGGCTAACATAACAAAACAAGAAAATCATAAATATTGGAGAAGATGTGGGAAAATAGGAACATTGTTACATTGCTGATAGAGCTGTGAACTGATCCAACCATTCTGGAGAGCCATTTGGAACCACGCCCAAAGGGCTATAAAAATGTGCATACCCTTTGACCCAGCAATACCACTTCTTGGGATGTATTCCAAAGAGATCACACAAATGGGAAATGGACCAGCACATACAAAAATATTTATAGCAGCTCTTTTTGTGGTGGAAAAGAATTGGAAATCAAGGGGATGCCTATTAATTGGGGAATGGCTAAACAAGTTGTGGTATATGAATGTAATGGAATACTATTGTTCTATAAGAAATGAGGAGCAGATGGACTTCATTACAACCTGGAAAGACTTATATGAACTGATGCTGAGTGAGGGGAGCAGAACCAGGAGATCATCATACATGATTATGGACACACAGTATCTGTAAGGACTAACTTTGATAGACTTGGCTCCTCTCATCAATGCAAGGTTCAAAGACAGCTCCAAAAGATTCATGATGGAAAAAGCTATGCATATCCAGAGAAAGAATAATGGAGTTGAATGTATATTGAGGCAAACTATTCGTTCTCTTTTTTTCCCTCTTTTTTGGTTTTGTTTCTCCTCTCTCATGATTCATTCCATTGGTTATAATTCTTCTTTACAACTGGACTATTATGTATGTAAGTTCAATGTGAAGGTGTATGTAGAACCTACATAGGATTACATGCTGTCTTGGTGGGAGGGGGGGAGGGGAGGAGAGGGAGGGAGAGAAAATTTAGAACCCAAAAACTTGTGGAATTGAGTGCTATAAACTAAAAATAAAAAATAAATTTATTTAAATTTTTAAAAAAAAGTCTTCTCCAGCTGCTGCTGGAGATTTGAAAGAATTGATTCAGTGGCATATAGCTTTCCTTATAGTCCAATTATCATAGCTACCATACACTGCTACTAGAAAAACCACAACTTTGACTACATAGACCTTTGTCAGCAAGGTGATGTGTCTGCTTTTCAGAATGCTGTCCAGATTTGCCACAGCTTTCCTTCCAAGAAGCAGATGTCCTTTAAGTTCATTGCTGCAGTCGATGTCTGCAATGATCTTTGAGCCCAGGAATATAAAATCTGACACTGCTTCCATGTTTTCTTCATCTATATGCCATGAAGTGATGGGACCAGGTGCCAAGATGTGTTGTTTTTTTTTTAATGTTAATCTTGAAGCCAGCTTTTGCACCCTCCTCTAGAGGCTTCTTAATTCCTCTTCACTTTCTGCTAACAGAGGGGTATCATTTGCCTACCTGAGATTGTTCATATTTCTCCCAGCCACCTTAATTACAGTTTTTTATTCACTTAGTCTTGCATTTCACATGACGTACTCTGCATATAAGTTAAATAAATAAGGTGACAATACGCAGCCTTCTTGTAATCCTCTTCCAATCTTAAACCAATAAGTTGTTCCACATTCAGTTCTAACTGTTGCTGGAACCTATTTTATATATTGGAATTAATTTTTTTCCTTATTAAGTTTCATTGCATTAGTTTAGTCCCATTGTTCTAGCCTATTAAGACTTTTTTGGATGACAACTTTGTCAGTTAACTCTTTACTATCCAAAGAAATGTTTCACGTTCACTCCACATATTCCATCAGTTGCCAAATCTTATCATAAGATCATAGAATCACATATCTAGAGTTGGAAAAGATCTCAGAGACCATCTAGACCATAGTTGAGGAAGCTGGGGCTGAGAGAGGCTGAGTGAATTAAGCAAAGTTACAGTCAGTAAATGGTAGAGCCCAGATTCTAACTCAGTTCCTCTGGCTCCAAAGTCAGAGATCATTCTACTGTACCACAGCGCCTCACCAAATCTTGATTCTATTTCTACATCTCCTGAATACATTGACCCCTTACCACACAAAGCCACCAAACTAATTCAAGCCCTTACCACCTCTCACCTAGACTACAGCAGTAGCCTTCCTACCTGGAGCCTTTCACTTTTTTTTTTTAATAAACAAAGCCTTTTATTAATCAATCTAGTATGGTTCATTCTAAAGTTTGTTGTTGGCAGTTGCCAACCACATGTCCAGCAATTCTATCCAGGTCTCTCGGTCCCTGAGGTATCAGCTTTTGGCCCCTATCCTAGTCCTTCTCCACCATCTTGAGGCCTCCATGTAACCCTCACAGCTTGCAAGACTCTTTGGGCAACACTTTCAGAGTCTCTGATGAATTGACTGGCATGACCTCACTGCATGGTGCCCCCACCATAGATCTTGATGATGGATCCTATACCTGCACCACCTCAGAGGTACGGTGCCGGACTGTGGAACTTTGTGTGTAGAACCAGTTCTCATGGTAGAGAGTCAGCTCCTTATATGTTTAGCCCATTTTACCATATACACAAATTTGAGGACTTACAGCTTCCTTGATTTTCTAGGAAGGTAACCAAAGCCCTGACAAACTTCTGTTGGTCCACATCTTTCACTATGACTCCAGGTATCATGTGGCCTCCACAAAACCAACCAAGGGAAAGCAAGCCACTCTATTTTTGCTGATTCTTCCTAAGTCTTCTCCTCAGCAACTGTTTTAATTTTTTTCCACTTAAGCCCCCAACAAAATCTCAACACTGCACACTTACAGCAGATTACTGAGCTATGTAGTTTACAGAGAAAATTGAATTTGACATAGTTTCTTCAATATCTCTCTCCTCCCCCTTATCACTTTTCATTGCCCATTTCTCCTTCCCTTGAGTTATTAGAGAAGATGTACCTGTATTACTTCCTAGGAATAATCCTTCTATCCATTTATGTCCTTGATCCATTTCCTTCCTGCTTCCCTGTAGAACCTTGCTCCAGGAATCAACTCTTCAATTTCATAATTGTCCCTCTTCTCCAATGCCTCCTTACCGCCTGTTTACAAACTTTCCCAGGTCTCCTCAATCCTTTGAAAAAAAAAAAAAGGCCTTCTCTTTATCACTTTTTTAAAATTATGAAGGAATTGTAAACATTTCACAAACGTAACAAACATGAATATTTAAATATAAAAGGACTGTATGTGAAAGTTTTTTAAAGAGTAAATTACATTTAACATAATGTCAAAACTGTCGGGTTTGTGTCCTCTTCTGAACTCCCCTGTATTCTCTTCTGTATATTTTTAATGATTCTTTGATAATCTTTTATTTTCATCATTATTAGTTTCTATTCTAAAAATAAAAGTCTTCTCTTATAACAAATAAGCGTACTCAAACAAAGCAAATTTAAAAATGAGCTGTGTCCAGTGGTGTACTGATAAATGTTTAACAACCAGCTCTCCATTAAAAAAAGTATGTGTGGGATACTTTTAGGTGAAATATGTATTATTAACACTTCTCAATTCCTTTAAATTTGAGACCAGAGGTGTCAAACACAATGCCCTAACCAGATTAAAATTTAATTGAGAAACACTTAGATAAAAATACAATTGAACATAGATACTGTTAATATGTGGTTTTCTAAGTCAACATTCTACTGGCAAGGATCCTTATGTACTGTTCAGTGGCCCCAACTCTACTTGAGTTTGACACCACTAGTCTAGACAATCAACAAAATAATAAATCAATCCCTGATTTGCAGCGCTTGACAATTTCCAACATATAAAATGCCCATACTCAAAATCTGACAATCAATACCAGCTGGCTCTAGCATATTACTAGATGTCTGAAAAAATATATGACTTATTCTCCACCTCTAATCTATCACTCTCTGCTAAAAATTAGGAAGCATATTCATCATCAGTCTTCTGGAATTATGACTGATCACTGAATTGGATCATAATTCTTGAGCCCAAATTGTTTTTTCCTTTACATTAGTGTAATTATTGTATGGGCATTGGATTTGGTCCAGGGAGGGAATAACATACTTTGTTAAGTACAGAAATCAAACTTGCCCTACAAGCAAGTAGGAGCAGAAGGGGAAAGAAAAGGGGGGGGGGGGTTAGAAGGGAGGGAAGAAGGAGTAAGGGAAAAGGGTAAGATGGGGGGGCTAAAAGGGAGGGAATATGTAGGGCGGTGGCGGTCAAAAGGAAAACTTTTGAGGAGCGGAAGGGAAAAGGGAAAAATAAAAACATAAACATGGGAGGAAATAGGATAGAAAAAAAGACACAGGCAGTAATCATAACTGTGAATGTGAATGTGATGAACTCTCACATAAAATGGATGTGGATAGTGGAATGGATTAAAATCCCAAATCCTACAATATGTTGTTTACAAGAAACATATTTGAAACAGGGAGATACACCCATGATAAAGGTAAAAGGCTGGAGTAGAATATATTATGCTTCAGCTGAAGTAAAAAAAAGCAGGGGTAGCAATCCTAATCTCAGACAAAGCAAAAGCAAAGACAGATGTAATTAAAAGAGATAAGGAAGAAAATTATATCCTGATAAAAGACACCACAGACAATGAAAAAATATCATTACCTAACATATCTGTACCAAATAGCACAGCATCCAAATTCTCAGAGGAGAAGTTAAGGAAGTTACAGCAAGAAACAGACAGCAAAACTATACTAGTGGGGGACCTCAACCTCCCTTTCTCTGAACTTGATAAATCTAACCTCAAAATAAACAAGAAAGAAGTTAAGGAGGTAAATAGAACTTTAGAAAAGGTAGATACGATAGCCCTCTGGAGAAAACTGAATGGGGACAGAAAGGAATATACATTTTTCTCAGCAGTACGTGGCACATACACAAAGAGTGACCATGTACTATGGCATAAAAACCTCACAATCCAGTGCAGAAAGGCAGAAATAGACAATGCATCCTTTTCAGATCATGATGCAGTAAATATTACTTATAATAAAGGACCATGGAAAGACAGACTAAGAATTGGGAACTAAATAATCTAATCATAAGAGTGAGTGGGTTAAAGAACAAATCATAGAAACAATAAATAACTTCACTCAAGAGAATGACAATAATGAGACAACATATCAAAACTTATGGGATACAGCAAAAGCAGTTCTTAGGGGAAGTTTTATATCTCTGAATGCTTACATGAATAAAATAGCGAAAAAGGAGAACAATGAATTGGGCATGCAACTGAAAAAGCTAGAAAAAGAACAAACTGAAAATCCTCAACTAAATACCAAATTAGAAATACTGAAAACCAAAGGAAAGATTAATAAAATTGAAATCAAGAAAACTATTGAACTAATAATAATAATAAATAAAACAAAGAGCTGGCTTTATGAAAAAATCAACAAAATTGATAAACCTTTGGTCAATATGATTTAAAAAAAGAAGAAAACCAAATTACCAGTATCAAAAATGAAAAAGGTGAATTCGCCTCCAACGAAGAGGAAATTAAAACAATAATTAGGAATTATTATGCCCAACTGCATGCCCATAAATTTGATAATCTTAGAGAAATGGATGAATATTTACAAGAACATAAACTGCTTAGATTAACAGAAGAGGAAGCAAAATACCTAAATAACCCCATCTCAGAAAAAGGAATTGAGCAAGCCATCAATGAACTTCCTACAAAAAATCTCCAGGGCCAGATGGATTTACAAGTGAATTCTATCAAACATTTAAAGAATAATTAATTCTCATACTTTATAGACTATTTGGTAAACTAGGTGAAGGAGTCCTACCAAATTCTTTTTATGACACAAATCAAAACGAAGAGTCAAAAGAAGAATCAAAACAGAGAAAGAAAATTATAGACCAATTTCCCTAATGAATGTTCATGCAAAAATTTTAAGTAAAATATTAGCCAAAAGATTAGAGCAACTTATCACGAGAATAATACACTATGGCCAGGTAGGATTTATTCCAGGAATGCAAGGCTGGTTCAATATTAGGAAAACTTTCAGCACAAGTGATCATAGCAGCAACAAAACTAGCAGAAACCATATGATTATCTCAATAGATGCAGAAAAAGCTTTTTGACAAAATACAACACCTATTCCTATTAAAAACACTTGGTAGCATAGGAATAAACAGAATCTTCCTTAAAATGAAAGCAGCATTTAGCTAAAACCATCTGCAAGCATTATATGTAATGGGGATAAGCTAGATGCATTCCCAATAAGATCAGGGGTGAAACAAGGATGTCCATTATCACCCCTATTATTCAATTTGGTACTAGAAATGTTAGTTCTAGCAATAAGAAAAGAATAAGAAATTGAAGGAATTAGAATAGGAAAAGAAGAAACTACATTATCACTCTTTGCAGATGATATTATAATTTACTTAGAGAATCCTAAAAATCAAGTAAAAAATTACTTGAAATGATAAAAAAAAAACTTTAGCAAAGTTGCAGGGTATAAAATAAACCCACAAAAATCCTTAGCATTCCTATATATTACCAACAGCAAGAGACAGAAAGAGAAATTCCATTTAAAGTTACTGTAGACACTATAAAATATCTGGGAGTCTACCTGCCAAGACAAACCCAGGGCCTATATGAACACAATTACAAAACACTTTTCACACAAATAAAGTCAGATCTAAACAAATGGAAAAACATCAGTTGCTCATGGTTAGGCCGAGCTAATAGAATAAAAATGACAATTTTACCTAAATTAATTTACTTATTCAGTGCCATACCAATCAAACTACCAAAAAAGTATTTTATGGAGCTGGATAAATAACAAAATTCATCTGGAAGAACAAAAGGTCCAGAATATCAAGCGAATTAATGAAAAGAAATGCTAGGGAAGGTGGCCTAGCCATACCAGATATTAAACTGTATTATAAAGCAGTAGTCCTCAAAACTACTTGGTACTGGCTAAGAAACAGAGTGGTGGATCAGTGGAATGAGTAGGTTAGGTACACAAGATGCAGTAGTGAATGACTATAGCAACCTACTCTTTGATAAACCCAAAGAATGCAGCTTCTGGGTTAAGAATTCACTATTTCACAAAAACTGCTGGGAAAACTGGAAAACAGTATGGCAGAAACTGGGCATAGACCAATATCTTATACCGTATATCAAAATAAAGTCAAAATGGGTTCACGATTTGGATATAAAGGCTGATACTATAAGCAATTTGGGAGAGCAAGGAACAGTTTACCTGTCAAATTTATGGAGAAGAGAAGAATTCATGACCCAACAAGAGACAGAGAGTGTTACAAAATGCAAAATAGATATTTTGATTATATTAAATTAAAAAGTTTTTGTACAAACAAAGCCAACGCAACAAAGATTAGGAGGGAAGCAGAAAATTGGGAAAGAATTTTTACAACTAGTGTATCTGATAAAGGCCTCATATCTAAAATATACAGAGAACTGAGTCAAATTTATAGGAATACAAGTCATTCCTTAATTGAGAAATGGTCAAAGGATATGAACAGGCAGTTTTCAGAGGAAGAAATTAAATATATCTATAGGCATATGAAAAAATGCTCTAAATCACTACTGATTTGAGAATACAAATCAAAACAACTCTTAGGTACCACATCTCTCCTGTCAGATTGGCTAACATAACAAAACAGGAAAATCATAAACATTGGAGATGTGGGAAAACAGGAACAGTGCTACATTGTTGCTGTAGTTGTGAACTGATCCAGCCATTCTGGAGAGCAATTTGGAACTATACCCAAAAGGCTATAAAAATGTTTATACTCTTTGACCCAGGAGATCATACAAGGGGGAAAGGGACCCATGTGTACAAAAATATTTATAGCAGCTCTTTTTGTGGTGGAAAAGAATTAGAAATCAAGGGGATGTCCATCAATTGGGGAATGGCTAAACAAGTTGTATTATATGAATGCAATGGAATACTACTGTGCTATAAGAAATGAGGAGCAGATGGACTTCATAATAACCTGGAAAGACTTACGTGATCTGATGCTGAGTGAGGGGAGCAGAACCAGGAGAACATTATACATGATTACAGACACATGGTATCTGTGATGACTAACTTTGATAGACTTGGCTCTTCTCAGCAATACAAGGTTCAAAGACAGCTCCAAAAGACTCATGAGAAAAAGCTATCCACATCCAGAGAAAGAATTATGGAGTCTGAATGCAGATTGAGGCAAACTATTTGCTCCCTTTTTTTTTCTTCTTTTTTGGTTTTGTTTCTTCTTTCTCATGATTCATTCCATTGGTTATAATTCTTTACAACTTGACTATTGTGTAAATAAGTTTAATGTGAAGGTATATGTAGAACTGATATCGGATTACATGCCATCTTGGGGGGGAGGGAAGAGGAGAGGAAGGGGGAGAAAATTTAGAACTGAAAAACTTGTGGAACTGAATGTTATAAACTAAAAATTAAATAAAGTTACTGTAGACATTATAATAAAAAAACAAATACTGGGGGTGCATAATCAAAAAAAATTTTAAACTACCTGTCTAGGTAAAAGGGATATTAAAGGCCTGAATGAAGACAGTTGGTAGCCATATTGGTGGAAAGAAGGGATGGAGATGAAATGTTATGGAGCTAGCACTGATAACACTATGCAACACTATTGCCTATAGGTATACTGAGGCGAAGAGAGGAGTCCAAGACAAATCCAAGATTTTAATGAGAATTTGATGAGAAGACCATAGTGGTTTAAAAACAAAACACAAAATGGGAAACTTAGGAAGAGGGGTAGAATTAGAGAAGGGAAAAGATAATGAATTTTGTTTTGGATATTGTGAGATTGAGATGCCCACCAAAAGGCTGCAATTTGCAATTACATTTGTCTGCAAGTATACACACAGGTCTCCCAGATAGTTTCTGTGGTGATTTTTAAAAGCCTCTACCTGCCCCTTCTATTCCATCCAGCTAAATTCCTGTCTCTTATTTCACCTTCACAGCAAAACTTGAAAATGCTTGCTTATAATCCATTGCTTTCACTACCCATTCTCTCAATGTGTACCAATCTGGCTTCCCCTTTTCCCTTACAAAGACCCTACCACAACTACTCTCTCTCTCACATGTCATCACGGACATCCTAACTGCTAAATGAATGAAAAAGCATTTACTAAGCACTTATTAGGTACAAAGCATTGCATTAAGGGCTGGAGATACAAATAAAAAGGATAGTTACTAATCTTAAACAGCTCATATTCTAAGAAAGACAATAATAAATAAGTTTCAGCTACAAATCAGGTGATCCTTAAAATGTAGCATTAAAGTAGATGGCAATGTATCTTTTAAACATGTATTTCTAATGTTGAACCACTTGTCAGTGTTAAGAACGTTGGTGGCCAGAACTATTTTTTCTCTGGGTCTTGTTGCAACAATTCAGCTAGCAGCTGCTGTGGGGGTGAAAAACCAACACAAGTCCAACAACAAAAACGCTGCAAGCCCAGGTTCTTTTGATCTGCTTTACTAAGGAAAGCAACATTAAGGGGTTAACAATCTTACTTTAATCCAACATAGAAATATCATCCACTCAGCTCAGAGGGAAAAGCCAGCACCCTCAGCTTCAGAGCAAATACAAAGAGAGCAAATAAACACGAATCAACAGACAGATTTCTGTCTCACAATCACAATATACAGTTACCAGAGAAGCATCAATATCAAAGCCAGGGAGCTAATAACAATGGCTGGCCTAGAGTCAAGCACCACTCCTGCTGTGGCTCAGAGCTCTGAAAGAGAAAGCCAACCTCTGCATTTATATATCTTGTTCAGGGTCAAAGGTGAGTCACACATGCAACTCGTCCACGTGACCTAAAATCGTCACCAAAATGCAACTTAAACCCATGTGGTCTAAAAGCCTCTGATGTCACAAACATGTCACTCAAACCCATGTAAACTAGGCTTTCCCTTGAAGTAAGGAGGTCATCAAAGACTCCTAATTTAATCAAGGAAACAAAGACCAAACTCTTCAAGGGCACTTGGTTGAATAAGTGCTAAGAGCCCATCGTGATTCCCAATACAGTCTTCAGCTACTATGACTCCTAAGAAGGTGGAGGCTGCATCACCTGCAGAGGTAGGTAACAAGTCTCATTTCCACAAGGGTTACTTCCTTGGACTATGGCTATGGGAGTCAAGCTGGAAGCAGGATTGTTGAGGGTCAGTGCTGTTTCCAGAGTTCTTGGGGATGACCTGTCCATCAGTGGCAGTTGGTTTTCAATTGGTGTTGGTGGTAGGGATGACAGGCCCCATTTCTATGAGAGGTGCTTCCCTAGATGATGGATGGGAGTCAATAAATAAGTCAACAAACATTTATTAAGCACTTAGTATGTGCCAGGTTTTGTGCTAGGGTCAGACTTGAAATAGAATCAAGTGGTCTGAGGAGCACTACTATTCCCAGGGCTCTTGTGCTTACCAGACTATGAGGGGTGGCTGGTCAGTAACTGGTGCTGGTAATGGTGGGGAAGGCAGGTCCTTCTCTGTGATAATGGCTCACATAATGATGGCTGCAAGGACCTGGCTCAAAGCAGGGCTAATCTCTACCTTCTTTAAGCTCTCTAGTTACTGACCATACCCTTCACCCTGCTCTCCAGCTACTCTGTCCTCATCAAGTTTCAGAAACATCATGATTTCCTGGTTTTCCAAACACTCCCATTTTCTTCACTGGTTCCTCAATCTCTTCTAGACCCCTTAATATAAGGTTCTTTCCTAAGTGCTTGACCTTGTCCCTCTTCTTTCTACACAGATGACAACCAACTATCTATCTATATAAAAATGTATATATCATATATATGTATATATATATAAAACATAGACATACATGTGTGTATATATACATGTATATGTATATGTATTTGTATATGTATATGTGTGTTTATACACATACACACCTGGATATCCCAAAGGCACCTTGTCCTAAATATGTCTAAAACCTAGGCAACTATCTTTCTTCAAAAACCTATTCCTCCTTCCCACTTTACTGTTTTTGTTCATGGCACCACATGTGCCTAATCTTTGGGTTATCTTTGACTCTTCCTTCTTCCTCACTTCCCTGATATCCAATCATTTACTGTCTTATTATACCTCTGCTACATCTCTAGGATATAACCTATCCCACTGTCCTTCATTATGATCTACCTAAACTAATACAATAGAGACAGAGAGAACTGTTGGGAAGCCACTCATTGTCATGCTCCAATCCATCTTTTATTCTGTTGGTAAAGTTTTTCTTATGCATAAAAATGGTCATTTTATTCAACTGTTAAAATTTTTCACTGGCTCCTTGTTGACTAAAAAATAAAATTCAAAATCCTTTGTTTGGCCCTCCAAAATCCAACACCCTACCTTTTCAACTTTATCTCATATTACTTGTCTTCACACACTCCCTTAGCCAACATGACTAGTCTCCCCTTTTCCCTTTAATTGTCCCCTATAACTGGAATATGTCCCTCCTCTCTGACTTCACCTACTGAACTCCCAACTCATGAGGCAGTAGATAAGAATTTAATAAATGCCTGTTGATACTATTTCTGCAAATGTTTTTTCTTAACAACATTCAAAAGGATAGTTATCAAGTACAAGTCTTAAAATCTATACCACCAAGTGTTAATGATACTTATGAGGGTTGGAATTAACTCCTTGAATTCACTTTGTTACCTGTACTCTGTTCACTGGAATACAGATATCTGAGGCCTAAATATTATTACCAAATTTCTTTCCAGTTATTATCTCTCCTATAAATTGGAGTGCCTCCTCTTCACCACTACTTTTCTTTCAGTATCATATTCGATGCCTTCTAGAGCAGTGATGTCAAATTCAAATAAAAAAGAAAGTCACTAAATAATATATAAGAATCCTGGCAGGCTGCACACTGATTTGGAAAATCACATACTAACATTAGGTTCTATTATATTTTTATCTATTTTGTTAAATATTTTCCAATTATATTTTAATCTGGTTGGGCACACTGAGAGTGTTGTAGGCTGCAACGTATGTTTGATATCTCTTTAACAGAATCCAAATTCATAGCTGTTTGGTTAGTTTCCAACTAAATATGCTTTTCCCAGTCACTATTGTCATCTTTGTATACAAATGACAGTATTCTCCCAGATTTCTTTTGACTATATGGAATGAATTAGCCAAGCCACCTACCATGTTATCTGTTCCCTATTTCCCAATTTTCCCCAACTCCATGACTACCACCAACAAAATACACAGGTTAGGTTGCAAAGGCACATGCTTTCTTCCCTTTACTGATAACAGGATGATGGTCCATTCTGTGTACAGTAAGGTTCTCCAACTCGTTCTATTTGTGGATTACAGTATGTTGATTGCATCAAGCCCAGAACACTAAAGAGCCTCATAGATCTATAATCACTCAAAGGACTTTAGTCCGAACACCCACACAAAAATCCAAGTGGATGAAGGAGATTTATTGCCCAAACTTCAACAGGCATTTAAACAGACACCTTACACAAGCTTGTCCAATAGTACGACTATCTAAGACAGACAATACTACAGATGGAAAAATGAGCTAGGTTCAGAGCTGAAAAGGAAGAGAGTAGCTGGAATGCTTTCAATTACTGACCCCAAGCTTCTCATAAAAACAAAGGTCTATATTTTTAATACTTACATTTTGCCAGCGTTGCTATATGGCAGCAAGACACAGAATACAGTTCCCTCCAAAGAACTGAAAGAAAACTTCAAAGTTTTCTAGACCAATCTCATTATTTTACAGATGAGGAAACTTGAGAGGGTATTAAACAACAGAGTCAGAATTTGATCCCAAGTTCTTTGACTCCAAATCTAGTGCTTTTCCTCTACAGCATACTGTCTTACTACCTTCAAAGATAGGAATCATGTTTTATTTTTCTCTTGTATCTCCCACAGAGCCTGATAGTAGTGTACACAAAGCAGACACAAACAGTAAATACTTCTTGACTAGTCAATGTCTCTCAAGATGTTCTTATACAGTTTTTCTAAGGAGGTAGTTAAAAGAAATAAATTTATTTTGGTCACTTGCCCAATACTGAATTTTTGAAGCTAGTTAAAAAAAACCTAATTGCTTTTTGTTCAAACTTATATGTAAATATATTAAATATCATTATAAATATTATGTTTATCAAATACCAAATATATTGGTAAATATTATATGTAAATAATCCCTAAGGTTCTAATTTAAATGGTGTAAACTATATTGCATTTCAGTTTCCTCCTTAATTTGTCTATGGGGCTTAGGCTGTTCTTTCTACAGGAACAGAATCTTGGTTTGTTTTTTCCCCACAAATCTACCCAAACAGATATTTCAAACAAGGGGGAAAAATTCTCTAGGGAATAAAGGATTAACAATGAGAAGGTAAAGCCAGGCAACATTTTACTGATTTATGATTTTATACTAGTAGTCTCTGGGGTATACAGGGAGTTTGGTAAGCCTTTCTACCTGACTTCAAAACATTTTTTTTTTATTTTAGGCCATTTTTTTTAAAACAACTACTAGTGTAAGACTAGTTCAATTTACACTTTTTCAGTGAATGCATTTATTTTAAAAGTATCTGATTTTTCATGCTTCTCTTGATTCTTATGTTTGAAAGTCAAATTTTCTATTCAGTTCTGGTCTTTTCACTGAGAAAGCTTGAAAGTCCTCTATTTTATTGAAAATCCGTATTTTGCCTTGGAGCATGATACTCAGTTTTGCTGGGTAGGTGATTCGAGGTTTTAATCCTAGCTCCATTGACCTCCAGAATATCGCATTCCAAGCCCTTCGATCTCTTAATGTAGAAGCTGCCAGATCCTGCATTATTCTGATTGGGTTTCCACAATACTCAAATTGTTTCTTTCTGGCTGCTTGCAGTATTTTCTCCTTGATCTGGGAGCTCTGGAATTTGGCGACAATATTCCTAGGAGATTTCTTTTTTGGATCTATTTGAGGAGGCGATCGATGGATTCTTTCAATTTCTATTTTACCCCGTGGCTCTAGAATATCAGGGCAGTTCTCCTTGATAATTTCTTGAAAGATGGTATCTAGGCTCTTTTTTTGATCATGGCTTTCAGGTAGTCCAATAATTTTTAAATTCTCTCTCCTGGATCTATTTTCCAGGTCAGTGTTTTTTCCAATGAGATATTTCACATTGTCTTCCATTTTTTCATTCCTTTGGTTCTGTTTTATAATATCCTGATTTCTCATAAAGTCACTAGCTTCCACTTGCTCCAATCTAATTTTTAAAGTAGTATTTTCTTCAGTGGTCTTTTGGACCTCCTTTTCCATTTGGCTAATTCTGCCTTTCAAGGCATTCTTCTCCTCATTGGCTTTTTGGAGCTCTTTTGCCATTTGAGTTAATCTATTTTTTAAGGTGTTGTTTCCTTCAGTGTATTTTTCAGTATTTTTTTGGGTCTCCTTTAGCAAGTCATTGACTTGTTTTTCATGGTTTTCTCGCATCCTTCTCATTTCTCTTCCCAATTTTTCCTCTACTTCTCTAACTTGCTTTTCCAAATCCTTTTTGAGCTCTTCCATGGCCTGGGACCAGTTCATGTTTTTCTTGGAGGTTTCTGTTGTAGGCTCTTTGACTTTATTAATTTCTTCTGTCTGTATGTTTTGGTCTTCTTTGTCAGCAAAGAAAGAATGCAGAGTCTGAGACTGAATCTCGGTGCGTTTTCGCTGCCTGGCCATAATCTCAGCCAACTAACTTGACCCTTGAGTTTTTCAGTGGGGTATGACTGCTTGTAGACTACAGAGTTCTATGTTCCACGTTTGGGGGGGAGGTGCCAGCTCTGCCGCACCAGCACTTCTCCTTCCCCAAGGACCCCCAACCCGAACTGGGCTCAGATCTTCGGCAGGCTGTGCACCCCTGCTCTGATCCGCCACTTAATTCCTCCTACCAGGTGGGCCTGGAGCCGGAAGCAGCAGCAGCCGTAGCTGCCCCACCTCCGCTGCCCCCGGGGCTGGAAGTCGAACCGCGAACTCCTTCCACTCCCGCAGCTTTTCCCACTAACCTTCTCAGCAGTCTTTGGTGTTTGTGGGTTGAGAAGTCTCGTAACTGCCGCAGCTCACTGAATCAGGGCGCTAGGGCATGCTCTGCCCAGTTGCTGGTCTTGTTGGTCCATGCCGCTCAGGCTGGGCTCTGCTCCACTCCGTTCCCAGCTCCCAGCTCCGTGCGGGATAGACCTCACCCAGAGACCATCCAGGCTGTCCTGGGCTGGAGCCCTGCTTCCCTCTGCTGTTCTGTGGGTTCTGCCATTCTAGAATTGGTTCAGAGCCATTTTTTATAGGTTTTTGGAGGGGCTCGGCAGGGAGCTCAGGCTGGTCCCTGCTTTCCAGCCGCCATCTTGGCTCCGCCCCCAAAAGTATCTGATTTTTAAAAACCCTACTTCCCTGTTTCTTAACGGTAAGTAAAAGTCAAAGCAAAAGGTCAGTGATTTTGATAATGAATGATGAAATAAAGAAACAAGCATGTTTCTCTGAGTTATTTTTGTTACTAAAATGTGGTTCAGATGAGCTAAATGTACAATGAATGGGTAATGGGGAAGCTAGGTGATGCAGTGTGTTGAGTCCAGGGCCTGGATTTAGGAAGACCTGAGGTCAAATCCAGCCTTAGATACTTACTAGCTGTGTGACCCCAGGCAAGTCACTTAACCTCTTTCTGCTTCAGTTTCCTCAAATGTAAAATGAAGACAATTATAGCACCTACCTTGCAGGGTTGTTGTGACAATCAAATGAAATATCTGTAAAGCACTAAGCACAGTGCCTGGTACATAGTATGTACTATGTCAATGTTATTATTATTATTATAATTGACCATACTATGTTCTCATGATAGCAGTAAATTTCAGAGAAAGGTCTCTTAGGATGGTTACACTGTAGAGTGCCACAGTATGCAAATATGTATGCCTATTAAGTGTGTATCAGTTCTAACCTAGAGTAACCCCATCCTCAGGGATCGAAAGAAGTTAAATATCCATGCCTCCAATTCTTTTGCATCTATTAGCACATAGCATCATATCAGCACATTAGCACATCTACTTTGCACAAAGTAAAACTTAATAAATGCTGTACTCATTCTATTATTTTAATTACTAAGTAAGGGAGCAATTAATTCCAAGTGTTGAGATCTTATAAATCTGTGTACTTGTCTATTGTGTTTATTTGTTTTGAGTCTATTTTTACTGTTGCTTTTTCTGAGTTCATGATTGCTACTTCAGTTAAAGCACAATAGATTTTGCTCTAGCCCTTTATTTTAATTTTGTGTGCATTTTTCTGTTTCAAGTGTTTTTCTTGTGAACACCATATTGTTGGATTCTGCTTTCTAACCTATTCCGCTATCATCTTCCGTTTTATGGGTGAGTTCATCCCATTCACATTTATTATTATTAATTGTGCATTTCCCTCTATCCTCTCTTTTCTCACTTTCTCTTTAAGAGTTTGCTTTACTTAAGATTGATCCCTTCCTTTATCTATCTCCCCTTTTATTTCCCCCCTTCCCTCCTGTTTTTCATTAGCTCTTTCCATCCTCACCATTGTCCTATGCATCTTCTATGCTTTGTGATTATGACTGCACTCCTTGAAAAGGCCATCTACAATAGGTGCCCCCACTTTCTCTCCTCTCACTCTCTTTAAATCCTTGTAATGCCGCTTCCAACCTCATCATTTCACCCAAACTGCTCTCTCCAAACATACCAATGATCTCTTAGTGGCCAAATACAATGGCCTTTCTCCATCTTCATTCTCCTTGACCTCTCCACAGCCTTTGACACTACTGATCATCCTCCTTGATACTCTCCTCTCTAGGTTTTCAGGATACCACTCTCCTGGTTCTCTTACCTCTTTGGCCACTCCTCAGTCTTCTTTGCTGGATCCTCATTCAGATTACCTCTTCTAATCATAGGTATCCCACAGAGTTCTGTCCTGAACCCTCTTCTCTTCTCCTTCTATATTACTTCACTTGGTGATCTCAGCAGCTTCCATTGGTTTAATTACCATCTCTATGCCAACTATTCAAAAGTCTACCTGTCCTCCCTCAAACTCTCTGCTGACCTCTTCTCTTTCACCCTCAACTTCCTTTCAGACACCTCAAATAGTGGCCAATAGACATCTTAAATTCAACATGGCATTATCTCTCCTCCTAAACCCTTCCCCACTCCTACCTTCCCTATCACTGTGAAGGGCATCACCATCCTTCCAGTCCCTTAGGCTTGAAACCTAGGAGTCATCCTAGACTCTTTATCATCTCTCATCACTCCCCATATCTAATTGTTGCCAAGACCTGTCGATTTCACTTTTGCCAACATCTCTTGAATATATACCCCATTCTCTCCTCTGACACTCACATCACTCTCATGCAGACCTCATCACCTCACACCTGGATTATTGCAACAGACTGCTGGCATGTCTGCTTGCCTCAAGTTTCTGTCCAATCCTTCCCTCCATTAAGCCACTGAAGTGATTTTTCTAAAGCAAAGGTCTGAATATGTCATAGCCCCTACTAAATAAATTCTTCTGGCTACCTATGGTCTCCAAGACCAATACAAAATCCTTTGCTTGGCTTTCAAAGCCCTTCATAATCTAGCCTTCTCCTACCTTTCTAGTCTTCTTACATCTTATTCCTACCAGGAACTCTTTTCAAATAAGACCCTCCATCTCTTATCTTTGGGCATTTTCTCTGGCTGTGCCCCATGTTTGGAATGCTCTCCCATCTCATTTCTATTTCCTCTAAGCCTCAACTAAAATCCCATCTTCTACAAGAAGCTTCTCCCAACCCCTCAATTCTAGAGTATTCCTTTCGGTTATTTCCTATTTATCCTGTATATAGCCTGTTTGTATATTCGTTTGTTGCTTCTCCCATGAGATAGAGAGTTCCTTAAGAGCAGGGGCTGTCTCTTGTTTCTTTTTGTATCTTCAGTGTTTAGCATTGTGCCTAGCACATAGTAGGTGCTTACTAAAAGTTTATTGCCTGATTAGCCATCAAACCAAGCAGAGCTGCCATCCTTCTCTCTCACATTCCTCTAATGTATTCCCTCTTTCCCTCTCTTTCCATTCTTCTTTTAAGATCATTCAAAATTAATAGCTATTCTCAGGCTCTTTGTCTAATTGCACTCCCTCTATGGCTTCTGATGTTGGTAGTGTTTTGAGAGGATACTCTATCATCTCCACTATTAGAATGTAAACAGCATATCCTTGTATAGTTACTTATAGTACTCGTTCATGTATGCCTTTTTATACTTCTCTTGCCTCCTATGTGTATATTTCAAAGTTTCTACTTTGGTCTGGTCTTTTCATAAGAAATGCTTGCAAGTCCACTTTTTCATTTAAGATCCATTTTCCCCCCTGTAGGATTATGCTGTTTTACTGCGTAAACCTAGATCTTTTGCTTTCTGGGATATTATATTCTAAGTCCTATGCTTTATAGTGGTAGTTAATAAATCTTGGGTGATCCTGACTGTGGCTCCTTAGTATTTAAATTCTTCCTGCCTGCTTGTAGCATTTTTTCCCCCTCTTCCCTGGAAACTCTGGATCTTTGCTACAATATCCTAAGAGCTTTTATTTAGGGGTTTCTTTCAAAAGATGACCAGAGGATTCTATTTCTACTCAGACTTCTGGTTAAATTACCTCTCTCTAATCTGTTTTCAAATTAGTAATTTTTTTTGCTATGAGTAAACATAACTTCTTTTTCAGGATTTTAACTGTTTTAATATTTCTTGGTGTCTCATGAAATCATTAGCCTACATCTGGACAATTCTATCTTTCAGGAAGTTTTTTTCTTAGTTAATATTTTGTATATCTTGTTCCAAGATGTTAATTCTCTTTCCAAATATTTGTCCCATATCTGTCATTTCTCTTCCCATTATATCCTCTATTGCTCTTATTTGGTTTTTTAAAATAATTTAAGGCTATTTTAAAGAATTCACTTCATCTCTTCTAAGAATTCTAGTTGTACCTATATCCAAGCTGTATTTTTCTTTGGAGCGTTGCCTGTAAATGTTTTGGAGTCTGTGTGTGTGTTTTGAGTCCCTGTTACCATACTACTTATGCAAGGATTATGTTTGTTCATTCTTCTAGCCAACTTCCTAACTTTGGGCTTAGGGCAGAGCTCTACCATTCTTCTGGAAGAATATCTGAGCTGAGCTTTTGTCCTCATGGGTTCTTCTGCTGCTTTTTGTTTTGTTTTGTTTGTTTTATTTAATATATTTAGTTTTCAGCATTGATTTTCACAAGAGTTTGAATTATGAATTTTCTCCCCATTTCTACCCTCCCGCCCACTCCCAGATGGTGTATATTCTGGTTGCCCCATTCCCCTCTCAGCCCTCCCTTCTGTCACCTCACTCCCCTTCCATGCCCCTTTCCCTTCTTCTCTTATAGGGCAAGATAAATTTCTACGCCCCACTGCCTGTGTATCTTATTTCCTAATTGCATGCAAAAACTTTTTTTTGTTTGTTTTTGAACATATGTTTTTAAAACTTTGAGTTCCAAATTCTCTCCCCTCTTCCCTCCCCACCCACCCTCCCTAAGAAGGCAAACAATTCAACATAGGCCACATGCGTATCATTATGTAAAACCCTTCCACAATACTCCTGTTGTGAAAGATTAACTATGTTTTGCTCCTTCCTAACCTACCCCCCTTTATTGAATTTTCTCCCTTGACCCTGTCCCTTTTCAAAGAGTTTGCTTTTGATTACCTCCTCCCCCTGTATGCCCTCCCTTCTATCGCCCCCCCCCCCCTTTTTTATCTTCTTCCTCCTCCTTTCCTGTGGGGTAAGATAACCAATTGAGTGTGTATGGTATTCCCTCCTCAGGTCAAAACCAATGAAAACAAGATTTACTCATTCTTCCTCACCTGCCCCCTCTTTCCTTCCTACAGAACTGCTTTTTCTTGCCACTTTTATGTGAGATAATTTACCCCGTTCTATCTCTCCCTTTCTCCCTCTCTCAACATATTCCTCTCTTATCCCTTAATTTGATTTTACTTTTTTAGATATCATCCCTTCATATCCAACTCAGCCTGTGCCCTCTGTCTATACATATATATATATATATACACACACGCACACCTACCTACATACATACACACACACATATGTATATATATATACATACACACATATATGTACATATGCATATTCCTTTCAGCTCATGAGGTCTCATGAATCATACATATCATCTTTCCATGTAGAAATGTAAACAAAACAGTTCAACTTTAGTAAGTCCCTTATGATTTCTCTTTCTTGTTTACCTTTTCATGCTTCTCTTGATTCTTGTGTTTGAAAGTCAAATTTTCTATTCAGCTCTGGTCTTTTCACTGAGAAAGCTTGAAAGTCCTCTATTTTGTTGAAAATCCATATTTTGCCTTGAAGCATGATACTCAGTTTTGCTGGGTAGGTGATTCTTGGTTTTAATCCTAGCCCCACTGACCTCCAGAGTATCATATTCCAAGCCCTTCTATCCCTTAATGTAGAAGCTGCTAGATCCTGTGTTAACCTGATTGTTTTTCCACAATATTCAAATTGTTTCTTTCTGGCTGCTTGCAATATTTTCTCCTTGATCTGGGAGCTCTGGAATATGGTGACAATATTCCTAGGAGTTTTCTTTTTGGGATCTTTTTGAGGAGGCAATCTGTGGATTCTTTCAATTTCTATTTTACCCTCTGGCTCTAGAATATCAGGGCAGTTCTCCTTGATAATTTCTTGAAAGATGATCTCTAGGCTCTTTTTTTCAGTATTTTTTTGGGTCTCCTTTAACAAGTCATTGACTTGTTTTTCATGGTTTTCTCGCATCCTTCTCATTTCTCTTTCCAATTTTTCCTCTACTTCTCTAACTTGCTTTTCCAACTCCTTCTTGAGCTCTTCCATGGCCTGAGACCAGTTCATGTTTTTCTTGGAGGCTTTTGATGTAGGCTCTTGCACTTTGTTGACTTCTTATGGCTGTATGTTTTGGTCTTCTTTGTCACCAAAGAAAGATTCCAGAGTCTGAGACTGAATCTGAGTCCGTTTTCGCTGCCTGGCCATGTTTCCAGCCAACTTACTCCACCCTTGAGGTTTTCAGTGGGGTATGACTGCTTGTAGAGTAGAGAGTACTTCGATCCAAGCTTGAGGGGTTGCGCTGTTGTTTTCAGAGCTATTTCTACACAGGAAGCTCTGCCACACCAGTGCTCCTCCTTCCCCAAGAACCACCAACCCGGATGCAAATCTTAAGCAGGCTCTTAACTCCTGCTCTGATCCATCATTTAATTCCTCCCACCCGGTGGGACTGGGGCCAGAAGCAACTGCAGCTGTAGTTCTGTAGCTGCACCACCCCCACTGCCCTAGGGCAGTGGCCTAACCATGAACTCTTTTCACTCTGTCCCAGCAGCTTTTTCCACTAACCTTCTCTGTTGTCTTTGGTGTTTGTGGGTTGAGAAGTCTGCTGAGTAACTGCTACAGCTCACTGATTCAGGGCGCTAGGGCCTGTTTCACTTGGCTCCTGGTCTGGTTGGTCCTGCCACCACCCACGCTGGGCTCCGCTCCCCTCCGCTCCGTGCACAATAGACCTCACCCAGGCTGTCCTGGGCTGGATCCCTGCTTCCCTCTGCTATTTTGTGGGTTCTGAAGTTCTAGAATTTGTTCAGAGCCATTTTTATAGGTTTTTGGAGGGACCTGGCAGGGAGCTCGCACACATCCCTGCTTTCCAGCCACCATCTTGGCTCTGCCCCCCCTTCTGCTGCTTTCTTAGAGTATCTAGTGCTACTATTCCAAGATCTCTGGGACAGCTCAGGCTGGAGACTTGCAAATTTTTGGTGCTCCCAAAGAGATGTGATTCAAAAGCAAAGTCTGATCACCACTCTCCTAGTCTGAGCTCTACAAGCTTCTGACCCAAGACTGGGTCTGTGTAACAGTACTGTTTGCATATCCCTGGGTTGAAAGTTTCAGGAGACGGCAGGTGGATTCTACTATTATTAGCTAGCTAGAAAGGTCTGCCAGTTCCGACAGTATTGCAAGCTCCCTTTGGTATAGGATTTCTGCCTTGCTTATTCTGAGGCTTCAGACTAGGCTGGTGGCTAGAACTGAATCTGTATTCTACTCCTGGGGTCAGAGCCATACAGCTACTATTCATTTCTGAATAAGTTCCTAAAGCTTACTATACTGTCTAGGTCTCTCTTTTCTGCTCTGTGATCTAGAACTATGTACTGAGTGACAGAGTTGCCAGTTGGCACCCGTTCCACCCATTCCTGAAGCCTGCACAGTTAGGTTCTGCCTCACACTTTTTCTTGTCCTAGGTAAACACCTTCAGTCCTGTTTCAGTTCTTACTTATTGGAATGCTTCTCAAGGTGCAATCCAGGCCAGATCCCATCCCCAGTGTCCACAGAACTGTCTTCTTATGCTGACCAGGGCTGGAAAAATGACTCACTTTGATATTTTTTTTTTTTTACCTAGCCAGGTACATTTTCTAGATCTTTATGGAGGGGTTGTGATGGAAGAATTGGGCTGTATTTCTTTCTGCTACTCCACCATCATGCCCCTAACACTGTCTATAATGAATTAGCTACTTAAGACCACTAAAATGAGGTCAGACTGCAACAAACTGTCAGATGATCCTAACTTCCGATCTATGTGGAAGCTATTAATTCATTAAGAAAATATTACATATCCTATTACCAATTCGATTAAATCATACCCCCAATAATACCACGGCAAGCAAAAAGTTCTGGTGGTAGCTTTTTTTCTTGGTTGTTTTTAAATCTTTTAATTTAGTTTATTTGAACGTTAGTAAACTAATCCTTACCAAATTCTAACAGAAAAGTACAAAACAGCAAAGAGCAAGGATTTGTGGAAACCTCTGACCCTTTTAAAAAGCTGTCTTTTGCTTCTAATTACAATTCTCTTATGTGAAAGTAACTAGAAAAAGTTGTTTGCAGCACCTAGTATCATCTTGAATGGCTTATTCTGAATATGAGTTCCTCAGTGGCCCTAAGAAGGGCAGGAAAATCTACAAGCAGGCAATTCATATGTGCCTTCTTTTGCACATTGGTTTGAATTGTCTTTTATATAATAAATGCAAAGCCAGTTCTTGTTAGAAAGTAAAGTAATTAATTAGAGAGTACATAGGAGGAGTACCTCTCTATTGTCCTCATCAAAATTTGCACTTGCATAACTCCTAGGAAATACAAAGAAAATCTCATTGAAATGCATGTGTTAAAACATAGCAAATTTTCATTTTGTAAAACCTTTGTCAAAAAATGAAGGTGACAAGCGCATTTGACATCTCCAGTTCTTCCAGAAGGAAATAAGAGGAAATGTTTAGAATAATAGTTTGATTCTCTGAATTTTCATTAAGTGAGAATAGATTTTTAGTTGCTTTTCAACCTACTTTGACATATAAGAGATAGAACATATTATCCAAGCTGATGAAGAACAAGGCTATATAATGTGTCATTTCAGATTTTGGCTGCAACGCTTATGTTCAAAAAATTTATGTTGGTAACCTCCACTACATAAATATAGACTGAAATATATATGCATCATTGAAAGGGAAAAGGTCCATATAGTTGTGGAATCCACCAACAAGCATTTATTAAGTGCCTACTTTCTAGAAAGAGAAATAACACATACCTAACAAAAGTAAATACAAAATATGATAAAGTATTCTGGAGAAACCAGCAGCTAGTAGGAGCAGGAAAGGCCTCATGTTGGAAGGACAGTGCTCCTGAATTGGGGTCTGAAGGAATCTAAGGATTCTAAAAAAGAGAGGTGAGGAAGGAGTGCCTTCCAGGCTTGGGAAACAAATAGCAAAGGCCTAAGAATGGGAGAAGAAGATGGGATGTCGTGCAAGGAACAGCTAATAGTCCAGTTGGTTGGAATGTAGATTCAATAAGAGTGGAGTAATGTATATGTCTGAAAAGATCCTAGAATCAGGTTGTGAAGAGCTTTAAATACTAAAGAGGAATCTGGATTTCATCCTAGAGCCGGAATTCTTAACTTGGGATCTGTGAACCTGTTTTGTTGCTTTTTAAAATATTTTGATAAGTTGTATTTCAAAATAATTGGTTCTCTTTGTGATCTTATGTATTTTGTCTTATGCATTTAAAAACATTATTCTGAGAAGGGGTTCACAGGCCTCCTCATAAGGCCAAAGGGGTCCCTTGCGCAAAACAGATTAAGAACCCCTATCATAGAGGCAGTAGGGATCCACAGGAATTCCTTAAGCAGGGGAATGACATGGTTAGACTTATGTTTTAAGAATACCATCTGCTAAGTTGAAGGGGATGGATTAGAAAGGAAGAAACTTAAAGCAAAGAGACCAATAAGAAGGCTATTGCAATGGTTGAGGAAAAAGGTGATGAAAGACTGAACTAAAGTAGTCATGGAATGGTAAAAAGTGAATGAATTCAAGATATATTACTGAGTCATTAAAACTTGGCAAGTAATTGGACACGGAAAATAAAGAGCTGAGCAAGCATTATATGTAATGGGGATAAGCTAGATGCATTCCCAATAAGATCAGGGGTGAAACAAGGATGTCCATTATCACCCCTATTATTCAATTTGGTACTAGAAATGTTAGCTTTAGCAATAAGAGAAGAAAAAGAAATTGAAGGAATTAGAATAGGCAAAGAAGAAACTAAGTTATCCCTCTTTGCAGATGATATGATGATTTACTTAGAGAATCTTAAAGAATCAAGTAAAAAACTACCTGAAATAATAAAAAACTTTAGCAAAGTTGCAGGATAGAAAACAAACCCACATAAATCCTCAGCATTCCTATACACTACTAACAAAGCCCAACAGCAAGAGACAGAAAGAGAAATTCCATTTAAAGTTACTGTAGACACTATAAAATATCTGGGAGTCTACCTACCAAGACAAACCCAGGGCCTATATGAACACAATTACAAAACACTTTTCACACAAATAAAGTCAGATCTAAACAAATGGAAAAACATCAGTTGCTCGTGCATAGGCAGAGCTATTATAATAAAAATGACAATTTTACCTAAATTAATTTACTTATTCAGTGCCATACCAATCGAACTACTAAAAAATTATTTTACAGAGCTGGATAAAATAGTAACAAAATTCATCTGGAAGAACAAAAGGTCCAGAATATCAAGCGAATTGATGAAAAGAAATGCTAGGGAAGGTAGCCTAGCCATACCAGATATTAAACTGTACTATAAAGCAGCACTCATCAAAACTATTTGGTACTGGCTAAGAAACAGAGTGGAGGATCAGTGGAATAGGTTAGGTACATAAGTTGCAGTAGTCAACAACTATAGCAATCTAATCTTTAATAAACCCAAAGAATGCAGCTTCTGGGCTAAGAACTCACTATTTCACAAAAACTGATGGGAAAATTGGAAAATGGTAGGGCAGAAAGTGGGTATAGACCAACATCTTACACCATATACCAAAATAAAGTGAAAATGGGTTCATGATTTAGGAATAAAGGCTGATACTATAAGCAATTTGGGAGAGCAAGGAATAGTTTACCTATCAGATTTATGGGAAAGGGAAGAATTCATGACCCAACAAGAGATAGAGGGCATTACAAAATGCAAAATGGATAATTGTGATTATGTTAAATTGAAATTTTTTTGTATAAACAAAGATTAGGAGGGAAGCAGAAAATTGGGAGAAAATCTTTACAACTAGTGTCTCTCATAAAGGCCTCATCTCTAAAATATACAGAGAACTGAGCCAAATCTATAGGAATACAAGTTATTCCCCAATTGAGAAATGTACAAAGGATATGAACAGGCAGTTTTTAGAGGAAGAAATTAAAGATACCTATAGGCATATGAAAAAATGCTCTAAATCACTATTGATCAGAGAAACGCAAATCAAAACAAGTCTTAGGTACCACACCTCTCCTGTCAGATTGGCTAACATGACAAAACAGGAAAATGATAAATGCTGGACAGGATGTGGGAAAACTGGAACATTGTTACATTGTTGGTGGAGTTGTGAACTGATCCAGCCATTCTGGAGAGCAATTTGGAACTATGCCCAAAGGGCTGTAAAAATGTGCATAGCCTTTGACCCAGGAATACCACTTCAAGGGCTGTATCCCAAAGAGATCACACAAGGGGGAAAGGGACCCATATGTACAAAAATATTTATAGCAGCTCTTTTTGTGGTAGCACAGAATTGGAAATCAAGGGGATGCCCATCAATTGGGGAATGGCTAGAGTTGTGGTACATGAATGTAATGGAATATTATTGTGCTATAAGAAATGGGGAAGATACAGAATTCACAATAACCTGGAAAGAACTACATGATATAATGCTGAGTGAGAGAAGCAGAATCAGGAGAACACTGTACACGACCACAGATATATTGATTCTGTGATGACTAACTTTGATAGACTTGGTTCTTCTCAGCCATGCAAGGTTCAAAGACAACCCCAAAGGTCTCATGGTAGAAAGAGATATCTACAATCCAGATAAAGAAGTATGGAGTCTGAATGCGGATTGAAGAAAACTATCTGCTCTCTCTCTTTTTTTCTATATATTTTTTGGGGGTTTTGTTTCTTTTTTCTCATGATTCATTGCATTGATCATGGTTCTTCTTTACAACTTGACTATTGTGTAAATATATTTAATACAAAGGTACATGTGGAACATATATCAGATTCCATGCCATCTTGGGGGGAGGGGAAGAAAATTTGGAATTCAAAAACCTGTGGAATTGAGTGTTGTAAACTAGAAAAAGAAAAAAATAAAGTGTATATATTACAAAAAAAGAACAAAATAAAAAGCTGAGGAAAACTTTGAAGTGATGAACATGGATGACTAGAAGGATGGTAGAAAGTACATCTATCAAAAATTGGGAAATTAGGAAGAGGAATAGTTTTGGATAGGAAAAAAAGATGACCTGTTTTGGATATTTTGAGTTTGAGACGCATACAGGAGCTCAGGAGAAAGAAAATAGCTTGGTAAATAGAGCTGAGACTCATGTAGAGGTGATAACTGAATTCACGAGGGCTGACAAGATCACTGAGAATATTAAGGGAAAGGAGGGGCTAGGAAACAAGTCTTGGGATACATTCATACTTAGGGAATAGAACATGGATGATGACAAATCAACAAGCAGTTATTAAGCAATTATTATGTACATGCTAGTCACTGTACTAGGTGGTGGGGATTAAAAGATAATTGCTACTCAAGCCACTTACATTTTATTGGGTGGGGACAACATATACATGTGTAATAAACATATACAGAAAAAACACAAATAAAAGGTAGGGAGAACACGCAATTGGAGGATAGCAGGTGGTGCTTGAACTGAATCTTTAAAAGGAGAGAGATTCTATGAGGAAGAGGTGAGGAGGAAGCCCAACCCAAGTGCAGGACACACCAATAAAAAAAGCACAGAGAAGACAGGAAGGGGCCAGGGGGAGACCCCATTTGACTACAATTATAGCATACCTAGTATGGTGATCCTGAAATGGTAAGTCGGGGCTAGGTCACATAAGGCTTTAAAAGCCAAATAGAAGAGTTAATATTTGGTCCTTGATGCAAGAGGAAGGAATGATAATTTACTGAGTAGAGAACAGCATGGCTACATCTGAGGTAATGGAAAATCATTCTACACAGCTGTGTGGAGAAGATGGCTTGGAGACCAGAGAAACTTGAGGCACAGAAGCCAATTAGGAAGCTTCTGCAATATTCTAAGCAAGAGGACCTAAGGGCTTGAACTAAGGTTGCAGCTGTGAGTAGAAAGAAAGGGTCAGATGAGAGAGAGGGTATAGAGGTAAAAATAGTAAGATTTGGTAACTAATTGATTGGATATGGGTGGTGTGAGAGAGTGAGGAGACCAGCATAACACTAAAGTTACGAACCCAGAAAAATGACAAAAATGGTGGTACCTTCAACAGAAATAGGGAAGACTGAATGAGAGGTGAATTTGGAGGGAAAGATAACTGATTTCTACTCCAGACAAGCTTCGCTTGTGATGTCATGATGAGTTCTAGGATGAAATATCCAAAGGCATACCATGATACAGAACTGAAGCATAGCGGAGTACCTAAGAGAAACCCAGAGAGAATAGGGTCACAAAAAGTCAGGGGACAGAATAACAAGGAGAAGTAACCAAGTGGTCAGTTAGTATCAAATGCAGCAAACAGGTCAAAAAGGATAAGGACTGAGAAGTGATTATCACATTTGACAATTAAAAGATCACTAGTAACTTTGGAGAGAGCAGTTTCAGTTTAGAGACAGGCCAAAAACCTTGACTGCAAAGGGCTGGGGAGTAAGTTAGAGGAGAGAAAATGGCTTCAGGTAGTATAGAGATCTTTTTCTAGGAGTTTGGCTGAGAATAAGAAGAGATATAAGATAAAAGCTTGAGAAGATGGTAGGGTTTAGTGAATGTTTAAGAATGGGGGTGACTTGAACACGTTTGAAATCAGTCAGGAAGGAACACAGACAGGGAGAAGTTGGAGATTAGAAGGAAAGGGGCAATCTCCTGGAGCAGGTAAGAGAGAATGGGACGAGGCGCACATGCAGAAGAGTTGGCCTTGCCTAGAAGAAGGGTCACTTCATTATCAAAGACAAGAGGAAAGGAAGAAAGAGTGAGGAAGAATGTCAAGGGGTTCTGAGATGAAAAGAAGAGGAAAAGATGGAACTCATGGTGAGTGGCTTCAATATTCTCAATAATGAGGCAAGGTCCTCAGTTGAAAGGATAGGAAGAAGAGGCAGTGTAGGATATTAGAGAGAATGTTTAGAAAAACTTCAATTAGAAGTGACAGCAGAAATCAATTTAGCCAGAAAAAAAAAAAGGAATGGCTTTCTGGCAATGTGGGCCTAGTTGAGGTTACCTAACAAAAATTTGTAGAGTATCCATTTATTAATACAGTGTGACTTCCTCTTGCTCTATTCAACAGGACCTGAGTAGGAGGAAAGCAAATGGATGGTGAGGGTCATTCATTCATGGCTCAAGTTTGGCAAAGATTGAGCTGAGATAGGACAAGAGAGCAAAGCATTCGAAAAGGATAGTGGAAAGCTCAATTGGCTAAGACTGGGGAGGAAAAAACGTCAAGAGTAAGGGTAATGAGAAAGTATGGAGGAGCAGAATATGTTAACAGCTTAGGATGAGAGCAAAGAATAGATATAGGACAGGTAAAGCAGGGAGGAGAGACAGAACAACAGAAAGTTACAGTCAGAGCAACAGCAGAGTTTTTGATTAAGCGAAGTAAGAAGCTTGTGGATAATGAGAGCCAGAATGTGAGAAGCCTCCTGTGTAGCAGAGGTGAAAGGAAGGATTTGAGGAGATTGAGGAACTAGGAGGTCAGAGTGTTGAAAAAGTGTCCAGATAAATGTGCAAGTCCCCTAAATACAGTCAAGAGATAGGAAGGAGAGGGGAGTCAATGAGTCAGATGCTGAAATCCTTGAGTAAGGTGGGAGAATGACCTTGAGGTCAATAGACCATAACCACCATGATATGTATTAAGATAAAACATTTTGGAGGCAGAGCCAAGATGGCGGATGCTGGAAAGCAAGGACTAGCGTGAGCTCCCCGCTGAGTCCCTCCAAAAACCGATAAAAAATGGCTCTGAACCAATTCTAGAACTGCAGAACCCACGAAACAGCAGAGGGAAGCAAGGCTCCAGCCCAGGACAGCCTGGATGGTCACTGGGTGAGGTCTATCCCACATGGAGCTGGAAGTGGAGCAGAGCCCAGTGTGAGCGGCGCGGACCAACCAGACCAGGAGCCAGGCGGAACGGGCCCTAGCGCCCTGAATCAGTGAGCTGTGGCAGTTACCAGACTTCTCAACCCACAAACACCAAAGACAGCAGAGAAGGTTAGTGGGAAAAGCTGAGGGAGTGGAAGGAGTTCTCGGTTAGGCCACTGCCCCCTTGGGCAGCAGAGGTGGGGCAGCTACAGCTGCAGTTGTTTCCGACCCCAGGCCCACCTGGTGGGAGGAATTAAGTGGCGGATCAGAACAGATCTAAGCCCAGTCCGGGTTGGGGGTTCTTGGGGAAGGAGGAGTACTGGTGTGGCAGAGCTGGCGCATCCCCCCCAAACGTGGAACACAGAACTCTTTAGTCTACAAGCAGTCATACCCTGACAAAAAACTCAAGGGTCAAGTTAGTTGGTTGGGAATATGGCCAGGCATCGAAAACACACCCAGATTCAGTCTCAGACTTTGGATTCTTTCTTTGGTGACAAAGAAGACCAAAACATACAGCCTGAAAAAGTCAACAAAGTGCAAGAGCCTACACCAAAAGCCTCCAAGAAAAACATGAACTGGTCCCAGGCCATGGAAGAGCTCAAAAAGAATTTGGAAAAGCAAGTTAGAGAGGTAGAGGAAAAATTTAAAAGAGAAATGAGAAGGATGCGAGAAAACCATGAAAAACAAGTCAATGACTTGCTAAAGGAGACCCAAAAAAATACTGAAAAATACACTGAAGAAAACAACACCTTAAAAAATAGACTAACTCAAATGGCAAAAGAGCTCCAAAAAGCCAATGAGGAGAAGAATGCCTTGAAAGGCAGAATTGGCCAAATGGAAAAGGAGGGCCAACGGACCACCGAAGAAAATACTACCTTAAAAATGAGATTGGAGCAAGTGGAAGCTAGTGACTTTATGAGAAATCAAGATATTATAAAACAGAACAAAAGGAATGAAAAAATGGAAGACAATATGAAATATCTCATTGGAAAAACCACTGAACTGGAAAATAGATCCAGGAGAGATAATTTAAAAATCACTGGACTACCTGAAAGCCATGATCAAAAAAAGAGCCTAGATACCATCTTTCAAGAAATTATCAAGGAGAACTGCCCTGATATTCTAGAGCCACAAGACAAAATAGAAATTGAAAGAATTCATCGATCGCCTCCTCAAATAGATCCCCAAAAGAAATCTCCTAGGAATATTGTCGCCAAATTCCAGAGCTCCCAGATCAAGGAGAAAATACTGCAAGCAGCCAGAAAGAAACAATTTGAGTACTGTGGAAACACAATCAGAATAACCCAGGATCTGGCAGCTTCTACATTAAGAGATTGAAGGGCTTGGAATACGATATTCTGGAGGTCAATGGAGCTAGGATTAAAACCTCGAATCACCTACCCAGCAAAACTGAGTATCATGCTCCAAGGCAAAATATGGACTTTCAATAAAATAGAAGACTTTCAAGCTTTCTCAGTGAAAAGACCAGAGCTGAATAGAAAATCTGACTTTCAAACACAAGAATCAAGAGAAGCATGAAAAGGTAATCAAGAAAAAGAACAAGAAAAAGAAATTGCAAGGGACTTACTAAAGTTGAACTGTTTTGTTTACATTCCTACATGGAAAGATGACACGTATGATTCATGAGACCTCAGTATTAGGGTAGCTGAAGGGAATATGCGTATATATACATATGTTTATGTGTATATATATATGTGAATTTGTATGTATGTATATATGTGTATATATATATATATATATATATATATATATATATATATATATATATATATATATATATATATATATATATATAAAGAGAGAGAGAGGACAGAGGGTGAGTTGAAGATGAAGGGAAGATATCTAAAAGAAATAAAATCAAATTAAGGGATGAGAGAGGAATATATTGAGAGAGGGAGATAGGGAGAGATAGAATGGGGTGGATTATCTCACATAAAGGTGGCAAGAGGAAGCAGTTCTGTGGGAGGAAGGGAGAGGGCAGGTGAGGAGGGAATGAGTGAATCTTGCTCTTATGAAATTTGGCCTGAGGAGGGAATACCATACATACTCAATTGGGTATTTTACCCCACAGGAAAGAAGAGGGAAGAAGATAAAAAAAAGGGGGGGGATGATGGAGGGGAGGGCAGATGGGAGTGGAGGTAATAAAAAAACAAACACTTTGGAAAGGGGACAGGGTCAAGGGAGAAAATTCAATAAAGGGGGATGGGTTGGGAAGGAGCAAAATATAGTTAGTCTTTCACAACATGAGTATTGTGGAAGGGTTATACATAATGATACACATGTGGCCTATGTTGAATTACTTGACTTCTTAGGGAGGGTGGGTGGGAAGGGAAGAGGGGGGAGAATTTGGAACTCAAAGTTTTAAAAACAGAGGTTCAAAAAAGAAAAGTTTTTGCATGCAACTGGAAGATAAGATACACCGGCAATGGGGCGTAGAAATTTATCTTGCCCTACAAGAAAGGAAGGGAAAAGGGGACGGGAAGGGAGTGGGGTGACAGAAGGGAGGGCTGACTGGGGAACAGGGCAACCAGAATATACGCCATCTTGGAGTGGGGGGGAGGGTAGAAATGGGGAGAAAATTTGTAACTCAAACTCTTGTGAAAATCAATGCTGAAAACTAATATGTTAAATAAATTTAAAATAGGAAAAAAAAAGATAAAACATTTTGACAGTCAACTTCAAAGAAGGGGTTGCTGAGTAATGGTGGTAAAAGGATAGTCCAGAGGTGGCCAAGGGGGAGGCAAGTAGTATTAGGATGAGTAAAGCCAGTATTGAAGAGGACGGCCAAGGATGTAATGCTGTTTGTAGGAAGCCAGGTCTCATTGAGAGCAAGTAGATGAAATCAGTATGAGAAGAGGTCCAGAAATAAGGGAAATGTTTGTTGTGAAATAGGAATTCCAGAAAACAAAGCGGAAGGAGTGGGCAGAATTGGAGGAAGACATTAAGTGGAATAGGACTGAGGAGCATGGGCACAAGAGAAGTAAAGTTGGCATTCTGGATAGTTTACTCTTAGGTAGCCAGGGTCTAGATTCTAAGCAATACAGATACAGGGAAAGTATAGGAATTTTGCTAGCCATTAAGGGTAGTAGTGAATGTCATGTAACTGGTAATGTTCACAGTCTCCACAAGGTGGTGTTGCAGGTCAGGGAGGGCAATGTTACAGAGGAAAAAAGTAAAGGAGATGAGTGACCAAATAACTAGAAGGAAAGCCAAGAGGAAGCAGAGTCACAGAAACAGAGAGGAGAGAGCATTCAATAGTGCCAAATGCTGAAAAGAGGTCAAGAAGGATAAGAACTGGAAAAGAGCCATTAAATTTAAAAACTGAGGCCTCCAGTATTTTGAAGAGTATAGCTCCATTTGTGATAAAAAGTTCAAAGCTAGGTTATAAGGGGTTAAAAAGCAAGAGGAGAGAAAGCAGAGGAAATAAAACTTTTTCTACAGTGTGGCAGTGAAAGGAAAAAATACAGGATGATAACTTGATGGGATGGTAGAATCAAGTGAAGGATTTTTTAAGGGGAGTGAAAATCTAGATATGTTTTAGGCAGAGGAGAAAGGTCTAACAGTGGCAAGGAGTTTTGCGATGTATTATAAGGAGAAGAAAGATGATGAAAAGTTTCTATTTTCTCAGTAAAGTATGTCAAGACCTCTACTGATAGGGATAGTGAAGGAGAAGCCTGAAAGAAAAAAAAAGTTTTGGAAAACCCATATAAGGAATTTAATAAAGTCAGTTAGGGGAGAGAAAAAGCAAGAGATTGTCTTAAGGCAATGAGAGCCCAGTAGAGATGGATTGACAAATTTGTAGTGGTGACCTTGCCAGTACATCTAAAATCCATGTTTGGGGTTTGGCAAAGTAAGAACAGCGATAGGACAGGTGGACAAGGAATTTAAGAGTAGAGAACTGTGTAAAGTTGATCAAGATTGGAAAGAAAGGAAAATGAAACTGGAGGAAGAATGAGTGTCCTGAAGGGTAAAATGAATGAAGGTCATGAAGAGGAAGAAGAGAATTAGAATAACTGAGGCTCTGCGCAAGAGACTGCATGATAGGAGGAGTTGGTCCCAGAGCCTAGGATGTAATACAGAAAGTAAGAGGCAGATAACTAGGTGTCAAATTAAATGTAAAGATGCACCTCTCTTCTGCCTCATCCCTTCACTAAGCATGAAAAAAAAATCTGACTGAACTGGAAGACAAACTTGGCCATTGGCTGAGTAAAGATTGCCCATGTTCCCTGGTGGTCCTTGCTACCTTAGTAGCTCTGTAGTAAGTAAAGGTGAAAAAACAGTTTTTTGAAGTGTGATTTGTAGGCCTATACCAGAGGGCAGCAGAAGTGATGGAAAGGAAAGACTTTTTTTCTCTCCACTTGCTTCTGCCAAATATCACCCATAGCAGTAAAGCTCCTTTCTCAAGAGACACTAGAGCAAAGACACGCTCTCTAGACAAGAAAAAGCAAGGAAGTTAAGCCGCAACACTTAAGGTAGAAAGCAGCTTCAAGAACTGCCAGTGCTTCTGGTAGTTAAGAAGAGAGTCAGCTGTGGACTCAAGAGAAAACTACAACCCTGGCAAACAGGAATTAAGTTGAGGAGAAAAGAAAATCATGACAGCATAGCTGAGGGACCTTCCCAGCAGAGATGCTGCCTCCTATGGGAAGCAGTATCAGGAAGGACATAAAGGACACAGAGGTCCTGCAGTACCAGGTATGTGATTTGCTTTGGTGACAGGTATTCCCTACAACAGTGCCCCACTACCACCATCCTCTAAGTTTATGCCAACTCTTCCCATAAATGCTATGTTTAATTGTGGAAGAGTGTGACCCAGGTTAATGGGCTCTCTTTTGTAGCTGTTTTGCAGTTATTACTATACTGTTTTAGTAAATGCCGTTGCTTAGAGCTAACTGTGTTTACTGGCTGACTATTAAGGAGTTCACAAGTGTTAACAGTTCTTAAGTTTTAGGAGTATAAAACCTTAAGGTACCCCAAAACTTGGGAGTAACAGGCAAGGCTACAGAAGAATTTCAGAATGCTTGAACATGGAAATGGAACATTTATATGTGATGGGGAGATCAAGAGTGTGAACATTTCTGTATGTGGCTGGGGTGGAGTGCAGAAGTAGGTCATAGTCAAGAGTTTGATAAATTAGGCCAGGGTATTTGAAGAAACATCAAAATCTATGGTGAAGTCCTCAATTATAAGAGTAGGAGTACACAGGGAACACTGTAACCTTTGTCACATGGTGACTTCATGCCATGCCTCCTTACTGTCACCTACAATCCAGCACAAGAGCTCCTGCCCTGTGCAGGTCCTGATTGGTGAGATGATGATTTCCATGTTGAGCCCAAGCTAGACTCAGCATGGTAACACTGTATTCCCTAGCAATACCTTCTCTTGCCCACCTCCCTTCCCACCCCTAGTTCTGGGGACAGTAATCAAATCAACACTACCATTCCTGGTCTGTCAGTCAGTTGTCCTAATGCTCTACTCACCAGCCTTGTAACTGCTCATATGCAAAACACCCCTCCAAGGGCACCACTACCCTTATCTTCCCCTATTAAAATGTAAGCCCCCTGAGAGCAGAGCCTATCTTGATTTCTATATTTGTATTCCCTGTGTTTAGCACAGGGCCTGACTTAATACTTTTCCATCGATTCACTCATGTCAAGTACTGAACTTAGTGAGGAAGGAAATTGGGAGTGGGGAGAAGAAAGAAAGGGAGAGTGGGGTAGAGAGTTGCCACAAGGTGATATATCTGGATAGAGTAAACCTCAATGGATAAAAGATTGCTAAGTAACACTGGAAGAGGGAGGACCCTCTCATCTCCCCAGAAAACTCCCAAGCCAATTCCCCACCCACCCTCACAGCTAGAGACCTTGCCTCATGCTTTACTGAGTAAATAGAAGCCATTCACCATGAACTTCATCTTCACCCCTTCTGTTCATTTTAATATCCTCTGATATCACATCCCACCCTCTCCTCCTTTCCTATAGTCTCTGATAAGAGGTGACCCTTCTTGCCAAGACCAGCTTTTCTATACATACCTTTGATCCCATTACCCCACCCTTCTCCAAAAGACTGCTTCCACAATCACCCCTTTTCTCTAATATTTTAATCTCTCCTTATCAAATCAAAGGATATGACAATTTTTGTAATTCTTGAATATTACCATTGTTTTCAAAAAAGATTTCATGCGTTTGTAATTCTGAGAGGTAAAATTAAAACAGATAATGAATTATATATCATTTGATCAGAAATACAGGGCACTGAGGAAGGGGAAGTATGAATTTAAATAAAAGTTCAAGATAAAATTTAGAATGTTCAGTAGCAATTTAGAGATACTTCAGATTAGAATAGCATGAGTATTTGTCCAAAGTCTGATGGTTATCTCTCTTACTAGGGCATTTCAATACATACATAAATAGATACACACATACACACACAATTCAACAAATACCTCAACTTCCCAGTTCCTTAATCTACTCAATTCCCATGACATACTCCTTCACTCCAGCTTAGCTACACACAGAGATGATCAAATCCTTGATCTTGCCACAATCCACAATGTTCTGATTCCAGGTTTGCGAACTCCAAAATCTGTTATCTAATTATAATAACAAGTTATTATTATTATATGCATATGTTATATGCACCCCAACCTTGTTCTCTGCCCTCACCCAGACCTGCAATCCATCCACATACATCTCATTACTTTCTCAGGCCGTCAACCTTGCAATGGGGCTACATTCTCCCTTCCTTCTCAATCTCAACCTTTCTATGAACCAGTTCAACTCTACATTTTCCTATTTTCTTTAATCCTTTGGCTCCTTGTCCTAATCACCAATCAAACTTTGACAAATTTCAGTTCTGGATTATTTCCACCATCCGTCTCTTCTATTCATACTCATGCGTACTAAACAGAGGTGGAGGAAGCCTCAAATTGTGACAACTGGTTTTGTTCTAATCTCAACTAGGCCCTCACTGAAACACAGTAAATCTATCCTTCCCAAACTGATTCTCTATCACATGCATCTGAGTCACTGTTCCAAACTTTCTCATCTCCTCAAATTTGCCAGTCCACCACCCTCTCAGCTGAAGACCTCTTGCCTAAAAAAATAAATGCCATTTGCAGAGAGTTCTCTCTTCTCTCCTTCTCATCTCAAATCCTTCTGACCTCAACCCCTACAATCTCCTTTACTTCAGTCTCTGATGATGAAGTGGCCCTTCTCCTTCCCCAGGCTAACTCCTCTAAATGTACCCTTCATCTCATCTTCAGCAGATTGTTCCTCTCTCATCCTCACTCCCTCTAATTTTCAATGTTTCCCTACTATTGGCTCCTTCTCTGCAACCTACACATATTGCCAAGTTCCCGTATCCTTTAAAAAACCCTCACTTGATTGCTCACTCCCTGATCTATCTAAAACTATCTTTTTCCCATTTGGGCTAATCTCCTTGAAAAATCTATCTACACTGGTTACCTCCACTTTGTTTCCTCTCACTCTCTTCTAAACCCTTTGCAACCTGGCTCCAGACCTCATCATTCAACTGAAATTGCTCTTTCCAAAATTACCTTTTCTCAATCCTTATCTTTGACCTCTCCAGCATTTGATACTATTGATTCCCTTCTCTTCCTGGATACTCTCTTCTCTCTGGGTTTCTATGACACTGCTTTCTAGGTTCTCTTCCTGCCTATCTCTTTCTGTCACAGGCTCCTTTGCTGCACTTTCCTCCTTGTCATTCCTACTAACTGTGGTGTATACCCCAAGGCTCTGTCATAAGCCCTCTTTTTTAATCTCTTTTATCTCACTTGGTGATCTTATCAGTTGCTATGGATTTAATTATCATCTCCATCATGGTTATTCCTAGATTTACACATCTAGCCCAACGTTCTCTCCTGAGTTCCCATTCCACATCACAAACTATCGATCACTGCACATTTTAAACTGGATTCTATAACTATCTCAATGTTCAAACGGAACTCATAATCTTTTCCCCAAACTCTCCACTCTTCCAATCTTCCTTATTAAGATTATATAAAGATATAAGCACCTTCTCAGTCACCCAGGCTCACAAATTGTGTCATTCTCACTGTTACTCACCTTACATATCCCTTCCTCCCCACTCACACAGCCACCCTGATACTCTTATCACATAACGCCTTAACTACTGCAGTAGTAGCCTTCTGGCTCATCTCCTTGCCTCCAGTCTCTCCTCCCTTCAACTGAGCCCCCACTCAGCTGCCAAAATGTTTTACTAAAGCGTAAGACTGAACACAGCCCCCACTATTCAATAAACTGTAGTGGCTCCCGATTGCCTCCAGGATCAAATATGAAGTCCTCTGTTTGATATTTACAAGTTTAACCTCTTCCTATCTTTTCAGTCTTCTCACACTCTACAAACTAGCCACACTGGCTACATCCACCAACCATCCCCTCTTTGTTCTGACTGTATCCCATGCTTGGAAAGTTCTCCCTCCTCACCTGTGCCTAACTGGCTTCCCTGAAGACAAAGCTCAAATGTCACCTTCCACAGGAAGCCTCTCTTGGTCCTCTCTGATGCTAAGCCTTCCTCTCTAAGATTATTTTCCATCTCCTCTATAACTTCTGTGTATCTACTTTTTTACATATTATATGACCTCTGTCACCCCACCCCATTAAAATGAAATTTTAAAACTAGTTTTAAGCTCTTTCAGAACCAGAACAGTTATACAACAAACATGTAAAAACAACTCTGAAAGACTTAAGGACCCTGATGAATGCAATGACCAACCATGATCCCAGAAGATCATGATGAAGGACCCACCTCCTAACAGAGAGGTGACAAAACTCAACTTGTTGAATAAGGTATACATTTTTGGACATGGCCAATGTGGGAATTTATCTTGCTTGTCTATGTATATCTGTTACAAGGATTTTTTTTTTTAATTCTCAATGGGGGTGGGGTGCTCCTCAGGAGGAAGGTAGTAGGAAGAGAAAATAAATGACTGTTAATTTTTAAAAAATTACTAAAAAGACAAGTTTTCCATCACTAGAAGAGCCTGAAGAACTGCTTGCAGAGGATGCTGTAGAGAGAATTCGTGTATTGGATATGGAGAGAGATCATTTTTGGTCTTTTCCAACTGTAAAATTTTGTGATTATTAAAACATAACAGAAAGGAAAAATTAAACTCCTTAAGGCAAAGCACAGTTCAAGTGCTTGATACATAATAAGTGCTTAATAAATGCTCACTGGGGGCAGCTAGATGGCATAGTGAGTAGAGCACCAGCCCTGGAGTCAGGAGGACCTAAGTTCAAATCCAGCCTCAGACACTTGACACGCTTACTAGCTGTGTGACTTTGGGCAAGTCACTTAACCCCAATTGCCCTGCCTTCCCCACTCAAAAAAAAGCATTAATAAGCATTAAATAAATGCTCACTGACCAAATGATAATCCACAAACATTTGCTGCTAAGCATTCAGTAATAGAACTAGATTTCCTGCTTTTCTTTAGTCAGTAAATAAACATTTATTAAGAGCTGATTATGTGCCACACACTATACTGAGCTCCGGGAATACAAAAAGAGGCAAAATACAGTCTCTGTCTTCAAGGAACTCATACTCTAATGTGGCAGGCAACATGTAAATAAATATATACAAACAAGCTACATACAAGAAATATAGGAAAGTGAGAAAGAGGAGTGCATTTAAAGAGACTAGGTTATAAAGGACTTTGAATGCCAGGGGTTTTTTCTTCAAAATGACATTCCATTCTATCTTCCATTTCTATGCCTTTGTACTATCTCCCATGCCCAGGATGCACCCCCTTCTTACCTCCATCTCTTAAAATCCCTATTTTCCTTTAAAGCTCCTTCTCAAGGGCCAACATGAGACTTTTCCTGACACCTTCCCCTCAAGTTAATAATGAGTTCTCTTCACAAATTATCTCCTATTTATCCTTTATTTGGTTATATATGTATATGTTAGGAGCAATATGATGTAGTAGATAGAGATTCAGGCTCCAAGCTAGGAAGAACTGAGTTCAAGTTCCACTCTTGACATACACTAGCTGTGTGACCCTAGACAAATCATTTAACCTCTTAGGGCTCTAGAGCTCTAAGACTGCATTGGTAAAGGGAGTTTCCTCACTTGCGAGTTTCTTATCATACACTTCAGGGCTGTCCAAACTTAGGTTTTTACTGAAACAATAGACAACACATTTTGATTTGCCATTTTAGTGAGAGCTCTGCGGTAGCTCGACTAAAGCATTTATGTAAATTTCTATGCCTGTAGGCGGGGCCGCATAAATCGTGGCCCTTGGCCTCATTTTGGACAGCCCTGATATACTTCTTGTCTCCCTGATAGATATGTTTCTCAAAGGCACAGGCTATTTCATTTTGTCTTTATGTCCCCACCATATATCACAGTCCTTGGCTTACTTAAGGCACTTACAAATGCTTGTTCATTGAATGACATACACTATATAAATGACTGGATAGAATATACAAAGCTTTTCAATTGTGCAATACATTCGCACTAACCCTCTGAAATGGCTTGGATCATAATCTCCAATTTTCAGATGGGGTAAGGTTTCAGGTTCACAGTACTTTGCATGTAGCAAGTATACAGTGTTCGTTGAAATTAACTGAATTAGTCAGAACTCTGGTCAGAATATTAATGGTCTTTGAATTTCTAGTTCATTGCCTAGCATACTAAGTCACAGTGATTCTTTGAAATGTCGCTATATGAATTGCTCATGATAAATGAAATCTTAGAGGGATCCTGAATGATTCTAGAATTTCTTATAGTTAGCAGTTTTATAGCTAGTGCTTAGAAAAACTCTACTTGCAATTTTAAAAAAATATCCCACTATATTACCAGTGTCAAGGAGGGAAAACAAGATGAAGATGGAGAAAGTTTAGTTTAGTTTAAACAGAGCCTAAGTACTTATGATACTGGAGAACTTTATTTTTTTCCTACAAAAATTATGTTATGCTTATTTAGTTCCTTGACTTACCAAAGCTAAACAACACAAATATGTGGTAAACAAAAGAGGTAAAATGTCTATATAACGTTTAAGTTTTATTAGTGCCTTTTGCTTTTAAATCATATTCTTTTTAAAATATATTTCTTCTCTACTCAGTGAGTATTCCCTGGTAAGAAAGATGAAAAAATAATTTTTTAAAAGCAGTGCAACAAAACCAACAAACACATCAACTGTGCCAGAGCATATGCAACTTTCCTACCCATAGTCCTTAGTTTTTCAACGAAAAGAAGGAAAGCTATTTTTTTTTTTACCTCTCTGGAGCCTAGCCTGAAAATCATCTCTAATTTGAAAGGCTCATCATGGATATTTGAAGGATAGTTTTGCCCCCTGTAGTTAGGAGGACAACAATTACCACCAAAAACAGATAGTTTAATTGCTAAAAGCTTATGTATTCCAGGAATAACAATCTTTTTTTTAAAAAAAAAAAGACAAATAAATATGGCTACTTGTACAGAAGCTGCAGCAGACAGCAATACAGATTTCAACCTTCCTGTTAGTAAACAAGTCTTAGAAAGTTGCCTTAAGTTCAAATAACTTAACCAGAGACCCATAGCTAATAAATCAAGAAGGATTTGAAGCATCTCTCCCTTAATCCAAAAGTGCAATGTTTTATCCATTACCTCTTTAACAAAACATTCTTTTTTAAATTAAATCATTTCATGACTACACGAAACTGAATACTGTGTAATTATAATGACTATGTTTGGCTCCAGAAGAGAGTTGAGAAAATGTAGCTCTCTCCCTTCATTGCTTAGGCAGGGTACTTCAAGTGTGGAAAATACTGTCAGACTTAGTATGTTGGTTTCACTGAACCTTTTTTTGTTGGTCGGTTGGTTGGCTTTGGTTTTTCTCTTTTAATCTTCACTACAAGGGAACATTTGCTGGAGAGGGGAAGAGAAAGAAATATACAAGGAAATAAACATGATATAAAAATAAAAGAACAAAAATTAAATTATTTGAGTTATAAATATATAATATAGGTGTTCCTTTTGAAAATAAAAATAATTTGAAATTGGCATGAAGCTTTTTCTCCTACTCAAGTGCTTTCATGTATTTTATCTCATTGGTATCTACTCAGTAAGAAATATTTTTATCCACGTTTTATACCAAGGAAGCTGAAACAATGAAAGATTATGACTTTCCCAAGTTATATAGCTAGTTCTTTCCTAAGTTATAGTTAGTCTCCTGACTTCCAAACTTAATATGCCACCAGCCAGATCAAAATAAAAATTTGTTTACATCATCCTTATAAACTGAAAAGGTAATTTTTCTGTTTCTTCAGCTTCTAAATCTCTCTCACTCAATTCATCATCACCTATTACAACAATCCCAGTGAGAAGTGCTGAAAAACTGAAGTAGGCAGGTGGCAGTATAAGTGGAAAAGAGAGGACAACAGTGAAAGATATTGGGGATATAGAATTGACAGGACCTAGCTATTGACTGAATCTAGGGAGTGAAACAAAGGGAAGAGCCAGAGATGACTCAGATTTCAATCCTGGGTGACTTGGATAATAAAATCACCTATCTCACAAGAGTTGCTGTGAGGAACAATCAAGGACAATGTATGTAAAGTGCTTTGCAAACCTTGAAGTGCTATACAAATAGCTGCTATTATTATTATATGGTAGTGCCATCAAGAATAGAGGGCAGCTAGGTGGCGCAGTGAGTACAGCACCAGCTCTGGAGTCAGGAGGACCTGAGTTCAAATCCAACCTCAGACACTTGACACACATACTAGATGTGTGACCTTGGGCAAGTCACTTAACCCCAATTTCTCTGCCAAAAAAAAAAAAACAGAATAGAGGCATTGTGAGGAGAGGCAAGTATAGGGAGAAAATAATTAGTTTAGAAATATTAGAAATAATTAGAAAATAATTAGTTCTATGTTAAATGTTTAATTTAAAATGCCAGATCCAGGTAAAGACATGAAAATGCATGACTACAGATAATTACTGGATATCAAAATTTGGAAGTCTTCAGCATAAAGGTGATAATTAAAGTCAATGGAGGGAATGGGAAAAGTATAAGAGAGAAAGAAAAGGGACAAGAAGAGAGAGACTTGGGATACACACACACACTTAGATGGTATTAGGAGGAAGATGAACCAGCAAATATTGTAGGATGTTCACATAGAAAAGCGGAGAGTAACAGATGACAAACGGGAAGTAAATATCAAAGACGGTATAGTTAACAGCATCAAAAAATGAAGAAAGGTCAAGGAGGAAGAGGGCTGAAAAGGCTCTTTGGCAATTGGTGACCATTTTCATTAAAATGCTGTAGAGGAAAGATAACTTGCAGAGCATTCATTAAGTGGGTGATGAAGAAAAGGAGATGAATGCAGTTTGATCTTTAAATTTGAAAGTGAAGGGAAGAAGAAACTGAAGATAACCGCTTACAGATGTCAAGCTTAAAAAAAGGGCTTTTTTTTAAAACAATAAGGGAGACCTGAGTATATGTATCGGAATTAAGGAGGAAATTAGCCGAAAAGATGAGATTGAAGATGACAGAAAGAAATGATTATTAAAAGAAAGTCCTAGAGAAGACAGGAGGTAATGTAATCAAGGGCACATCTGGAAGGGTTAACCCTAAAAAGGCAAAAGCCTAACTGTCAATTTTTTTTTTTAAATACAGGATGAAGATAGGTGGCTGGACAAGTACTGTGAAAAAGATCTGGGGGTTTTAGTGGATTGTTGCAGTACAGTCATTTTTCAGTCATGCACAACTCTTTGTGACCCCATTTGGGGTTTTCTTGGCAGACAGTGGAGTGGTTTGCCATTTCCTTCTCCAGCTCATTTTACAGATACCCTGAGGCAAACAGGGTTAAGTGACTTGCCCAGGGTCACACTGCTAGTGAATGTCTGAAGCCAGATCTGAACTCAGGAATTTCAAGCCCAGCTCTCTATCCACTGCTCCACCTAGCTGCCCTAGTAGATTGTTAATTCAATAGACAGAAAAAGTTAGTGCAATCTAGACTTCTTTAAGAAAAATATACTCTCCACAAGAGGGCACTCTATCCTTATTAGCCTGCATCTGGAGAACTGTTTGGGGGCACCACATTATAGAAAAGGCACTAGGACACAGAGGTGGGTGATCAGGATGGTGAAAGGACTGGAGACTGTGCCATGAAAGATCTATTGAAAAAACTAAGTATGTTTAAACTGGATAAAATCGACAGTTCCGAGGGCTCCACATCTGAAAAAAAATTGCAGAGAAAAATGGAAGTCTAGCAGAAATTAGATGCAAACATCTTGTGCCATGTACCACAGTAAGCTCCAAAAGAATATATGACCTAAATACAAAAAGTCTTTTCATAAACAATTTAGAGAAGGGAATTATGAATGGCAGAAAGTCCTTGAATAAGTGACAGAAATGATCATAAAAAAAGACAATTCTGATTATATAAAAGTTTTTGCTCAAGCAAAATCAATGTAGTTAGAATTAAAAGGGAAAGAGTTAACTGGAAAGAAAATCTTTGCAGAAGATTTTTCTGATAGGTCTGATATGGAATGGGATGAAAAAGCATTTATTAAGCACTATGTACCAAGAACATAAATAAGTGCTAGAATTTTGAGGAGAATGTTGGAATAGTTCTTGCTCTCAAGGAGCTCATAGTCTAATTAGAGAGACAACATAAAGGACTCAGATTTATTTAGTTCATGGCAATCCAAGATACACACACACACACACACACACACACACACAGATTTAGCTATTAAAATTTAAATAAGTGTATGAGAACAAGAGCCATTCTCCAATAAACAAATGGTCAAAGGATATAAACAGTTTTCAAAAGAAGAAATGCAAGTCATCAGTAATCACGAAAAAATGCTCCAGATCATGAGTAAGAGAAATGTAAATTAAAGAATCTCTGAAGCTTTTCCTCACATTCATCGGATTGTAAAAGTTGAGAAAAGAGGATGATAATAGTTTCTAGAAGGGGATGTAGGAGAAAACTTGTGCACTGTCTATACAAAAAAAGTAAAAAATCTGTGCATTCTCCTTTGACCTGGCAATACCATTAACTAGTCATATAACCCAAAGAAGTCAAAGACAGAAGGAAAAGATCCAGATATGTGAAAATATTTATAGCGCCAATTTTTGTTGTAGCAAAGTAGCTTAGCAATTGGTTCTTTCAGAATAATGGCATGGAACACACCAAAGCACAATGAAAAATTTGGGGAAGCCAAGTGGTGCAGTAGATAGTATGCAGGGCCTGGAGTCAGGAAGACCTGAGTTCAAATACAGTCCCCAGACATTTGCTATGTGACCCTGGGCAAATCACTTTACCCTGTTTGCCTCAGTTTCCTTATCTGTAAAATGAGCCGGAGAAGGAAATGGCAAACCACTCCAGTATCTTTGCCAAGAACACCCAAAATCTGGTCACAAAGAGTTGGACATGACTGAACCAGAACAATGACAAACTCATTGAAAAGAGCTAGATATTCTTACTATCTCATTTATCCTATTAACCATTTTCTTTCTCCCAGTCTAAAGAGCATCCCTCCTTTGGGAAAAAACAGAAAAAATAATTGAGTAGTTCTGCCCTCTCTCCACCTCTGTTTATTATCTTCCCAACTACTCTGATGGAATGCTCTTTCTTTGAGCCTTGTCACCAATACAGGAATAGAGATAGGAACTAGGTCTGCAAGAAAACTCCCTAGTTGAGAAAACTCACTCTACCAATGCAGATTGGCACCTTTTCTTAAAGTTATAGTCAGAGGCTGAGAGGTTAAGTGAATTATTGTTCAGAGTTACACAGCCAGTTAATGTCAGCAGGAGGACTTGAACACAGATCTTCCTGGCTTTAAGAATGGCTCTCTATTATGCCACAGTGCCTCTTGGCATCAATATAGCTAATTTTTATAAAAAAAAACCTTTCAGTTATTATTATCATACGTCACCAGCCTCAGATTTAGTACTCCTGATACTATCCTCCATCTAAGTGGTATATGCTCCCAAAAAAAGTTTCATCAATTTCTCCCTCCATCAATCCTCACCCAAATTCTTTCTACCATGGTGCCCTCCTCTGGTTCCCAGAATTCCTCACATTGACACATCTTCTCAAATATACTATTCCACTGCATCTTTTTGTTCCGTTAAATTGTAACTGGTTCATCAGATCTGATAATTCTTTGGAGTCTTTCCAACACATCCGAGATACATGCCCCAGAAAAATGTCAACCTCTAAAGTTCACATGAAGCCTACCTTTAGCTTTCTCAATACCCCTTAGCAGGAAGTCACCAACCCCAACTCACTACTTCTTCCATTGACCACTGCTATCATAAGCTCTATGACTGACCACAGCTAACACAGAATGTAAGCAGCATGGGTGAATGAATGAAAAAAAACAACTTAAGCATTGTTCTAAGCATTGGTATAAAAACAGAAGAGCAAAGAAGTCTCTACCCTGAAGGAGCTTACATTCTAACAGAGAGTGAAATATATATACGTGTGTGTGTGTGTGTGTGTGTATACACACATATGTATATAAGGGCAGTAGTGGCCAGGGATGAATGTTTTCTCTGGGAAATCACAGATGCGTATGTTTTTAAATGTCCATAGTACAATAGTATATTCACACAAAAAAATCAATATACTGAGGGTGTAGGTTGCTCTCACTAAAAATGTTACTAGAAAATTTTAATACAGTCAAGAAAATTTTTGTGCCATTAATTTTTTAATTTCATTTTCATCTTGCCCTTTTAAAATTTGTCTGCCTTCATATATCCATACTTATAAATCTATACATATGATGGGATGGGGTTGAATTTAGAGACCACTATATTAGAGCTGTGATTTTTTACAGACAGGCTGTAGCCATAATTATGGGCTCCTCCCCACTTGGTAGTTTAATCACACTGCAACAAATTTTTTAAAAAATTAATCTTATATCAGTTTCATTTTCTACATTCACATGGCTACCAACCTAGTCCAGATCCTCTTTATCTTTAGCCTAGACTATTATAATAGACCCCTAACTGGTCTCCCTGCTTCTGGCCTCATTCCTCTCCAATCCATCCTCTACAGAGCTCTCAAACTGATATTCCTAAAGAAAAAGCCTGGCTGCATGAGAGCTCAAGAAGTTCTAATTGCTCCCCAATGCCTCCAGGATCAAATAAAAACACCTCTGCTGGGCATTTAGAGTATTTAACAATATGGCTTAAGCCTACTTTTCTAGACTTATTGCATATTACACTTCTTCATGCACCTTAAGTTCCAGTCATATTTGCCGACTAACTGTTTCCCATACACAATAGTCCATATCTCCCTTCTCTGTGCCTTTTCAGAGGCTGTCCCCCTTATCTGGAATGTACTCTAGCCAACTTTACCTCTTGGAATTCCTAGCTTCTTCCAAGATGGCTCAAATGCCATCTCCTACATAAGACCAATTCCCATTTATTAATACTCCACACAGCTCCAAATTGCTTTGTATTTATTATTATGTATTTTGCAGTTATTAATCTATATTCACATTGCTTTCCATCAATGAGGGAGAGGGATTCTTTCATTTTTTATTCTGCGTTCTCAGCACCTTGAAAGCTGTAACATTCATTATGTTTCATTATCCTCTGACAAGCATCAGGCAAGACATAAACAGGGATATGTTTATTTACCAAAGGTATGGACAGAGGAAATCCCACTCTGCTCAAAGAGGAATTCCCTGTGGATGGAGAGGCTCTCTATATCCTCCTGTTTACAGATGACATTATGTTATTTGCATCAAGCCCCAAGAATACTGAAAAGCCTACTAGATCTTTAATCACTGAAAAGAGTCTGACCTGTCCATCCACACTGGAAAGACCAACTGGATAAAGAATATAGATTGTTCAGATTTCAATACGAATTTGAATGGATATCCTAGAGACTGTCCAACAGTATATTTATCTAGGACAGACAGTACAGACAGACGATAAGCTACGACCACTGCTGAACAGAAGTGAGCTGTATTACATTCAGTAAACTGAAAATCTCTTTTATTGACCCCAAGCTTCCCATGAAAGTAAAGGCCTATCTCTTTTCAATACTGGTATTGCTCTATGGCAGTGAGACAGAAAATTTCTACCTCTGTAGAATTAAAGTATCAGAGAGAGGGTAATCTCATGCCAGATATGAGATAACCATATAATCAACGAGGAACTTCCAGGTACAGTAGTAAAGAACGTCATCAGGGAATTGTGTGGTAGGAAAAGATGGGCTGGTCAAGTGGCAAAAATGAAGGATGATGGGTAGAGTGCTCCACTGGTATCCTTGGGATATCAGGAAAGGGTGAGGCATGCTCTCCCAGCCTGTTAGACGGTTGTGTTGTCCTTCATTTTCAAAGAGAACCATGACATCAGGAAGATGATGATATGACTTACAGTTGACTTTGAGTTAAGTGAGGCAGGGTTGTGCAAAGTCACCAGCCTCACTTTCTCTTCCAGAGCCATCTGGGTCCAGTGGCCAGATATTCATCAAGATGACTGGAGATGGCCTAGGATGCAATGGGAGACCCTGGCCCTTTTAGGCTATGGTCTTTTCAGATTCTCACTTTGAGTGAGATAACACCAATTCAATGAACAGGACTCTTTAAGAAGTGAGTCAAAGGATGGCCCCTTTAATTTAAAGAAAAAAATCAAACTGGGAGCAGAAGACCCTCAGGGCTGCTAGCCAAAAGAGAAACAGTTACCATTTACATTCACTCTGAGCCAGGAGGGCCCAAAATATAGCCATTAAGTGGTGCTTGGGCAGAGATGTAGACATCGTTCAATCTATGAGCTCCAGAGTGGAAATGGGAAGGAAGGAAGGAAGGAAAGAGGGAGGAAGGGAGGAAAGGAGAAAGGGAGGGAGTGAGGGAGAAAGGGAGGGAGAAATGGAGGGAGGAAGGAGGGAGGGAGGGAGCAGGAAGAGGGGAAGGGAGAGGGAGGGGGGAGGGGGGCAGGAAAGGAGGGGAGAGGGAGGAAGGAAAAAAGAAATCTAGCTAGTACTCCTGTGTCAAACTTTTGGGAGAACACAGAACAGGGATACATCTATGGGTTTTGATCTATATCAAGGTAGGCTAATCAGGGAGGTCGCAATTTCGTTTGAGTATCCTTAGCACCTAGGACAACACCTGACACAGAGTAGGCATTTAATAAATGTTTATTAAGTGAATGAGAAAATGATGCATACTTCATAGACAATCCAAGGACAGTAAAGCATATCGATGTTGCTTGACTATTAGATTATACAAAATATAATTATAACACTTGAACACAATTAGTATAAAACAACTAGTATATATCTCAAAATACAGGAATGTGACAAGCTCTGATACTTTGAAAAGAAGGAACTGATTCTGTGATTGATTTACTCAAAATCAGCTTCAGATAGGAAGTCTTCCTAGATTAGCTTCAAAATATCTATGCATCTTAGAATCAAGACTGTTTCACCCTTTTCTTATTTCAGAAGTTGCATCCTAGTTTTTTTTTAAGTTTTTTATGAAACTCTACATTAATATAGCATAAGTAGAAATCAAAATTTTCTCTTGTTCACTTTAGAAACATTCTAAAATTTTAAATAACCACTGTAAATTAAGATATAACCACTTCAAAGAAAGAGAATAATTTCTAAATTAAGACCAAAACAACTTTTGATTCAAACCACTGCACTTTGCAGAAACAGTAACCCAGTTTCACTTTGAGTATAGTGTTTGTTGCCCTCAAGGGACCTACAACTTTCGAGCAAGATTTTTTCATTAACAGTCAGAAAGGTGGTAAAGCAGAGGGCAAATTAAATAGTCATCAATATAAGCAATGTAGTACATACTTTTAAATTGTTACAAGGGCACAAGTATTTCATGTAGCTCTAATTCTATAATACACATATAACATTGGCAACTAATGATGGTATCTTTTTTTTTAATGTGATCTTTTCTCACATTTGAGAACCTGAATACTAAGCCATTTGCCATTATGATAGTCCATTTCTTCAATAGCAATGTCCTCTTAGTAAAATTATGTAGCTACAAATCATGTAACCTAATCCCAAAACAATCAGAATTTCATATAATCCAAAGGGCAATGGAAAAAATTATACATGTATTCTGAAGGCCCAGTGACGAAGAATACTGTCCTCCCTCCTAATAGAGAGGAGATAGACTAATAAGAAGAATGAGACACTCATTTTTGGTATTTGTTTTGCTTTACTATACGTATTTGTTACAAGGATTTTCTTCTTCTTTTTTCCAGAGGAGATGAGAGGGGAAAATACATACATGATGATATAAAAATAAAATTTAATGTGAAAAAGAGATACTATCAAGGACACACATTTCTACAAAAGAAGTGGGATGATTATGTAACAGAATGAGAGACTAAATAGATGTATACCATAAGAAGCTATATTGGTATGTTCAAGATGTATCAAAAGTACCACAATATGAGTGATCTCCTGTGGAAAATGTATATAAGGAATGGACAGGAGTCACACAATAAGAAAGTATGGAAAGGTTTCAGTCTACACCTGTATGGGTACTAGCCTCCCAAATAATGTCACAAGTCCACTGTGAAAAGTGATTTTTTTTTAAAGCCAAATTATAATATGCAGAGCAATTTAACCACCTGCCTTTAAAAACAAAAACAAAACTTTATCATTATGTTCCCCTAGAAAGTAGGTTGGAAATTATGGAACAAACCAACTGATATGGGAGGACTAATAGAATCTTTCTGAAAATACAAGTTTCTTTTGTTGCACATACAATACTTGGCCAATTACTTTTCTCTCAAACATAGATGTCCAAACTTTCTGTTTCCAAAGCTACTGCGGAGGTCAGATTTCTTCTCTTTAAACAGCACAATACTTTCAAGATGAAAAACATCCGAATTCCTGAAACACATCCACTATGCAGTCAATACTAAAAAAAATTCCAAATAAGTTGCTTTTATGATTTTATGATGAAGAGCAAATTAATTAGTAAAGATGAGACATAGACATTGCATACATTTATATTTAAATAGCTTTGGAATATCTCAAAAAAAAAAAAGCCTACAAGTCACAAAAGCACTGAGCCCAGAAACAAGTGAAGACTCCTAAATTACAGAAAATGCGTAGGTGGAAGAAGCATAAATATAAGGAGATGAATTCTATACAATTCCATCCCTCAGTCTAAAGAAAACCACATCTCTGAATGGTATAATTATTTCTTAATAAGCCCTCCTGAGTTCTAGAAACTTAGAAAACTAAAGATATATTATGACAAACAGAAAACTAGAAGATACAGAAACTAAAAGAAAACTAAAGATATATTATGATAAATGGAAAATTAGCATATTTATTTTTTTCCCAAAAATCCAATACCATTTGGCCAAGAACCCAAGATTCCCTACAAGTAAATATTAACCTCATTTATAAATGGAGGAATGAGGTTTACTGACTCACAGATGAGTCAGAAGGCTCTCAGAAAGCTAGAAATAAAATTAAAAAATCCAAGACCTAGCTACTATACTCTACACTCCTTCAAATAAAATCCACCAAGAATCAATAGTGAACATTCATGTGTATTTACTCACACTGATGACTAGCAGAACATTAATTTCACTTATTCTTGAAAAATGCTTTTAAAAGAATTGTAAAATTATACCAAGTTTCCAGTACTGTTTCCACTACACCAGATGATCAAATGAGCAGCCTGAAAAAGTAGAAAGAACGTGGAAATAGGAGCCATAAGAGCTGGAGTTTGGTCAGCACTGCTACCACTGCTGTATGATTATGGGCACGTCACTTAATCTCTCTGAAACCTATGTTTGCCCATCTGTAGAACCTGTTTCACTTGATTCATAGGGCACTTGTGAGAAAAGCTTATATCCAAATACCTGGATGCTATAATTGATCTATGATCTCCACATAGGTACTCCCTCTAAAAGTAAAGCACATATCAAAAGTTAGCCGTAACATCTGCACAATTTGTGTTCATGTATTAAGTGTTCAACAAACTCTTACTAAACACATTCTACATGCAGTGGAACACGCTAGATGTTTGGAGAGATAGCAAGTTTAGATCAAATATAGTGCCCATCTTCATGAAGCCTCTAATTTAAAAGGAAATAAATTATCTAATTTAATCCTCACAACACACCAGTGAGGTAGGCAGGGCAGTTACCATTTGCATTCTACAGATGCAGAAACATGCTCATAGAGATAGAATGAATTTCAAAATCACAGTTAGTGGCAGACTAAAATCTAGGCCTCCTGACTATGTATAGTGTACTTTCTTTTGTGCCACAGCTGCCTCTATACTTATCTGATCATTTGAGACCAGAGGATAGGAGAGAAAAAAATTGACTTTTATTGTCTTTGTCCATCAAGATAACAGAATGCTAGGGGACATACAAAATTCAGGAAAACTTAGCATCTGAAATAGTCTAGTCTAGTAGGGTATACAAACAGGTAACTACACTACATGATATATGAAAACAGTATGAAGATTGACAGGAAAAAAGGAGGAAGAGAAAGTGAAAGTGTGTTCATGGGATGAATGGGGAAATCAAAGAAAGCTTCCTGGAAGGAGTAAGTAAGCATTTGCATCAGGTCTAAAAAGATAGGCATAAACTCAGTAGTAAAAGGGATGAGGGAGGACATTACTCACAACTGAAAACATTCTGGGCCAAGGCATGGAGGAAGAAAAACACAGTGTCTGTTTTGGAGTACAGGGTCCAGTTTGGCTGAAGTGTGGACTGAATGGAAGGGTAATGGAAGGCTGGAAAGGCAGGGAAGGTGTCAACAGATTGCAAAGGCCTTTAATGCCAGGCAAATAAGTTTTACTAGTAAAATATGTGATGATAACAGAATTTAAGAATAAAAATTTTCACTTACAGTAATTGAGAAACAAGTTTCTTTCTGGCTATTTCAATTAAAAAAAAAGATTTTTTTGCAAATCTAATTAAAACAATTAGGCTTCAAATGAAGAAACAAATCTTATGACCATCATGGAGGGTTCTGACGGCATAAGAAAATTCAAAATTCAACACAAAACTGACAGTTTACTTGGTGATATGCTTTATATGAAGATTTTTAGATGATTAAAAATAGCCTGTTCCATGAAAAAAAAGAACATGACACTGACAATAAAAGAATACAATTCAGCACCAACAAGAATACATGGTCATTTCTGACTGTGATGGCTAAACACTTGTTGATTACTAGTAAATACAGAAAACTTAACACAACTAAGAATTAAGGTACCTGAATCATTTTTAGTAGTGACAATATATAACAAATATAAGACCAAATAATGAATACAATACTTTTAAAATAGTTTTCCAGTAACTGAAATACAGACTAGTCCCAATATTGACTTGGGAAAACAACTTTAAACAACAATTTCTTTGTTGCTTGTTAAGGAGAAAATAACTCCAAAATTAATCACTGAAAATTAAAATCACAAAATTTAAAACAAATTTTAAACCTTAAAATCACAGAGTTACAAAGGATCGTAATGATAATTTGTCCAATTCCTTCACTTTGCAAATGAAGTAAGAAGGTCTAAATGAGTTAAAATGACATCCAAGTTCACACAGCTCCTTAAAGGCAGTTAAAACTTGGACCCTGGTCTCCTGACTTCCAAAGAGTGCTTTTTTCCACTAAAACACAAGTTGACGCTTTCATCAAATTTATTATCTGGGGCGAAGGATGCTAAGATGAAAAATTCAAAATTTAACAAAAACCACTGCACTAGTTAAAAGATCGCAGTCTATCAGAACAAGGAAAGAGTTCTTATATCCCACTGGGCCAAGGAGCATTCACAATCTTCTATTGCCTATGAAAATTCAGAACCCCAAAAATCAATTTCCTTGGACTGCATCTAAAACTTTACTCACATCTCTCAGAATTTTATAACTCTCCTTTTCACCTTCAGTCTGGATATTCAGGGTATCTAACAGAGCTGGGCTCCTATGTTAGCTACTGTCTTTTTAATTTTTGTAAATAGTATTTTTTTTCAATTACATGTAAAGACAGTTTTCAACATTCATTTTTTATAAGATTTTGAGTTCTAAATTTTTTCTCCCTCCCCATCATCTCCTAAAGACAGCAAGCAATCTGATACATAGGTTATACATGAGATGCCATTATCTTTCAAAGGATGTGTGTTCTTGTCTAAAAATGCCTTTATATAACTGCCAAATCTAATGGCCTTTTCTCAATCCTCATTCTTCTTGACCTCTCTGCAGCCTTTTATACTGTCAATCAACCTCTCCTCCTTGTCTCTCTTCTCTCTAAATTTTCTTGACACTGATCTCTCCTGGTCCTTTTTAACTGTCTGACCCATCCTTTTCTTTCTTCTTTGCTTGATTTTCTTCCATATCATGACTGATAACCTTGGGGTGCCTCAAGGCTCTGTACTGGGGTTATGTACAAGGCCCTTTTTTCTTCTCTATCTATACTATTTCACTTGATGATCTTATCGGTTCCCATGGTTTCAATTATCTCTCTGCAGATAACTCTTAGATGTACTTGTTCAACCTTAACCTCCCTCCTGACCTCTAGTCTCACATCTCAAACTACCTATTAGACACCATGAACTGGATGACTTGTAGACATCTTCAACTTAATATGTCCAAAATGGAATTATCTTTCCCCCTGTAAACGCTTGTGTATTACTATCAAGGACACTAGTCACCTAGGCTGGCAATAGAGGTGTCACCCTTGACTCTCACTCCTATCAGTTGTCAAGCATTGCCATCTCTACCTTCAAAGTATGTCTCATATATGTCCCCTTCTCTCCTCTGATACTGTCACTATCATAGTGAAGGCTCTCATCACTTCACTCCTAAATAGCTTGCTGGCTGGTCTCCCTGCCTCAAGTCCTTCTCCCAACTCCAATTTATCCTTTCCTCAGCAGCCAAACTGATCTTCCCAAAGTGCAAGTCTAACCATGCCAGGCTCCATTCAGTAAACTCAAATGGTTTCCTATTATCTCCAGAATCAAATAGAAAATCCTTTGGCTATTAAAGCCCTTTATAACCTGGCTCCTTCCTATTTTTCTAGTCTTCTTGTACCTTATCCCTTCATATAGCCCCATGTACAGCAACACTGGCCCCCTTTGGTGTTCCTCAAACAATGTGTTTTCACTGGCTGTCATCTGTCGATAGAACTCTTTCACTCATCCCTACTTCCTACCCTTCACTGGCTTCCTACAAGTCTCAATTAAAGTCCTACCTTTTGCAAGAAGCCTCTTCCAGTTGTCCTTAATTTCAGTGCCCTCCTTCTGAAACTAGCCCCAATTTATCTAGTATATTTATCTTACTTATATATAGTTGTTTGCATGCTGTCTCTGCCATTAGAAGACTGGGCTACTTGACAGCAGGATTGGTTTTTTGCTTTTGGCACACAGTAGGTGCTTAATAATAAATGCTGATTGACTGGCTGTTTGATTCCAATACACCTACTCCACCTTTTCTCCCAACTTCTCACCACCTAACATTCTAGTGAGGATGAACAGTTTATGTCAAAGGTATACACCTCCAATTTCTAGAGTTTGGATTGTAGCAACTTCAGTGTACTTAAAGCAAATAGGAAGGACAAAAAAAAAAAACAACCCTGATATTGTGACCTGTATTGATGCTGTGATTAAAAGTAACATTTTAATTTAAATACCTAAACTATTACGATTTAAAGATATATGAGGGCACTCAAATGAACCAGTAATGGAGAAAAACGTTTTCAGGCCAGTGCCAGTAAAATCTATATAGGCACATGGACAATGTGGGTAACTGATTCATGGCAAATGGGGTGGGGGAAATCAAGCCTGTATTTAGAAGCCACTTCATACCTTGCATTTTAATTCTAAATCAAACTCTAACAAAAGAGTTACCTACTTGATTTCATGAAATTTGCATTTTAAATGTGTACACACACACACACACACACACACATTGTATAAAGGAAAGAATTAGGTGGTCAGGAGGCTAGGGTCTCTTTTGAAACTGTGATTTTGGGCAAAAATTTTATCACTCGAGCCTCAGCTTCTTCATATTTAAAATAAAAAAAAACTGAATCAGCTCATCTCTAAAGTCCTTTCTAGCTTTAAAAGTATATAAATCTATGAATGTAATGATTACAGACTATAAAGACTACAAAATCAGCTAATATAAATTCCCATACATGTTGTAAGGCCTTTCGAGAATATCATACAACACTGTACTTAAAATGTATTATACACGCTGATGTAAGGAAAAATGAATATAGAAAAGCATGGAAAGACTTACAAGAAGCAACGAAGAGCGAAGTAACCAGAGCTAAGAAAATATACACAATGACTAAAGTAGTATAAATGGAAAGAACCAGAAAACAACAAAAAATGAACATTTCAAATTTACAAGAACAAGTTTGGCTACAGAGAAGAAATATGGAAAGATACCTCCCCACTATTACTTTTCAGAGGTGGAAAGTCCACTGTTGTGAAATAATGCATTTGTTTTCATATTTTTTTCTTACGTTTTGATTAGTTTGGCTAATTGCCTTTTCTCTTTTTTTCCTTTAAAAATTAATTTTTGTTATATGGGATGGCACTCTAGAAGAGGGAATGGAGTGCAAAATTTGGGAAATGTAAAAACAGAAAGTATCAATAAAATTGTTAAAAAAACAAAAAATCTATTATAAAGCATAAAACCATTAAAGACACACACTAATCTTGTGGTTTGCTTTCCTCTGTCAGCAAAGAAATCCTTATCCTATTTCATAAAGACCATAACCTTGAAGATTCACATAAGATAAACTTTTATCTCATAAATTAATAACTGTTTTTAAACATGTGGATAAAATAAAATATTATTTTCAAAATATTTTCCTCTGTACAGAGAAGAGAAATAGGCACCAAGTAACACAACTTGTCCCAAATTACAGAGAGACTCAGTCTCAGGGCTAAAGCTCAACTATCACCAGCCAACAAACATCTCATTTTTTGAATTACACTTCAACTATATGAAAGTTATACTTCCAAAAAGTTAGCCCCCAGTGAATACTAAGCATTGAATATTCCACAGAATGATAAACACATTTTCCAAACATTTATTGACTGACAAAAAAACAGCAGAACAGTCAAATCAAACCAAATACTTTCTTTTGTCTGCCAGGTGAATCTCTGTAGATCCAACTGCAGGTAAGGTTTCTAGATCACATTCCTTAAACACATGGCCAGTGTTCAACCAATAGCTTTCCCTAAATTCTATGTATCTGTAAGTTGCCACAATACTCCATCTACTAACAACATAAAACAACCTTTTTAGTTCTCTTACTTCAATATACACAGCACATCAGTACAACTAAAACAAGTTATCCAAAATACAACTGTTTGTGTAGGTAGATCCCAAAGTACACAAAACGCTTTTCTAGAGTATTCCCAGGTCACTATACCACAGGTCCCCTCACTCAGTCAAGTTTACAGTTAATATTTTTTCCTATACAGGAATATTTCAGTTTGCAAAGGAATCTAAGGCACTCTCTACACTTATGTTCTCACTACCAAATGAAGGCATAACTACTTCATTCATTCAATAAGTTTTTCTGTACTTCCCATCATGCTGTCAGGACACCAGCAGGGAGACGAGATGAATGACACTTTTTAGGGCTCAATTCTCTAATACACCATCTCACTGCACTCCTCACATCCAGTCAGTTACCAATTTTCAAATATTCTTCCTTCAAAACATTTTAAATCCATCCTTTCCTTTTCATTTCCACTGCTACTACTCCAGTCCAGATCTCTCTCATTTTACTAGACAATTACAATAGTTTCCTAACTGGTCTCTAGGGCCAATCTTTTCTACTGCCAACCCATAAAAACATTACTTTGATCACATTTCCTTATTCCAGTCAAGTGAACAAGTATTTGTTAAGTTCTTACAAGGCACCAGGCACCGTACTAAGCAAGGAGGATACAAAGAAGAGGTAAAAACCATCCCTGCCCTCAAGGACTCCACATTCTAATAGAAGAAACAACATACAAACAATTACGTACTTACAACATACATACAGGCTATCTTCAACAGACTCCTATTACTTACCAATTAAATAACAATTCCTTAGCGTGGCATCCAAGATCCTCTACAGTATAAATCTAGTCAATTTTTAGAATCAAAGGAGCATAGATATCATTTTACAGATGAGTAAAATGTCCCAAGCAGGTTAAATCACTTTCCCAAGGTCACACAGGTAGTAACCAGCAGCATCAGAATTTGAAACCAGGTCCTCTGACTATAAATTCTGCAACCTTTTCACTACAGATCATTTGTTATATCACTTCTTATATGTCACTTCTCTCTCATTTCACCCCAACCCATAACTTATGATCCAAATTTAACTAGTTGCCTTTCCTGAAAAATGCTTCAGTTAAGCTTTTCTTGCCATCTAAATTGTTACCCCCATCTCCAATTTCTGTCTCTTGAAATTCTACTCATCTTTCCAGGTCCATTTCTTGGGGGTAAGGTACTAAAGACACTGAATTCATCCGAGATAACAGACTCTTGTCTCTCAATTCAAATGTCACCTCTTTCCTGAATCCTTGCTTTTAGTCATATTATGTGTCGTCTCCCCAACTGGACTGTAAGCTACTTGAGAGCAAGAAACATGTCTTATATTTTACTATTCCCTCAGTATCTTGAACATAGCAGTATGCAATAATTAGTATGAATAAATTCACAGTCTAATAAGGGACAACTGTACCTAGTCCCTTAGCTGAACTAAGAGATTTTATTTAAAATACTGTGCCTCTTCACCTTAAAAAAAAAAAGCGCTGTATTCCTGACAGCACCTTTCCAAGATCTATTTATTATAAAAAATTCTGTGCTATTCAGAGGAAAGACAGCAATAAAATGTATTTTTAAACTTATGTTAAGGAAAAGGCAGGGAATAGTTATACATTTCATTTAATTTGTATGAAATAGAACTTAGACACAGCAAGGCCAATGATACTATATCTTTATCTCTGTTATCTATCTATATCTACTTGATGTTTTTTCCCTACCACCTGCCCTGCCAAGGAAAATTTCAATTTTATACAATGGTTTTGGGTACTAAATTCATCTCCAAAAAGAGTCTTCTACAACAGTAAATGTATAGTAGCCAAGTATCCAAGTAGTAACACATCTATTATAGGATTCTCTTTTAAGGACTGCAGCATTTCCCCCATCAAATATTGTTAAATACTGTAACATTTCTCAGGGCAAGACACTACAGACAACGAATATATCCAGCTACAGACCCTTGTAGTCCCACATATATTAATTTCCTACTTGGAAAGGTAGCTATCTATCATTTGGCTTTTGGAAAAGGTCATACATAGTTGCTGCAAAAGACACCTAAACGCAAGGATAATACTTCTGGAGGTTTTAAGTCATTTTTTTAAACTAGGAAAATAAAGAACACAGATTCTTAACCCTACCTCAGAAGATGCCCTTATGCAGAATTTGCTATTTATGTCAAAAGTAACTAACATCTATTTTGCTTCAACAAATTTCAGGTATTCACACACACTATGTTGGTAAATGCATGTATTGTTATGGCTCCTATACAGAACCAGCTGAACTGAAAATGGTCAGATAGAATCGGACCAAGCACAGAAAATATCTAGAGTCATGATTTCTAAACACTGGTTGATTTTTAAAAGAATAAACACTTCTACTGAGCTTACAAAAAGTTAAAAGGTTAAAATTATCCAATTTAACTGTTTTTTAAGCCATTCAAGCTGTCTTTTTAAAATAAAAATATTTAAGCTCTGAAGCAAATTTTTCAACCCATCTGTAAATGAGCTATAAATAAATACAAAACTAGAAGACATCAAAGTTGGCTGGCTAATTCCTTCATATTAACCAGCATGGTTAAATAAAAATCAAAATGTTAAACACATTTTGTTACACAAAAAAATCTGTCCCACAGCCTATTGGCTAAGGAAACATAAAAATGAACAAACAATACGAAAAAGGACTAGACAGTGGAATAAGAGCTACCGATGACTTTACTTATAAACTTACCCCTAATGCTGGAAAGTGAAGAAATTCTGTTGAAACATATAAAATGTAATTCCCTACTGCCCAATAAAACTAGTGTGAATATAAAAGGCAAACTATATACAAATATAATTATGCTGGAAAGGTAGTTGGAGAAGGGTTGCAAAGGGTTTTAAAAAGCCAAACAGAGGAGTTTGTATTTGACCCAAAAAGTAATAGAGAAAAATAGCTAAATTCTTAAAGTTTGTTATCACTAGATGGTTGACCACTGCAGGATGAATTTCTTTGGCCATAGAAAATTATGAAACCATTTAATAAGGCAAGGTGAAATATGGAAAACCCACACCAATGATATCACTGATCTTTTAAGGTACTTAAGAATATTACAGCATAGTTTCTCCCTCACATTCAAACATGATACTATTGAAATGGTATACTATTATAGTTGAGAAGACTAATAGAATCCTTTTACACAAAATAAACAGTTTGTCCTTTGCATCTAAAAATATATATAACAAACAGGACTTGCCATTGTTTAAAGCTTTTGCTCTGTTTCAAAAGAGGCAGCCTTCAGCCTTTGTTCAACATGAACAATGCACAATCTTTGACTTCTAAAGGCCAACATTTCACTGATTTTAGGAGAATATTAAAAAAAAAACTCAGGATGTACTCAAAAGTTTTTATTAAATTTTATTGATATCTTTTGTTTTTACATCTTCTAAATTAACACATATATATGTATGTACACATCCTTTTTTTCCCATAGAGCCATCTCTTATAACAAATAATAAAAGAAAAGAAAAAAACAAGTTCAGGAAAACTAACAAATTCATTTAAAAAGTCTTAACATTATATAATGTTCCATGCCTACAGTGTCTCCCTTACCTCTGGCAAAGAAGGAAGGAAGATGCATTCTCATATCTCTTCTTCTTGACCAAATTTGGTCATTACAATTTCACAGCATTTAATTTCAACTATTGTATTGATGTTGTTCCATTTATAATGCAGTAAACATCATATGTGTATGTGTATATACATATACCTACATACATTTTTTCCCTGGTTCTGCTTACTTCACTTTGCATCTTTCCATGTTTCTCTGTATTCATCATATTCATCATTTCTTAAACTGAAGTAATAGTCTATTACATTCACATACCAAAACACGTTTAGCCATTGCCAGCTTATGGGTGTCCACTTTGTTTCCAGTTTTTAAATATTACAAAAAGTGCAGCCATAAATATGTTGATGTATGTCAGGCTTTTTTTTTAAACGCTGCACTGGGCCTTCTTGGAATATATGCCTAGCAACTGAATCTGTGCGTCAAAAGGTATGTACAGTTTAGTCAGTTTTCTTAACATAATTCCAAACAGTTTTCCTCAATGGTTAGGATCAACTCACAACTCCACAGAGCATTATTGTGACTCTCTTTCCACAACTAATGGCTTGGATTTTGTGAGAAAGTGGTAATTACTTTTTCCCCTGATAAAGATCAAATGGTTCAATTCATCAATAATTCTTACTTTAAATTCTTATTTAAAAAGCTAAATGTAAAGAAAATGGCTTCATATATAACTCGGGTTTGAAGATCAGTAGATCGAGGATTCACAGAGCTCCCTTTTTTGATCAAGTACTCCTGAGAAAGATGCCCTGTGTTTACAACCAGGCCCTATATTCCTGTTCAGAGCTTGATTTTAGCACAGTTGGTAGTTCAAGTCGCACACTGAGTCTTTTCACTGTTTCCCCTCAGTTTTCTCTCTTCCTAAATAAGCTATTGTTTATGTTTAAACCAGCTTTTTCTGGGCTAAAAGAATTTGCATTGTATCACTTTTAAATCCAATTTTGAAATACTTCATTAATCTCATGCAATTACTATTTCATGATATCTCAAACAAAAATGCATCAGTTAAACAGGACAGGATCACCAATTTTCAGAAAAACACAATAGGGTAGAGTCAACCTGTCATCTAAAATCAGGTCTTTGTTAAGTTTGGGGTTCACATTTTATGTTAAATTAAGGTCACGATGTATATGTTTAAATATTTCCTCTACCTCAAGATGATGGGAAGAAATAAGCCATGAATCAGAGCCATTTCAAATGAGGTCATATTCTCTCTCTTATGTGAACATATTTTTCAAATGTAATTTTGTAAAATTGAACTCATTCTCATTTTCAACATTAAGTTTTAAAGAAATGCTATATTACCTAAGATTTAAGTGTACTCTGTACAGAATAACCTAGTTTTTGCCTTTAACAAAATGTTTTGAACATTAGAATTTTACAAAAACACCAGGATTATAAAAGCAGATGGTTTTTCATCTGATTTTAACATTATTATATACCTAAGTCTTTGCTGTGTGTCATAGACCATTACTTCTTCCCTTTGTGGTTAACCTTCTAGATAACAGCGGTATTCCAAGATAATTTGGCTATAACCACCAGAGAACCATAAACAGCTTGTAAAAGAATAAGTTCTAGTTTACCAAGACTTATACTAAAATAAAGCCAGACTGGCACATTCTAAACCTCACTACTTATAAAGTCATCTTGTTTAGTCTTGACTCCCTATTACCTCCAAGATAAAATATAAAATCTTCTGTTTAGAGTTCAAAGACTTTCACACCCTGGCCCCTCCATCATTCCAGGCTTCTTACACCTCATTTACCCTCACATACCCTGAGATTTGTCATACTGGCCTTGCTGTTCAATGCACAAGTCACTCCATTCTTCTAAATCAAGGTATTTTCAGTGGCTGTCCTGCCGTGATTGGAATTTTCTACTTGCTATCTCCACCTCCAGGCTTCTCTTGACTTCAAGTGCCAGCTAAAATCACACCTTCTACAATAAGCCTTTCCTAATCCCTCTTAATGCTAGTGCCTTCCCTCTGTTGATTATCTCCAATTTCTCATGTGTATGTACACACACACACACACACACACGCACACACACACAGAGTCATCCAGTTGTTTCAAACTCTTCTTGAAGTCTATTTGGGGTTTTCTTGACATATATACTGGAGTGATTTGCCATTTTCTTCTTCAACTCATTTTACAGATATGGAAATGAAGGCAAACAGGATTAAGTGACTTGCCCAGGGTCACACAGCTAGAAAGTGTCTTATCTGTAACCATGAGCAGGAATTGTCTTTTGCCTTTCTTTACATCACCAGCATTAATCTGTTGTAGGTGTTTAATAAATGTTTACATACTGACTGATTCTCTAAAATAAATTAACTAAAAAATAACTTTACATACCAAAGCTAACAAAGTCAATATTGAAATTACTACTGGCCTCATGGCATTACATAAGATGCCAGGGTCCTAGATTGGTACTTTAAAAAAAAATTACATTTAAGTGATTGCCTAGAAGGCTAGAAAATTTTGATGAAATCAAGTTTTCACTGCCAAACAGAAATTTCAGGAAATCAACAAGTTCTGAAACAGCATAATGTTTAAATATCATAAGCCTAGGTCTCCCAGTCTTGTCAATGTTTAAAGTTCACAGCCAAGTATAAAACAACTGTACTTGGTCAACTGTAGACACAGTTACAATGGTCTTGTCATCAGACATTTTAAAAATTCAAACAAAAGTGTCTTTGTACTTACATAGAGTTAAACTTACATGCTGTCACGTAGACATTCCATGGAAAATGACATTACATAACATTTTAAGTATCAGGAGACAACTGTGGTAACTTTGATGTGCATAATGTACGTTATCATTTCAGATATAATGATACAGGAAAAACCTGAAGTTCACAGAAAAAGTATTTGCTGAAGTATATCGCTTTATAAAGTCCCCTCTCCTCACATTAAATTTGTATTTATTTATTTTTTATTTTATTTTTTTTGCAGAGGGGAGGGCAGGGCAATTGGGGTTAAGTGACTTCCCCAAGGTCACACATCTAGTAAGCTTATCAAGTATCTGAGGCCAAATTTGAACTCAGGTCCTCCTGACTTCAGGGCCAGTGCTCTACTCACTGCGCCACCTAGCTGCTCCATCGTATTATTTTTTTAAAGAAATTTTTAGTATAAATTTCCTCAACATGTTAAAATTTCACCTTACCCTTTAAGGACACAGTAAAGATGAAAATAACAGAAACTAGTCCTACACTCATTATCTATTTTACTTTAGAACATTAATTATTTTCCCTGTGGCACAGTTGGGGTTAACTTTTATTAAGTATTCTTTGCAAACTAAAACATTACAACTGAGGGACCAGCCATGATACAGTTTTTTCAGACTGGGTTGGTTGTAAAAAAAAAAAATCAAATGTATAAATATATGTAGATATACATTCTCATTTTATCCTCAATATTTTAAGTGGTGACTGTAAATGATTGCAAATATTAAAGCTTCAGATAAATGTCATCTATTATTATCATTATTATATAATTATCACATCTGATTTTTAAAATAAGACAGATTCACAGCATCTACATCAGACTAAGAGCTCCACCAAAGGGAAATAATAAGCAGATTTATTTTCCGATCAAACCAAAGTCACAAATACATACTTCTACCGCCAAAGAAAGAAAAAAAAATCAATCACAAGAAAAATGTCAAGATCTACCATGTATGCCCTTTTATATCAACGTATCACTAATTTACCTGCTTCTGTGTCACAGTGCAGTGGAAAGAGCGCAAGATTTGGAGTCAGAGAAACTAGGTTTGAATTCTGGCTCTGGCACTACTCATGGGACAATCTGAACTTCAGGTTCATCATCTATAAAATAAGGGAGTTGTGACTCAATGACTGGTAAAGACCTATTCAACTTTAATCTGTACATCATCAATGTTCTCCATTCTCACCTCCACCTCTTTAAACCCCTATATCCCACCACAGGCACAAATACAGCCTCCAACACTTACTAGTTGTGTGATACCAAGCAAGTCACTTAACCTTTGTTTGCCTCAATTGTAAATTAATGAGGTTAACGATAGCCCCTACTGCACAGAGTTGTCATGTGGAATAAATTACACATTTGTATTTTTTTTAAACTGCTTAGAAGGATACCTGGCACGCATTAGGTACTATATACATATTTACTCCCTTCCCCTTTCCCTTAGGGCTCATTTCCAGGACAAATTCCTACAAGAGGCCTTCCCAGTTATCAGTGTTTCTCCTCCCCAAAATTATTTTATTCTGTACTTATTTGTGCTCACATGGTTTCTCCCCAGAATATAAAGTTGTGTGTGAATCACTTGAGACAAGCAATAATTTTGATATGATTTCATCTGGGACAACAATGGTCATGCATGTATGCTATTGCTCACTTTGACCAGGTGAAACCAGATTGAACTGGCTTCCCCATCTTTAGTTAGTTGTCTGTTGAGTAAAGGGTTTCATGACATACACATGTTCCACTTCTTTCTTGTGTTTTTAATTCAGTGGTTTTTAAATGGCTATGTCTCCAAGGAAACATGCAAAAGTTGTAGTTCTTAAAAGAATGTACTTCAATGATTATTAGTGATATTTCAGAGACCACTGGTGCGGGGAAATCAATTGATTGAATGATCATTCAAGCTCACAATGAATTACAATCAGTCCCATCAAAGTGCAGTCAAAAGTGAAAAATGCAAAAAACTGACAAAACTATTGTTGCAATTAATCTCCAGAAAAGAAGCAACCATCTTCAGAGAGACTTGACAGCTAGAGGGGTTGTTGATTCTCCTACAGCAATGAGCAGTTCTCAAACTTTTTGGTCTTAGGACCTTTTTATATTCTTTAAAATCACAGAGGCCCTGAAGAGCTTTAATTATATGGGTTATAGCCTTTGATATTTTACTATACTAGAAATTAAAATTGATACTATTTTATGAAAAATACATTTTTCCAAAACAAAAAATAGTGCAAAGAACAACAACTTTTCTTTTTTTGCATTTTTGCAAATCTCTTTAATATTGAGCTTACTAGAAGACAGCTGGATTCTCAAATCTGCTTCTGCAGTCAATCTGTAGAGATGTTGGTTTGGTTGTCAAACTGATCTTCCTAAAGTGCAGGTCTATTAAACAAACTCCAGCAGCTCACCCACAAGAATTGAATATAATCCTGTTTAGCTGCCAAAGCCCTTCATAACCCAGCTCCTTCCTACCTTTTCCACTCTTCATAACACTTACAATCCTCCACATAACTGTGATTCAGCGACACTGGTTTCCTAGCTATTCTTCATACACAACACTCCATCTCTGACTGTAATCATTTTCTCTGGCTGCCCCTCATGCCTGGAACTCTTTCCCTCCTAATCTCTACTTCCTAGCTCCCCTGGCCTCCTTCAAGTCTCAGCTAAAGTCCTACCTTCTGCAAGAAGCTTTTCCCAATCCTTCTTAATTTTTGTGCCTTCCCACTTAGACTACCCTCGATTTATCCTGAGTATATCTTGTTTATACAGTTGTTTGCACATTGTCTTCCCCCTTAAGAATGTGAACTCCTTGACAGTAGGGACTTTTCTTTGTCTTTCTTTTTATCCCTAGCACTTATCATAGTGCCTGGCATATGGTAGGTACTTAACACTAGCGTTAACTGACTAATGAAATATGTTAAGAAAATCCACCCTCACAAAGATATGCAATTGGGAAACAGAGTATCTTAAAATCCTTTTCGTATAATATGGCTATTCCTTCTCGACACTACACCAAAACTCAACAAGTGATAGCTTCCTAAAGGTTAGTTGCATGTGAATGTGACCAAATCAATGAGATTTTTGTACTGTTAGGTTAAAATCCACTGATCTATCTTGCACTTTGAATGAATCTTTTAATCATGCACAATGTTATAATATTCTGCACTGGTCATTTTGAAAATATTAGTTCAGGTTATACTAAATGTGCACATATTTCATGATACAATATCCCAAAAATCACATTCATTAATATCATTACCACTGTCATCAGAAAAGTCTTTACGTATTGACTGCCAAGCTCATGATAGCAAACACAAGTTTTCCAAAATATAATTTTCACTTTAAAGTTCAAATTTTATTACTGGCAACAAATACTGCCAGTTGTTTTCCTTGAAGTGACAGGGTCAGTTGAGAAAATGTCTGCCAAATCAATCGTTCCTTTAAGGTAAAAATACTGTTCCATGAAAAAAGTGGCTCTTAGCTTACAATTCAGACAATCATACAACTACTTTTCCTTGAGACATGCTACTTTAGTATGCGGCAGAAATGGTTTATCCTTATTTCTCATTTTGTCACATAAAATGTTAAAAATATGTGTACTTAAAGGTTGAGATTTTTAAAAAGTCATTTTTATTGCTTCATTAAGGATATTCTTAAGTAAAACTGGCATTTTTTTTTAAAACTTGGAGTGGCAACGAACAATACAATGACCACTGGTATAGTTTGTGCCACTGCCTTAATTTGTGCTAAGACATCAGCAGTGTTATCCACCACCACTTTTGCACCATCAATGCAAATGTCAACACAGTTGTTCCAGGATAAATAAAAGAGATTTTTAAAACCTAGTCAACATTTTAAAGATTTCAAAATTACATGTGTTTGCTATGAAATTCTTCTTGGATGGTTAGTCAGTGCTGATGTTGGACAAATACGAGCAAAACAGTAAATCCAGCCACATCTATAGATTTGTTATTTCTAAGACAAAAAATACAATTCTGTAAAAAGACTTAAAATTCAGTCTTCATGTCTGCAGCTAAATCTTTAGTTCACAGGTCATATGGCCTTTGGAAAACTCCACTGCATTCTTGTGAAAGAATGAGAGTGAAAAAGGCAAATAACTTTAGTGTTATAATAATAGTAATAGTTTTGTCCTCAAGGATTTAAAAAACAAAACAAAATAAAACAAAATGGCTTCAGGGTTTCCCAGGGATCTTCAGACCACTTTTTGATAACTGCTACTCGACAACGTGATGTGGGTTTCTTGAAGTTGGAAGAACAGTGGGAAAACCAGTTTAAAAAAACTGCTATGAAGAAAAAAAGCTTGTCATGGACAAGACAACACAAAAACTAAAACACCGAAGATTGGGAAAAGGTGATTTTTACTGATGAAGCTCACTTTTTCATTTAAGAGTACACTAAAACCACTGTCAGAGGAAGTTCAGGTGAGACTGTAAGATCTGTGCATCTTCATCAGACTGTAAAACATCCACCCCCAGTGTTTTAGAGAGTTTTTTTTCCACTTCCAATGGGTCTGGAAATCTTGCATCCAAGAAGAGAATGATGGCCTCTGACAAATATAGCAATATACAGAGAAGCAGAATTTTTCAGGCATTAGAAATTCCCAAATGGAAACGAAATACTGCCACAAAGCCTTGCACATGCCACATGTCATGAAAGGTTAAAAATTTCATCCAAGAGATAGAAATAAACATGCTTCAATGGCTGGGGAATTTGTCTGATTTAAACCCCAAAGAAAATCTAGAGGTATACCAAAACTAGACTTAAATATAAAAAGTAATAAGGTTTACTCTATAAACCAATAATTATTTTACTTTGTCCCAGTTAATGTGCACACTACTCTAAGGTCCTTTAAGGCAAAGACCATTTTTCCTTTTTGTCTTTGTATCCTTAGTAGTCAAGCAGAGTGTTTGGCACATAGCAGGTGCTTAATAAATGCTTGTCAAACTGAACTACACACTAAAATGTACTTAAGTAATATGTGAAAAGGCAAAGAAAACAGTTCCAATAAAGTCCAAAGGGGTTATCTGATGATTGCCACCATGTATTCACCACCCCTACTCACACACACACAGACACCAAAAACCTATAGTTCTCTACCTATTAACAGACAAAGGAATCCCATATAACCTCCAGGAAACCCAAATGAGTCAAACTTATGATACCACTCCCATTATACTCGAAAAAACCATGCTATGCAACTAACTATTCTTTTCTATTACTAAATCTTTCTTCCAAATGATCTTTTTTCACAATTATTCACTGGTGCCTGAAAACTTCCAAGTCGAAAGTAGCAAATTCACTTAAACGTAGTGCAGCAAAGAAAAGGCAATAAAAAAGAGGGACAAACTATATAGTAAAAGTTTAGAATAACCTGGCAAAAAGCATTTTTTAAAACATGTAACTCAATCATCTAGACAGTTTATGAAACCCTCTGGGTCCCCAAGTAGAAGAAAAGGCTCTTTTTAATTTCCCATAATCCTATGGGTATCTCCTCTGTACTAAACATTTTCTAATTTTGCATATTAAATTACGTCCAAGCTTCATCTCCCCTACAGGAGATCAAATCCAGCCTCAGAAACTTACTAGCTGTGTGATACTGGGCAAGTCAATTTAACCTGTCTGCTGGTTTCATTAACTGTAAAACAGGGACTGTAATAGCATCTATTTCACAGCATTGCTGTGAATGTCAAATGAAATAAATAGCTGTAAAGTACTCAGCACAGTGTCTGGCATATAGTAGGTTCTTGTGTGTTTCCTTTCTTCCTTCTCTAAAATGTGAAGTCTTTTAGTGAAGAACCTGTATTTTATTTCATATTCATATCCCCAGGGCCTAGTACAGTATTCTTACAAATAGTAGGCACTTAATAAGTGTTTATTGAATTGAATTACCCTGGACCCACATAACACACAGTATTATGTTTCTGTTCTATATTTTGATCTTGCTTAAAGTTTTGGAAAGCACTCCATTAAAATTAAGTTGAATAGGAAAGCACTGTGGTAAAGACCACTATTTATCATGCACTAAGTTAACTGGTTTAAAAAATTCTAGGCAGTTCCAATAACAAAGGAAGAGTAGATCCCATTGCAAAGAAACCAAATGCATTAACTATGAGTCTATACTATCACCAAAAGAAGTCTGTAGGAACTTTTGTGGTTTTAATGCCATTAATCATGATAAAAATATACAAGATAAAATAATCCAATCTTGCTTTAAAAGCTAGTTCATGGAATAAAACTTCTTGTGCCCTTAGATTCAATTTTGAGACTAACTGCATAGTGGCTCTTGAATTATAGGAGAAAAAAAGAAATTTAATGCCAAATTTTACCATAACATTGCATTCCTGGCTAGAAATAAAAGGTAGGAAAACAAATATATTACCCACATAGCTAACTTGAGGGAGAGTTGTTAGAATGTGACAGATGATTCTCCCCATTTTCTCCATGTTAAAGTAAAAAGACTAAGGTATTCCATCCTATATTCTGGAAACAGGGGTTTATGCTGAGAAACCTCTGTCAGCAACAGTAGTTCAATAACAGCATAGTGTCATAAGTATTTTTTAAAATGAAGAGACTGATATAAGCAATCCTATATCAAAAGTCAGATTAACTGTTAAGTAAGTGTCTGATGTCTCTCTACTGATTCCACTAAGCACTCTACTGCCTGCATTAACCACGAAAATTTACACAAGGCTTTCCACGTGATTCAGCTCTGGACACAGAACTCATTGAGACATGTTAATGTCCTAAAACACCCCTTTCACCACATAAGCTCTGAATAGGCTTAAACAAGCACTGCCTGTGGGTAACACTGTAGAATTTGGAGCAGAGTTTTATTGTCTCCACCAAGATCAGCCAGCCATGGAGCAACAAATCAAAGTTCCAAAAAGCACCTGCAAGATTCAGTTATGCTCCAAGTCAAATATTTGCAACTTTTTGTGTCTCAAATCTGCATAAAGAAAAGTATGTGGATCATAGGCTTTTAACCTGTAAATCTACTGCCTGTTAGTGAGCCAAAATAAACTACAGTTTCATCCCACTAGATCACTTGCTTCCTTCAGCTAAAAAGTCCCATTCACCTGCCCACAAGAGATTTTTCACTAACCTCTCTACCAGAACAAAACTCAAATGCTGAATTATCTAGTATGATCTGACAGCTGAGAAGAAATTCATCTTAAGTGGTTAACACAAGATATTCAACCTCTGTGAGGAAATGCAAAGCAGTCCCCCTTCCTCAGAATCATTCTCAAATATGAGAAAATGTAGTATTCTTTTTGGCAGTAACTCAACTGACTTTTTAGAACAGAGGAAATGAAACTAAGGGTCTACCCAGATTTCTTGCACTAAATTATCATTTAAAAAAACCCTTCAGAATTAATAATCAATTTCTTGCTTATATTGCAGCTTACTATACCATGCTTCAAAAAGTTACAAAAACATTATTTTTTTTCCATAGAGCTGAAAAGTATTTTCTTACCATACTACTTCCAAAACTCAGAAAGCAAAATAGAAACAATCTTGTGCTTCACTAAATCAGATCTGAGACCACAGTTTGCAGAAAGTAGGTGTTGTTCCTCTGAGTAGGAGCTGCTGATCTGAAACCTCCTAAGGGAAGGGTGTCTGAAGAAGAGTGTCAAAGAAACTAAAGCAAGCTGTTTCTATTAATGAGAGTGAGCTGCTGGCACCACTACTATCTCAAGAGTTTCACTGCTATGCAATTGTTTTCCAGTTTCCAAGCTCTAAACCTGGCAAAGAAACTACTGTTCTCACAGCCACACATGTTATATGATCAGCTGCTCTGTGGTGTGTGGGTGTTTAACTAGGTAAGTGAATGGCTAAAAGAAGTTCTGCAATATTAAACCAAGGAAGCACATTCTCCCCTGAGATTTTAATGCTCTCAACAGGCTGTCATTACATTATGCCAACAACCAAAAAAAACACCATAATGGAAATTCTGGAATTGTTTGACTGCTTGAAACTATCTTCATCAGTAAAACTGAAGGTGTGACATAAACAGCTGATGATCCAAGCCAATTAAACATATGTTTATAAAATAATTGTTTTTTAAATCGTGACATGTGCACCAGCAGCATGTCACTTGACTTTATTAACCTTACATTAATTAGCTAATTGTTAGCTAATTTATCCCAAGGATAAATAGCAGTCTTTAAGTATGTGAAAGTGATTTTTTAAATCAAAACTCCAATGCTCTCTCTTGCCTTTAAGAGCTGATTAAAATCATGATCCAAACCTTACATCTAAGAAACTTCAAAGATATTAAGATTAAAATACTGAGAACTTCAAGGGATTCCTAAACTTTCAACTGAAAAATATTACTAGAATTGTGAACTAGTAGGGATTGGAACTGTGTTTAATATGATTTGTATGATTTCTAGGGCAACATTTAATGTAGATGAGAATTTAATAAATTCTTCTTGATGGTTCGTGATATTTCACCAAAAGGCATCTGACTTTACTTGCTGGTTGAACTAGTAATGCTCAATTTCTAGGTGTGAGTGGACTCTAAATATGAATCTAAATTCCCTTACTATTAGTGCAACTCTATCTCTAAAAAGCATTCCCCCCCCCACCTCCGTTCATTTACACACCTACCAAAATTGTTGACACTTGGTATCATTTATAGGTAATTAATTATAGAATTTCTGGATAACCAAAAGATGATTCAGATGGCTACATTCAGAAACAAAAAGCCCCCAAGTAATCTAAAACTATATTTAATAAAGTTGTAGAAAGCTCTTAGCAGACCAAATACACTGCTATAGGAAAGACAGTCTCTTTTTTGACAGATTAAGAGCAACCATCTTCAAGCCAACAAGATACAGACTCTTCTTAGGCATTATAAAATAGGTCACACATTCTTACCATACTCAAAATGAAGCAGATTTCATGTAATTTATCAATCTACTGAAACCTACACAAGTTGTCTTGACTTCCAAATTTAACTTTTCTTGGAGGGATTTCTTACATAACTTTTTTCTGTATTTCCATAGTGAAATTAATAGCTAATCAACATGTAACCTTTTACAAGTATCTAATCCATCTTATTTATTATCCAGAAGGCTACAAAGTAAAATAGATGCTTTAAAAAATAATGCAACTGATATATGATTCCTAGAAAGAGATACTTCCATGACCACTGGGATTCAGTTATACTTAAACATTATATATAAGGCTTACCACACTATCGTAAGTACAAGTTCACAATTGAGAACATCCTAACTGCCAAAGCTAACTTGATGTAACTCATCATTCACAAATCGATCTTCCTTTAGAACATCCCTCCTATTCAGTACACACAGCTCAGCAACAGCTCCTCCTCATTCGTAGTGCATCTACCACTGTCAACAAAGCATGTGCCAGTTGCCATTCCCAGAACAATAAAGGTTTGATCATCTTCCCAATATGCACATATATTCCCCCTCAAAACATCACCCATATGTTCACTACCCCTGGCCTACAAATGTTAAATGTAAAAGGAAATTTCTTCCCCAAAAATACACATCATATGCCTCCAGATCAAACGGAAATACTATTTATTGCTATAATAATCCTTTCTCATCTTCTCATTACCAGGGTATGGCTGAGGAATTCAAGAGATCCATCAGAGACAGCACAAGGCAGACTCTATGACAGTGATCCTTGACTCTGGAGAAGGTCTAAGGAAAATACAAATCCACTCACAAGAAATACCCTAAGAAACTGGCTGAAGAGGGGTGGCATCTTCCAAACGTCAAGGCATACTCCAAAAGATTTAAAAGCACATGCATCCCACACAGACACAACCCCACCACTCCCCCGAACTGGCTCTTCTATGACTGAAGCTTTTCAGGAACCAGGAATTCACGGTGGTTGTACGATCAAAAGATTCGGCACTTTGCCACGAAGAATACATGCACTGCTAGATAACGCGTTCAGAGAAATTTGAAGATTGTATGTAGATTGCGGTGTGCAAAGGAATCCAGAGGCACCTGATCCACTCCAGACATCCTTTGACAGTGCACATGGTGTGTGGGGGAAGTAGCCGAGGATGACACTACCTTCAGAATCTCCGTTCCAGCAACCTAGAGCCAGGCTGGAGGGGAGGGGGTGCATTACCCACTGGGGTGAGTGTGGTGTCGGGGGAAGGGGTGTTCGGAGAACGCATTTTCTATCCCAGTAGCACAGGCACAATATTCTTTGGGGGTTAGAGGTTTGGGCGCAACCTCAAGGCGGGGGAGGCAAAGATAGGTGCAAACCACCAGCTGCAGGGCAAGGAGAATGCTAGCAAGCGGACCTGGTGCAACCCCTCCCCCGCCCACCCCCAACCCCACAACCGAAGCAACCCCCGCCTCCCCCCTTCGGGCCTCGGGGGCAGCGAGCTGGCCGTACAAACAGGAGCCAAGCCCGGCTTCCAGCGGGGAGAGGTAGGAAGGAGAAAGCCCGGCTCCCCCCACGCCACCCCCACACCCCCGTCATGGAAGCGCCCGGGGCCTCCCCGCGGGGCGGAGACCGCTCCGGCCTAGTGCGCGCAGCCACAGCCTCAGGAAAGGGTTAACCCGGCCCCCGGAGCCAGGCCCGATCCCGGGGGGAGGGGGGGAGGAGGGGCGACGGGGGAGGAAGGGGTGCTGCCGGGAAGGGCCGAGCCGCGGGCTGCGGCGGCGGCGAGGTGGGGGCGGGAAGGGGCCCGTCCGTACTCACCCGGGCCGGCCGCCTGCGCCGCCTCCGCCGCCGCCTCCGCGGTCCATCCCTGCGGCGGGGGGCCTGTCGCCGCGGCGCTCGCTCGAGTAACCACCGCCCGCCCGCCCCGGGCCGGCCCCTCCCCCCTCCCCTCCCTTCTCTTCCTTTCCCTTCACTCCCCAATAGGCTCTCTGGTGAGGGCCGCTCCTCAGTCCCGGCCGCCGCCGCCGCCGCCGCAGCGCTACGTGGCCGCCGCTCCGACGTCTCGCGACTCCCTTCCGAGCGCGCGAGGGCGAGCGGGGGCCGGCGGGGCGGGCGCGCGGGGAGGAAAGGGGCGGGGGGGGGGGTGTTTCGCGTGTATGTGTGTGTATGTGTGGAGAGGGGAGGGAGCTCTAGAGGCAGCACGAGCGCCTTCCCCCTCCCCTCCCCACTGCCCCCCCCCGCAAAGAGTGATTCCAACACCTCCCTCCCACTCACCCCCCCCTTGGCATCCCGACCGCTGTTTAGCATCAGTGCGCATGCGTGGCCCCTCTGGGGCTGGCCCGGGCGCACCTTTTCTCTCTCTCTCCTGCCACAAAGTGAACGCTCCGCCGCCTAGATAACCGCCAACTCCCTACTCCACCCCCGCCCGCACCCCCCTCCTCCCACTCTCCAGCGCCCAGGTAAAGGCGACGGCTGCGCATGCGCACCACCTTCCCTGGGGAGGAGGGTGGTCACTGGAGTAAGAGGGGAGTGGTCACTGGAGGAGGCGTGGGGGAAGAGGAAGGTTCCAAAAGTGGGGTTCTAGAGGTATCGGGTCTGGAATGAGAGAGAAGGGAGAAAAGGTGTTAGTAGCAAAAAAATGGAGCTTTGGTGAGGGTTGACAGGGAGAGTGGCATTGGGGTTTCAAATCAGACCGGTATTTATTGAGTGCCTAGTGTGTGCAGGACTTTGTGCTGGGTGATAGAAGCAGAAGCAGAAGAGACTGGGTCCTTCCCCTCAGAGAGCCCACAGTCTAGCCGAGCAGGCAGGATATGAATGCACCAAAAGCCAGATTTAAATAACAGTCTGATACCCCAGAGAGAGGGAAGGTCCTGGTAGTTGTTAAGCTGTGGCCAACTCTTCGTGACCTTGTGGACCATGATATGGCCTAAACCAGGTATTGGATTTTCTTGGCAAAGATGCTGGTGTGGTTTGCAATTTCCTTCTCTAGTGGGTTAAGACAAAGAGGGTTAAGTGACTTGCCCAGGGTCACTCAGCTAATAAGTGTCAGAGGCCCTATTTGATCTCAAGTCTTCCTGACTCCAGGCCTAGCTGCCTTGAGGTAGTTAGTACCTGCTAAAGAAGCTCAAGGAGGGGAAGATTCCCTGTGAGCTTGAAGGGTCAATAGTAAAAAGGGAAGAAAATCTCCTGCAAGGAACAGGAACCTGAGAAATGATGAGTACCCAGGAGTTTCAGGAGAGGAAAAGTCCCATGTTGGAATGGAATCCTAGAGCAGTAAAACTGTAAGGCAACTAGGGTTAAGTTTGGTTGTCCTCTTTTGCTTAATTCATGTTTATTGAATTGAACAGATGAGGCTGAGTCCCAGAGCTATTAGTGGTTTGCAGAAGGTCACACAGCTGTCACTGGTCACATTACTAACTCATTTTTAGAAATTGATAATATCACTAATGAGGTAACAAAAATATCCACCTTCCAAACAAAGGAACCAATGTCCTTAATATAGATAGATATAGATGTGTATGTATGTCTGTGTGTATATATATATACATATATATATACACACACATATATATATATCTGTATATATGTATGTAAGGAACGAAGGTGTAGTCACCAAGGACAAAGAGTATTGGTAGGCTGAGATTATCAAGATCAGCATCTCCCTTCTCCACCTCTATCCAAAGCTTCCTTGAAGTTTTCCTACTTGGAGTTTGATTGGCCCTTTTGCACTTGGAATTCTAACTCATGACCTTTTATTAAAAGCACATTTTAGATTTTACTACATTGAAGTCACTCTCTGTTTCACACAAACCTTTTCAGTACAGGTGCTGCTCCCCAGGAGCAGAGAAACCCTGGGGAGTGAAACTTAGAGGGTGGGGAGAAATTGAACTTGACTCAAAACCACAAGAGGGAAAGAACAGAAATTTTATAAACATAAGGGTCTGATTTCCTGATTCTGAACCCTGCCCCTTCTAAGCACAAAGGAAGGTGCCTGATATTGACTCCACATTCATATAAGCACCAGATGCCCAGTGCTTGTATTTCTGTCAACTTTGAACCAAATTACTCAGTTGTAGATATTTTCAATGAATGACCTTTGAAAATGATATTACATATAACCAGTCAGGGTGAAAATGTTCTGGTACCCCGGCTGAAATCCTTAGTGAAAAAATACTTAAGCAATAGTGGGGAGGCATTTAGTTAGATGTAAGAAAGAACCTGGTGTTAAGGCTGGTGAACCCTTAACACAAGACCTTGAGTAAATCATTTGACATTTCTTGGTCTTATTTTCCTCACCTATAAAATAAAACAGTTGGGCTAGTTAATATCTATGGCCCCTTCCATCTTTGACATTCTATGATTCTAAATGACTAAATATTTTCTTCCCAAGAGTTTTTCAAAGACACTAGAGAAGACTCCTTTCCCCCATCTGCTTAGGCTGCCCTAGGCTGAGGAAGAGAGATGAATGTGAAACTCCCTGGAAGAATCTGTCATTATATACTAACAGGGTAATTTTTCTCTTATAGGGCTGAGGGGAATACTACAAATCCCCATTGTGACTCTGGTGGTATAAGGATGGCTCCCTTTGTAGATATCTCTCTCCCCTTATTCATCACTCTTAATGCCCCTTCCCTCCCTTCTTTTCCCACTCCTGAATCTGGGGAATCCCAGAGTCTGGCCTCAAGGGCCTTATGTAACTCATTCTTGATAGTGCTAAAGCCTTGGGGCTGCCTCAGTACATGGTGTAAACTCATCTCTGGTCCCTAGGATTTCAGTTTCTTGGGCTGCATCACCCTCATCTTAAACTCTTCCCCTTCGTATTTCCTGACTGAGAGAAACTAATGCCAACCCAGCGTGATTGCTAGAAAACAAAGCCAGAAGGCTATATGATCTCAGCCCAGTGCCACTCTGTTCTGGATAATCTTGTTACAATTTGGAAAAGTCATAACAGATGATGCTGAACTTGGTGTCAATCAATAATAGTAAACATTTATTAAATACCTACTATGTACCTACTAAGTGCTAGGAATGAAAAGAAAACCAAATGATAGTCCTTGCTCTTGAGGAGCTACCAATCATATAAGGGAGACAGTATGCAAACAATGATGTATGAACAAGCTATGTACAGGATAAATTGTAAATAATCAAGAGAGAGAAGGTTTTATGAAAGTATCATATTTGCCTAGTGCTTTAAATTTTTTCTTAGTGAATGGAAAAGCAGAGGATCTGTAATTTCCTGTATGTAGGGATCTCCTTTCTCAGGACTATCACTACAGTCTCTAGTAGTTAAATCCTAGGAAGTTTCCTGAAGCAAGTGAAGATTGACTGATTTGCCTAGATTTTGATTGAGTTGAAGAATTTGAACACAGGCCTTTCTGGCTCCGGGACCACTATTATCCACTATAATGACTAACCTCTAAATATCTTTAATTGATTTAGTTCAAAGGGCCCGTAGGAATGTAGGGTTATATGAATTAGCATGTAAGCTCCTTCCTTGAGGGCAGGAGCTGTTTTACTGTTGCCTGTAGCACAGTAAGAAGTTTAATAAATGCTTTTTCCTTCCTTCAGTTGGACATCTCTTAAGCTTCTGCCACAGGCTAAGCCCCGACGAGAAAAATAGCTGCTGCTTTTCCCTGAGCTTACTGAACACTTTCTGAACCCACTTTCACATTAGTGTACCTTTTATGTACTTACGGTAACATTAATAGGTGAGTATGAGATTATTGAGGTGGGCTTGGAGTCTTCTCTGATTCTCAGCTAGGCAGGCCCTAAAGCATCCCAAGTTCTCCAAGCTCTTGTCCCATAAAGCTTCTTTAAAGACCTTCATAGAGTTTGGTTCCATGGGGAGCCTTTGTGGAGTAAGACCAATCCAGGCAGGACTTTTGGCTTCATCGGTCAGAGATTCACTGAATGAACTTTGTCTTCCCCAGACCTACCCGTAAGGAGGGTGTTGGCAGATCCTGAACAAATTATATGGTACACCCTTCCCCCCCCACCCCCCCGGAAAAAAACATTTGTACACAGGTGAAATCATCAGATTAAAATGGACATCAAAGAGCCTTAGAGGAAAAAAAGAGAGGAAGATTTGCAGAAGTGGGCTACTTAAAGGAGCAGTCCTACCCTTGTTGCCTTGAGAATGGTGGGTTATGGATTGATTGTATGTATAGTGAATTATGAATTGATTATATATATATATATATATCAGCTTTGAGATTGTTTGTTTTGTTGTTTTTTTTTCCCACTGATACCACTGCTCTTCTGTCCATAGCTAAATCAATACCCAGCCATCAGTCAATAAAGCATACCTCGATGCCATAGTGTGATTTATCATTTTCTAAGGCTCTAGTCTTCTCTGGACCTCAGTTTCCCCAAGTGAAATACTTGAGTGCTGGTTATCTTATCATTATTCTCATCTAAAAGTGTTTATTAAACATTCCTTTGTGCCTTTCACTGAGCTGGACACCATACAAAGAGACTTGGCCTCTGCCCTCTGGGAGTTTGCTCTATAATGGACCACACAGATTTGAACAAACATTAGGGAACAGAGTGACTCTTTAGGCAAGTTCACAAACAACAATGAATAAATGAATGCAGTAAATAAGGAAAAGTATATTGACATTGTCTGCATCATTGTTTTCCAGGTTGGGTGAGTAGAACACAGCTCCAATGGGGCCAGGTTTCCTAAGTTTAGACCCTTCTCCAAGCCAGTTTGCTTTTCAACCCAGAGGAGAAGCTCTGCGATGCCAGCCACAGGGTGTTCCTTAACTGCCTCTAAAATGCATTGGTCATTGGGGGGTGGGGGGGGGGCCCACAGGCAAAGGAGAGTGGATAGGTGTAGCATACCATCTTCACTGTCAAAAGAATAACTCCTATCTCCTGCCCTGGGGCCTGCAGGGCGAGGCATTGCTTCCGCAGTTGACAATTATATAATGCTCTTTCACATTATCTTGTTTGAGTCTTATTTCCATTTTAAAGACGGAAAACTTGAGACTCTGCTAGCTAGCCAAAGTGACTATTCCACATGGTCACATGGCTAATAGTGCCAGACTGGAATTCCAACCCAGGTCTCTTTTGTTTCCTTGTGCAGTATTTATTCCATGGTAAGCTGCTTCTTTTTTAATGTAAGACAGGGTGATTTCTTAGTTTGTTTTTTTAATTTATAAATACTGATTGTAAAGTAGGAAGTAGAAATTTTCAGTTGCATTTCAGGGATTAGGGATTCTTTCCTGGTAAACAGAAAGTTTCCAATTTAGTGTCATGTGGGACTCCCAGAAATTTTAGAAGAATGAGAAGTAGAGGCTGTGTCTTCCTTCAAGGATGTCTCCATTCCCCCTATTCTTGCTGTTTCAGGTCAATATCCTGCCTCTCAATCCGGTTTCAGCCCTTCCTCACCCACCCATTTGGCCCTAAGGCCACCTGTAGCAAAACGAACCTGAGGAGTTAAGGCTGGCTTGTCCTGCTCCTCATTAAAGAGGCCAAGGGTTTCTTTACGGCACCGCTTTTAATTGTTACATGTAATTGACATGACACGTGCCCCAGAGGCATTTGATGAGGTTCAATTTAAGAGATGATTTTTAAAAATTGGAATAAATTAATTAAAGAAGGCAGCTGCACGGGGCTGCAAAGCAATGCCAGACTCTGTAATTCAAAACCACCCAACCCACCCAACCGGCCCCGCAAGCAGGAAGAACAATCCCTGTCAGTTCCAACCCAAGACTGGGTTGAGAGATTTGGGGCAGGACTGTGAGCAGTGGGGACCTGGGCAAGCTGTCGTTAATTTCCTCGATCTACAAGACCCCCAAGAAAGGTGTGGAGCCTTATTTGAGAACAAGGAAGGAGCTAGTAGGGGGATGAGGAGAAATATGAACGTGGGGGTGGGAGGGTGGGGGGCAAAAGGAGATCGGTGGGATTATGGGGGAGAAGGAGAATGAAGGGGTCACAGGGGTGGGGGCTACAACATTGAAAGTTAGTGGGCAGAAGAAAGGAGTGCTAAAAAAGGTTTATTGAAGAGGGCAGAGGGAGACCCAGGCCTGGAAGGAGCCAGTAGGGCGGGACCCAAGCAGGGAAAAGGTGGAGTCTGAGTGAGGGGGTGGTAGCTTGGTGCCTGAGGCCTCAGCTTTTAATGGAGGTGCTAATTAAACCCCTGACCTGAGGTCACCGGCGGGCCCGTGGCAGCTTTTCACAGGAGCTGGGGTCATAACAATACAACAATAATAATAACAATTAAGGATAATGAGACTTTATCTGTAGCAAGTTGTTCCTAGAGCTTTGTAGACATTAAGTTATTAATTCTTCCGCACCCTCAGGGCTATACTTTCTCCCTTGCTTGTGGGGTGGGGTGGGGAGCATCTGTGGGAGACAGCCTACATTGGGCCATTACGCTACAGTGTCCCCCATCCTTAGCCTGCTAGGCCCGGTGCCCTAGGTGGCTGGCTTAGTTTCCAAAATCTAGTGCTCTTATCGACGAATTACTATGGGATCCCTTGTGTCCATTCGATGTATTTAAATTGATGCTCTTAGGGAAACAACTCCTTTGCAAACACCGTACAGACCAATGGTCCTGCTTACCCTTGCCATGGTCCATCTGCCAGCCTTGTATACCAGCTGACCTTCTTGCCTGGAATGCCTCCTCACCCCCACTGCTTGGAATTCCTAGTTTCCTTCAAGGCTCAGCTAAGGTGCCACACCAAATTATTAGTGTGCCCACACACAAGAAATACTCTTTTATACTTACTCATCTTTATACATATGCTATTTCACTCTCATGTAGAATACAGAATGTCCCTAAATTGCACAATTTTGGGACACCCCCACGTAAGCTCCTTAAGGGCTGGGACACTTTAGCTTTTTGTCTTTGTGTCTCTGCATCCCAGCCACCTGACATAGAGCGGTGCATCTCATAGTAGACACTTCTGAATTGGATTCCTGGGCCAAATATTTACAGAAGATGGGCCACAGCAGGATCATGAACCTGCTTCTTCTTTGTTGTGGAGCCAAGTGACACTACCTGTAAGCCCCAGGGGCTTGAAGGATTTTTCTTTAACTTCAAACTAGAATTTGTAATGAACTGTCCAAAAATGGAAATGGGATGGTTTCTTAGAATGGTGAGTTTGCTGTCACTGGAAGTATTCAAGCTAAGTTTGGGTAAGAATGTTACAGAGGAAAGTGTTGGATGCCTTGGCCTCTGAGATCCCATGATCCCATAAGAGATAGCAGTACAGGGCCAGGAAACACTTTAACAGATTATCTTTTCATCTCCTACTGTGGATGAAACGGTACATGAAGGGTGGGACAGAGAAGGAATGGTACCCGCTTCATAGTCACTTCCAAAGTTAATAGGAGAGGAGAGACGGAACATAGACACAAAGTGGTGAGAACAATTCCAGAACACCGAGACAACCAGGACAGAATGCGGTAGTACAAATTGGACACATACACTATTGGAACTTAGAATAAAGGAACAGTTAAAGCAGGCCTGCCCAACATAACGCCCTGTGAGCCACTGCAGTGTCCCAAAGGATTTGGGGCAGCCTGTGAAAAATGGAGAGGATGTAAAAGAAGTAAAGATGTTACAAGTGCTTTGTCCATACCCTGTTTAACTTGCCTTCCGCTAGTCACCATTGTGCCCAACATGTAACTTAGCGGGTGGGTGGCCCATTTGTCACGTGACCCGCAGCAACCAACCATTGTCAGTCTGTCTCTAGTCTGAGAGAAGTGATTTCATGATAAATAAAAATCTTGACTAATAAATGTAATTAATTGATATTAATTGAAATTTCCCTTTTTAAAAAATATGGTTTATTTGCAAAATAGTGTAATCATTAATTATACCTTTACTTGGAAAGGGAGCTGCTAAGAACCTATCTGTAGCCCAAAGGAGTTTAGCCTGCTTTAATTTTGGTCCCTACCTACTGCCAGGTTGTGCAGGTCTGAGTTAGAGAAAGGTAGAGATTCATCACAAGCCCTAAATTTAGAGTCTGGAGACTTGGGTTTGAATCCCAGCCCTGCCACTTTCTACCTCTTTGCCCTTGGGAGAATCATTTCACTGCCCCAGCCTCAGTGTCTGTAAAATGAAAGTGTTGGACTAGTTAATCTTTAAGATCACTTCCACTTTAAATCCTACAATCCATATTCGGAAAAAAAGCTGTTTGGAAAACTCAAATCTTGAGCCAAGTCTTAAAGGAGCTAGTGGCCAAGAATCAGTAGAGAGGAAGGAGGAAGGTGTTCCAGGTTGCGGAAAGAGAAGCTGACAGACCAGCTAGGCATGTAGCAGCCTTGGAGCAAACTTTTTGGGTTAACCATCAGCCTCAGAGGCAGAAGTGTAAATAGGGCCAAGCACTGCAAATAGTAACTATGGCTTTAAATCCCACGTCCCTAGAGCAGGAGGGAGGGAATTGGAGGCAGACTTTCAGTAACCCTGGCACACACCTAGAGCTATTTCCATCAGTCTTGTGGGGGTGAGAGGTGGGAAGAGGGTCATTTCTGTGATTTTATCTCTCTGGGAACTCCTGGCATGGAAATTCCTTCCAGTAGCACAGCTCTGCCACACTGTAATTTAGTTTCAGAGAGTTGCCTGAGGCACTGAGAGATTACGTAACATCCAGGGTAACTTGGTAAGTAGGTGTTGGAAGCTGGACTTGAGCCCTAGTCTTCCTTGCTCCAAGGCTGGCCCTCTGTCCACTACCTCGTATTTGAACACAGAAGACAGCAATCTACACGTTGCTTAGCTCATACTTTCCAAGGAACTCAGCACTACTCAGTACTTTACTTCTCATTCAGCCTCCCCAAGGCCCTATGAGTCAAGGAGGTAAGGGGGAAACTCAAGTTCCAGAGAGGGAACCTTTTACCTATATTAAATCTGTGCCCCAAGACTGGTGAATGATCATTTATCTCTGACTCTTAGATCATTCTGCATCTCCTTTATACTCTAGTCTTCCTGGCTATTCCTGTACTCCTTCGTGCAAGAAGACACAAGAAAGAAGGGATAGAATCTAACATTTGAGGCATCTACAGCTAACCCTCTACAAATATGGAAGGAACATGGGATTTGATGACTGAAGGCCTGAATTTGAAATTTGCTTCTACCACTGTACTACCCAGGTGACCTCAGGCAAGGAAACTGTAACTTTCAGACCCTCAGTCTCTCTATTTGTAACGTGAGGGGGTTTTACTAGAAGATGTCTAAGGCCACTTCCAGTTTTATGTCTGAGAAGTGACCTGGAGCATTGATTCAATTCAACAGACTTATGAGATGTCTTCTAGGTGTGAGTACCATGCTAGGTGCCAGGGACAGAAACAGAAATGAAATACTACCTGCCCTCCAATTCCTTCAACCATTGGTCCTATCCCAGATCTTCATTCCTGCTCTAGCTAAACCCTTCCCCCTTCCCAATCTTGACCCCTTGGTAAACCAATGCAACAACATGCCATCCACTAGTACTTAATCCTTTATGCCCTTGTCCTATTCATCTGGCTGGACCCCAACCCTAGATTATTTCCATTATCCACCTTCTTTGTCTCCCCAATCCAATTCCTTTGTTCTTTTTCATGTGCTGCTGAACAGAACTGGAGAAAATCATGAAACCATACTGACTCAGTCCCCTGTACAGTTTTGCTAGCAGATCTGAAACGGGACTTCACTATATCAAGGCAATTCTACTACTCCCTAATTGATTCTCTGTCCTACTCACCACAGCAGCTGTTTTAAACCTTTTCTACTTTCCACAACCTTCCCATGATACTCCCTCCCCTAACCCTTCTATTGAGAACTTCACCTCCTACTTCGCTGGAAAGAGCTCCCTTTTCTTTCCTCTTCATCTCACATCCCTCTGACATCTTCCTCCACTACCACCTTCCATTTCTGGCTCTGGCCAGGGTCAACTGCTCTACACATATCTGTGATCCCACCCCTTTCTATCTTCACTAGCAGATTGCTCCCACCGTTATCCCCACTCTCTAATCTTCATTCTCTCCCTATCTACTGGTTCCTTCCTTACTGCCCATAAACATAGCCAAGTCTTCCCCATCCTTAAAAAAAACCCTCACTAGGTCCTAATGTGCCCATCAGCTATCATTTTATATCTCTCCTTAATTTCTTAGTTAACCTCCTTGAAAAAGCCTTCTATACATATTATCTCTACTTCCACCCTTCTCATCGTCTTCTAAACCATCTTCAATGTGACTCCCAAGTTTATCATTAAATTGAACCTCCTCCTCCAAAAATACCAATGAGCCCTTAATTGCCAAGGCTAATGGGCTCTTTTTTTTTATCCTCACCTTCTTGACCTTTCAACTGCATTTGGTGCTGTTAACCACTTTCTCTTCCTGGAATCTTTCTTCTCTGAGTTTTTGTGACTCCGCTTTCTCCTGCTTCTTCTCCTTCCTCTATGCTTTTTCTCCCTCTGGGTCTTTTTCGCTTTATCTTCATCTATGTCACATCCACTAACTGTGGCTGTCCCTCAAGGATCCTCTTTTCTCTCTATATGCTCTCAGTTGGTGGTGTCACCAGTTCTCATAAGTTCGGTTATCATCTCTATGTATATAACTTTCTGATCTGTTTATCCATCCCTGGTCTCTCTCATGAGCTCTGGTCTTGTGTCACCAACTGCCTATTGGACATTTCAAATAGATATCACATAAGCATCTTAAAAATAACTTATCCAGAACAGAACTCATAACCTTTCCCCCCAAATTCTCATCTCTTCTGAACTGTTCTATTACTGTTAAGGGTAGTGCTAACCTTTCAGTCATCCAAGTTTGCAACCACAGTATCATCCTCAACTCCTCTCTCTCTCTCTCACCCTTATATCCAATCTATTGCCAATCTTGTAATTTCTCTCCATCACCTCTAATATTTAGCACCTTTTCTTCACTCTCACAGCTACACCAGATCAGGCTCTCATCACCTCTTGCCTTGACAATTGCAGTAATTTTCTAATTGGCCTCCTTCACTCGACCCTCTCCCCACTCCAATCTATCCTCCACTTAGCTGCCACAGTGATTTTTCTTTTTTGAATTAGTTTTATTTACTTCATTAAATATTTTTCAATTACATGTAAACAAAAATTTTTAACAATTATTTTTAAAAATTTTTGAAATTCAAATCCTCTCCATCCCTGCTCCTCTCCTTGAGAAGGCAAGCAATTTGATATTTATTATATATGTGAAGACATGCAAGACATATTTCCATATAAGCCATGTTGCAAAAGAAAACACAAACTAAAACAAAAATAATAAAGAGAATTTTAGAAGTATACCTCAATCTGCATTTAGAGTTCATCAGTTCCCTCTCTGGAGTCATATAGCATTTTTCATCATGAGTCCTTTGGAATTGTCATGGGTCATTGTCTTGGTCAGAGTTGAGTTGTTGTTGAGTCATTTAAGTTCTGTCCGACTCTTCATGACCCCATTTTGGGGTTTTCTTGGCAAAGATACTGGAGTGGTTTTCCATTTCCTTCTTTGCTCATTTTATAAGCAAGGAAACTGAGGCAAACAGGGTTAAGTGACTTGCCCAGGGTCACACAGCTAGTAAGTGTCTGAGGCCAGATATGAATTCAGGAAGAGGAATCTTCGTGATTCCATACTGAGTGCTCTAGAAATTTCATCTAGCTGCCCCCTTGATAAGAGTAGTTAAGTCTTTCACAATTGATCATCCTCACAATATTGCTGTTACTGTGTACAATATTCTTCCAGTTCTGCTTACTTCATTTTTGCATGAGTTCATATAAGTGTTCCCAGGGTTTTCTGAGACCATTCTACTCATTATTTCCAATAGCATAATGGTGTTCCATCACAATCATATATCACAACTTGTTCAATCAGTCCCCAATTCACAGGCATTCCCTCAATTTCTAATTCTTTGCCACCACAAACAAAACTGATTTTATATATGTATATATATATATATACATATATATATACATATACATATATATATGTATATGTATATGTATATATATATGTGTGTATATATATATACACACATATATATGCGTGTGTGTATATATGTATATATGCGTGTGTGTATATATATATGGTACAAATAGGTCCTTTTCCCTTTTCTTTGATCTCTTTGGGATATAGACCTAGTAGTGGTATGGCTGGGTCAAAGGGTATCCACAGATTTATAGTTCTTTGGACATAGTTCTCAATTGTTCTCCAGAATGGTAAGATCAGTTTGCAACTCCACCAACAGTACATTAGTGTCCTAATTTTTCCACATCTCCTCCAGTATTTGTTATTTTCCCTTTCTGTCATGTTAGCCAACCTGATATGTGTGAGATGGTGTCTCAGAGTTGTTTTAGTTTGCCTTTCTCTAATCAGTAGTGAGTTAGAGTATATTTTTCATGTGATTATTGGTAGCTTTGATTTCTTCTTCTGAAAACTGCCTATTCATATCCTTTGACCATTTATCAATTGGGGAATGACTTGTATTCTTACAAATTTGACTCAGTTCTCTATATATTTGAGAAATGAGGCCTTTATCAGAGAAACTTGCTGTAAAAAAATTTCCCCCAGTTTTCTGTTTTCCTTCTAATTTTGGCTGCATTAGTTTTATTTGTGCAAAACCTTTTTAATATCATGTATTCAAAATTATCCATTTTATATCCTGTGATGCTCTCTCTCTCTTGTTCGATTGTAAACTCTTACCTTATCCATAGATATGACAGGTATATTTTTCTATGCTCCCCTAATTTACTTACGGTATCACCTTTTATGTCTAAATCATGTACCCATTTTGATCTTATTTTGGTATATTGTGTGAGATGTTGGTCTATGCCTAACTTCTGCCAAGCTGCATTCCAGTTTTCTTAGCAATTTTTGCCAAATGTTAAGTTCTTGCCCCAAAAGCTAAGTTACTAGGGTCATTTACTATGATGTATTCTGTACTGATCCAGCACTCTATTTCTTAGCCAGTACCAAATGGTTTTGATGATTACCACTTTGTAATATAGTTTGAAATCTGGAACTGCTAGGCTACCTTCCTTCATTGATCCCCTTGATATCCTTGACCCTTTGTTCTTCCAAATGAATTTTGTTACTATTTTTTCTAGCTCTATAAAATAATTCTTTGGTAGTTTTATTGGTATGGCACTGAATAAGTAAATTAGCTTAGGCAGAGTTGTTGTTTTTATGGTATTGTTTGGCCTACTCATAAGCAATGAATTGTTTAGCTCTATCTTTATTTCCGTGAAAAATATTTTGTAATTGTGTTCATATAGTTTCTGGGTTTGTCTTGGTAGGTAGACTTCAAGTATTTTATATTGTCTGTCATTATTTTAAGTAGAATTTCTCTTTCTGTCTCTTGCTGCCGAGTTTTGTTGGCAGTTCATAGAGATGCTGGTGACTTGTGTGGATTTATTTTATATCCTGCAACTTTGCTGAAGGTGTTGATTATTTCAACCAGTTTTTTAGTTGATTCGCTAGGGTTATCTAAATATACCATCATATCATCTGCAAAGAGTGATAGTTTTGTTTCCTCATTGCCTATTTTTATTCGTTCAACTTCTTTTTCTTGTCTTATTGCTATAACTAGCATTTTTAGTACAATATTGAATGATAATGATAATGAACAACCTTATTTCACTCCTGATCTTATTGGGAAGGTTTCAAGTTTATCCTCATTACAGATAATGCTGGCTCTTGGTTTTAGATTAGATACTACTTATTATTTTAAGGTTTCATTGATTTCCTTGCTTTCTGGTGCTTTTACTAGGGATGGATGTTATATTTTGTCAAATGCTTTTTCTGTACCTATTGATACAATTATGTGATTTTTGTTGCTTTTGTTATTGATATGGTCAATTGTACTGGTAGTTTTCCTAATATTGAACCAGCCCTACATTCCTGGTATATATTCAGCCTGATTATAGTGTATGATCTTTGTGATCTGTTGCTATAAGCTCCTTGCTAGTATTTTATTTAAAATTTTTGCATTGATATTCATTAAGGAGATTCTTTCCCTGTTTTCTCTCTTCCTGGTTTAGGTATCAAAACCATATTTGTGTCATAAAAGGGATTTTGTTGGACTCCTTTACCTATTTTTTCAAATAGTTCATATAATATTGGGATTAATTGTTCCTTAAATGTTTCATAGAATTCACTTGTAAATCCATCTGGTTCTGGGGATTTTTTCTTTGGCAGCTCATTGATGGCTTATTCAATTTCTTTTTCTAAGATAGGGTTGTTTAAGTATTCTATTTCACTCTTTGAGCCAATTTAGATGTGAGTGAGGTTCAAGTGTTCACCACTCTCTCACACTTCAGGCCCTTACCACACTGTTATTTTTAGAGATAGTTCTGGAAGTTTGGCAGTTTTTGGTACTTCCAAGGTATTATGATCTGGGGAAAGGTATGCTCACTGCTCTCCTGGTCTGTACTCTGGTCTTTACTAGGAGTACTTGGGACCAAAAACAATGCTGTTCCTTGGGGGTCTCTGATCCTTTAGGGACAGAAGTAATACTGTCCCTCAGGGCTTCCACTCCTTTTTTTTTTTTTTTTTGCTTCCACTACCTCTTTACCCAAAGTGCTTCTTTCCCTGCTCTTAAGCTATGACCCAGAAGTGGGCACAGCCAGTGGAGTTGCCAAACATCCAGCCTCTGGTCCTTCACCCAGTGCTAGCACAGGAGTCCTCTGTAATCTCTTTCTGACCAGTTACTGGGTCTCCCCTGGCTTGAGAACTCTCAAAGCTGCTGTTGCTTTTGTCACCACCACCTAGTCTCACAACTGGCATTTCATCTACATTAGCTCCAGTCCAGCCTCCTCCCCTGTGTCATAGATCTCTTTTTCTGACTTCCTATTCTATCTTGGGCTGGAAGAAAGTCTCTCTCTGACTTTTTGTTGGCTCTGCTACTCCAGAATTTTATTTGAGGTGTTATTTTAAAGCTGTTTGGAGGGAAATGTGGGAGAACTCAGCTGAGTGCCTTCTCCACTCCAGCGTCTTGGCTTTGGATTTTTCTAAAGCTTAGTTCTGACCATATAAACCCCCTCCCCACCACTCACTGAGCTCCAATGGTTCCCTGTTATTTCCAGGATCAGATATTAAGTCCTCTATTTGGCATTTAAGGTTCTTCATAACCTGAGTCTTTCCAGCGTCATAAGCCTTACTCCCCTTCGTGTGCTCTAAGGTCCAGCTATGCTGAACTATGTACAGTTCTCCAAACATAACCCTCCATCTCCCCTTTGCACCAGCTGACCCCAGTGCCCGGAATGCTCTGCATTAGTCTCTTAGTCTCCCTGGCTTTCTTCAAGATTCAGCTCAAATCCCATATTTTGAAGAGGTCTTTCCTGCTCCCCCTTCTTTTCCCCCCTCTCCCACCCCATCTGCTAATGCCTTCCTCCGTATATATTACCTTCACCTACTCTGTATACTTTTGTATAGAACTAGTCAGTGACCTGGAAGGAAGAAAGAAAACAAGCATTTATTAAGCGCCTACGTGTACAGGCACTTGGCTAAGCATTTTCAATTATTATCTCATTCAGTCCTCGCAACAACCCTGAGAAGAAGATGCTGCAATTATTCCCATTTTATAGTTGAGGAAACTGAGACAGAGGCTAAATGACTTTACCAGCATCACACAGCTAGGAAGAGTCTTTGAACTAAGGTCTTCCTGACTCTGCGTCTGCACTCTCTCCACTGTACCATCTAGCTGCCTCATATTAGTCTCTTCTGTTAGAATGTATGCTTCTTGAGGGCAGAGACTTTGTTTTTGCCTTTCTTTCTATCTCCATCTCTTACTACAGTGCCTGGCACACAGTAATTGCTTAATAAATGTTTGTTGACTGGTTGATTGCAGAAAAGAAGGAAGGGTGAATACAACACGTACACAGATAAGTAAATACAAGGTGATTTCAGGTGGGAAAGAGCAAATCACTTCACCTCTATGAGCATCAGATTCCCCATCTATAAAATGGGGTCTAGGAGTACACTAGATGATTTTTTTGGAAGGGGGGGGCAGGGCAATTGGGGTTAAGTGACTTGCCCAAGGTCACACAGCTAGCAAAAGTGTGTCAACTGTCTGAGGTTGGATTTGAACTCAGGTCCTCCTGACTCCAGGGCTGGTGCTCTGCTCACTGCACCACCTAGCTGCCCCAGATTCAATGATTTTTAAAGTCTAAATGCTGTGATCATATGATGCTCTATGGCTTGTGGTTGGGCATTGGACTAGACTGCTGTGATCGATCACATATTCTGGCTAATAAATCTGCATACACACATACATATATATGATTTGCATTTGTGATGGGAGATTTTCATATGACGAATTCCGAATACTAATGAAATCATGTCTTTATAAACATATGCTTATGTGGACATGCACACAATTTAATATACGTGCACATCTTTTATTAAGGTGCTGCTTCAATGCTTTATTATAGCATGGGAATGACCAGGAGTGAGTGCACTGGTAAATGTTTAGCAACCAGCTTTGAGAAGTAGTGGTGGTGGTGCAGAAATGACATACTTTTAGGTTTAATGTGCAGGTAGGGCAATCAGGATTAAGTGACTTGCCCAAGGTCACACAGCTAGTAAGTGTGTCAAGTGTCTGAGGCCGAATTTGAACTTGGGTCCTCCTGACTTCAGGGCCGGTACCCTACTCACTGCACCACCTAGCCGCCCCTTTAATGTGCATTATTAACATTTTCTTTATCACTTTCTTAAGTCCAGACAATCAACAAAATAATAAGTCAAGCTTTGATTTGTAGCATTTATCGATTTTGGAGGTGCGAATACACTGAAAATTTAACAATCAGTCTTCAAGCTGGCTTGAGCTGCTCCCAGCACACCCCTGGAAGTGATCCATCTTGAAGACTCTGCCAGCCAAACACAAGCTCTGGCAGGTCCTACCAAACCATGAATGCTTCAAGGTCCAGCTCAGGGAAATGAAAAGGGCCCTGGATTTGGAGTTAAGGACCTCTGTTAAAATCCCAGCTCTGCCACTCACTTCTTGTGTGACCTCAGACAAGTCATCTCTCTTTCTCTGCCTCAATTTTCTCCCCTGTAAAATCAGGAGACAACATGACCTTTCGGGTCCCTTCTAGCTCAGAATCTATGATACCCTAAAAGCTTGATCTATCTTGCCCTTGTGAAGTCAATCCTTTAAACCAGGGGTCGACAAACTTCAGTCAGAGGACAACTGTAGCCCACCACCCACCCATTTTATATTTAAAATTTTATATATTTTATATTTTCCTTTTCTTTTAAAATGTTTTTATTTCTTAAATATGAAAAAAGTTTAAAACCATTTTTAGCTCACAGGTCCATACAAAAGAAGATGGCAAGCCAGATTTGGCCCATGGGCTATAGTTTGCCAGTCCCTGCTTTAAATCTGAGAGTGTCCTTAGTCAGTATCACCTTGATGTGCCATCCCAGGAAGTAGAAATAATACTTAAGGAAACAGGTGGGAAGAACTGATGTGTTGGACTGAACACTCTGAGAGGAGTAAAGTGTTGGAGGTAACAAGATTTCAAGGGCACTGAGGGATGGTTCTCAAGACAGTAGAAAGAGGGGAAGATACTAAAAACTTGAAAAAAATCGCATTCCACTATGCCCAAAGGACTATAAAAATGTGCATTCCCTTTGACTCAGCAATAGCACTTCTAGGGCTGTATCCCAAAGAGATTATATGAATGGGAAAAGGACCCACATGTACAGTGATATTTATAGCAGCTCTTTTAGTGGTGGCCAAGAACTGGAAATTGAGGGGATGCCCATCAATTGGGGAATGGCTGGACAAGTTGTATTATATGAATGTAATGGAATACTATCGTGCTATAAGAAATGAAGAGCAGGCAGACTTCAGAAAAATCTGGGAAGACTAATGTGAACTGATGCTGAATGAAATGAGCAGAACCAGGACAACATTGTACACAGTAACAGCCACATTGTGTGATGACTAATTCCATCTTCCATGGGGGAGGTCAGAGGGGGAAAGGGATGACCCACAGAAATGTGGTTAATGAAAGACAAAGTGAATGAAAGGAAAAAAGGAGGAAGTGCAAACAACTGTGGAAACCATGGATGATCTTGGGTCATAGGGACATGTGAAAGAAGCTAGGCAGGGGCAAGAAGAGGGCATTCCAGGCAGGGGAGAAACATCACTGCAAAGGCTTGGAGACAGGAAAGGGATTGTTGGGGGGTGGGGGGAGGACAGGCGGAGGAACTACCTGGTCAGTTACATGGGGTATCCTTGAAGGTTTCAGAAGAGATCATGGATCTTTTTGGGTCTTCAGAGGCCATCTAGCCACTCATTTTACAGAAGAAAGAACTGGGAGGTTAAGTGACTTGCCCAAGGCCATGTAGATAGCAAGTGTCAGAGGTAGGATTTGAACCTGGGTCCTCTGTCTCCTGAGCTGGCGCTCCTTCCACTGTGCCATCCTGCCTAAGGAACAAGCAAACTTTCCCAAATGATATTCCGTAGCAGACTATATGTTTCCAGTCACACAGTTGACTTCAGGGTACAGAGTATACAAGAACCCACTGGGCTTGTCATATGTTGACTGTAAGAAAGCATTTGTTTCAGTAGAACAAAACACAACTTTAAAAGTTTTCTTCTGTCAAGATGTTTCCCTTCTATATACCAAAAATACAGCAAGAATCCTTGAAAGATATAGCAATGGATAGTTTTGTTTGGCCCTGTGAATTTTAATATTAAGTAGGAAGATAGGTGCTTGACAAAGGTGTTTGCCACTGTCTTGGAGAATATCCAGTATAGAGTTCCAATAGAAGAGAGATTCCCTATGAATGAGGAAGTTCTTTGTATGTTCCTATTTGTAAATGACATTGTATTGATGGACCCAATAATAACTGACATTTATATGGTACATTTAAAATTTTCAATACCTTTTATATACATTGTCTCATTAGAACCTTACAACAACCAAATGAGGTAGGTACAACAGCTTTTATTATCTCTATTTTACAGATGAAGAAACTGAGGCTTAGAGCACGAGTAAATGACTTGCCCATAGTCACAATGCTAATAAATGAAGGAGCAAAATTTGAACTCAGCTCTTCCTGACTCCAAGTCCAGTAATCTTTCCATTACACTACTTTGGAGCCATGTGAATGAAATCTATACTCTCTCAAAAGAATTAGACCTAACTAGCCACACAGGAAAAAACAAGTGGATGAAGAACGTCTGTTGTCTAGACCAGAGGTGTCAAACACAGGGCTCTTGGCTGCATTCTGAAACACAAATACTCCATGAACCAAATTAGAATGTGATTGATAAATATTTAACAAAATAAGTAAAAATACAATTGAACATAGATGATGCTAATAGGTGGTTTTCTTTTTCTTTTTTTTGCAGGGGGAAGGCAGGGCAATTGGGGTTAAGTGACTTGCCCAAGGTCACACAGCTAGTAAGTGTGTCTGAGGCCAGCTTTGAACTCAGGTCCTCCTGACTCCAGGGCTGGTGCTCTACTCACTGTGCCACCTAGCTGCCCCATGATAGGGGGTTTTCTAAGTCAATATGTGGTCAGCAGGGAACCTTGTATATGATTTGAGTTCGACACCAGTGATAAGCAGTTGGATGGGCATCACATAGTGCTAGTTTGTGTGTGTGTGTGTGCGCACGCGCACGTGCGTGTGTGTGAAGAAATCTTGTACAAACATTGAAGATGGAAAATGAACTAGGCCTGGAAATTGGACTGAAGGAGGAAAGTAAGTTAGATTGCTTTTGGCAAGTTGTGTAGTAGAATTAATAACTTGAAACAAAGGCTCATCTTTTTTATTTTTACTATCTATGATCTTCAGGTGATATTAAGTTGCCTCAGGTCATGGGATGAAACAATTTTTGAAGAATTTATAATGATAATAGTTAATATTTATAGAGTTCCTACTACATGCCAGGCACTTTGCTGAATGCTTTTACAAATATGATCTCATTTGATCCTCACTGTAACCCCTGGGAGATGGGTGCTATTATCATCCCCATTTTATATTGTTAGGGGTTTTTTTGGCAGGGCAATTGGGGTTAAGTGAATTGCCCAAGGTCACACCGCTAGTACATGTGTCAAGTGTCTGAGGCCAGATTTGAACTCAGGTCCTCCTGACTCCAGGGCCAGTACTCTACTTACTGTGCCACCTAGCTGCTCCTATCCCCATTTTACAGATGAGGAAACTGAGGCAAGAGTGGTCAGGAGAATCAAGAGCTAGATTCCTAGAGAGAAGAGGATGATTGACATTGTCAAAGGCTGCAGAGAGGTCATTAGAAATTAAAATAATATTATTATGAAAATAGTTTTGTCCTTAAAAAACCCTGAAAGTCTCAGTGACCCTGTGGAACAACAGTGTTGCTTGCAGCTGTTGGGGAGGTGTAAGACCAGTAACACCAGCACACAGGAGGGCTGCTAGCACAGGCTCTTTGATCTGCTTTTCTAAGGTAAGCAACTTTAAGGGGTTTATAATCTTACTTTAATTAGACATACATATATAATTCACTTAGTTCAGGGAAAAAAGTCAGCACCCTGAACTTCAGAGCAAATACAAACACAAACTATAAGCAGAAATTATATAAACAGAACAAATAAACACCGATCAACAGACAGGTTTCTATCTGTCTGACCATAGCAATACATACACAGTTACCAGAGAGAGAAGTACCAACATCTGAGTTTTTTGAAAAGTGGAGTGGAGGCTCCAACGGCTACCCAGGTCTTGTCGGGTCAAATCACACGACACTCTCCCAGTGAGTGAGCCCCTAACCAAAATGCTAATATATACTTTTTCAAGGTCAGAGGGCTTTACACCTCTCATGACCTAATTAGCAAAAGGCTTTTGATTGCCTTAGTGCTGAGAAGCACTCCAAAACAAAAGACAACAAAAAGTCCCACTTTACTTGGCATTACATCATGAGATATCCCCCAGACCATGCTTTAAGAATCACTACACTGGATAATCTCTAAGGGCTGGCTCTAAAATGTTGCTCCCCTGTGATTTTTTTTAAGAAACAACAAAACTTAATTTATACATTAATGTTGAGGACTGGACTAGAGCTTAAGAAAAAAAAAGAAGAAAAGCAAAACAGTTTATGATACAGAGTCCTGTACAGAAGAGAGAAGAGGAAGAAGACAAGTTATGAGGAAGGGAAAAAGATAGACATACGTACACATAGACACAAGATGAAGGAAGGTAGGCTGGGCAGCCAGGGTCAGGGCTCTTGGCTAGTCACCTGCTTCGTGAAGGTTTCCAGCAGGTACTTTTTAAAGGCTGTAGGGTTTGTCCAAAGTTCAGCAGCGTGTGTATTCAATGGGCTGTCCATGTTGGGTTCTCCCAGCAGGCTCTGGATAGAGAGCAGGATGGTCCTGACATCATACGGAGCTCACCACTTGTCCTTGAGGATGTCCAAACAGACATTGCCTTGGGTGTCCACACTGGGATGGTAACAAGGTGTGACAAATTTCACAGTGGAAGCATTATATAGGTAACCCCTGGAGAATTCCAGGGAGACCTTGTACCTTAAGTCTTCACATACAGTCCCAGCTGCCCCATGGATGGTCCCGACCCACTTGAAGAGATTGTCCAACTCTGGGAAGGCAGAAATTCCTTTGTCTCCCGACATCATTAGGGTCATCAATCCCTGCTGTAACTTCTTGGCCACAGACCCCCGGGTCACATCTGCCCCAAGCTTGGCACCTATATGGTAACTCCCAGGGGTGGGGGAGGGGAGGAGGGGCAACTGCCTGATCCCCTGTGATTGCAGAAGTGAAGGGTTTCTGATTCAGAAAAAAGAGTGATGTGTTTGGGTTGGGAGGTTGGGGAAAGCATCTTGGAAAGGAACTTGGGTAGGACTTTTAGGAGCAGATACAATTCAAATTAGCTAAGAGGAAGGGGGTTTGGTATTCCAAGAGGAAAGAGTTAGGTTGCAAGCCCATTGTTGTTGGATTCTGGAAATAGATAAAAAAAAAAGTTCTATTCATCAGCCCTTTACCTTCTGCTTTACTTCCCTCCACCTCTCTTGTCACTCCAGACAATAGCCTTTATGTGGACGCACCCTAAAAAGTAACTCTGTTACCACCCTTCAGACCTACTGCCTCCTTCATTCATTCCAGAGATTTGTCCTAGCCCTACCAAAAGAGTCATCCCCAGGGTAATAATGGAAGCACTGATTAGGTAGAACACAGGTCAGAAGGAGAATATGGGACCTGGGAATCATGCTTCTGATCTTTCTTCATTTTTCTTTTAAAAATTAACACATATACACACACGCACAATAATAAACACTCAATGAAAACTGTTAGAGGTCAGTTACCTCTGGCCTGGGCAAGAACATCGAGGGTGTGAAAAACAATAGTGGGAAGATAAGACTGGGAGCTGGTGAATATTCTTCCAAACCCCAGTAACTTTTGTAAACTCTGTCCTCTTATGGAGGTTCTTCTTCAGGTCTTCTGAATTTAGGCAACAGGGCTAGAATTCCCCTGATACCTCATTGTGTGCAAATTAACTGAAGGCAAACTACTACAAAGCTGATAGATTTAGAATCGGAGGACCTGGGTCTGAATGCCCTGTTCAGCCACCTGGTTTACCTCTAAGACCCCTTTTTCATCTAAATATGTTCTCAATCCTTATTCTCTCTGACCTCTCTTGCAAGCGTTGGACACTGTTGATCACTCTCTCCTCCTTGATCCTCTCTTCTCTCTAGGTTTCTGGGACACCACTCTCTCCTGGTTCTCATCTTAACTATCTGACTGCTCCTTCTCAGTCCCTTTTGCGCTCTCTCTCTCTCCCCCTCCCTCCCTCCTCCCTCTCCTTCTCCCTTTCCCTTTCCCTTTCTCTCTCTATGTATCTTTCTCTTCCTTAACTTCCTTCCTTCCTTTCTTTCTTTCTTTTTCTTTCTTTCTTTCTTTCTTTCTTTCTTTCTTTCTTTCTTTCTTTCTTTCTCTCTTTCTTTCTTTCTTTCCTTCTTTCCTCCTCCTCCTCCTCCTCCTTCTTCTTCTTCTTCTTCTTCTTCTTCTTCTTCTTCTTCTTCTTCTTCTTCTTCTGCTTCTGCTTCTGCTTCTGCTTCTGCTTCTTCTTCTTCTTCTTCTCTCCCTCTCTCTCTCTCTCTCTCTCTCTCTCGCTCCCTCCCTCTCCCTTTCCCTTTTCCTTTCCCTTTCCTTCTCCCTCTCCCTCTCTCCCTGTCTCTCTACTCCTCCCCAATAGATCAAATCAGTTGCCAAAACCTGTCAATTTTACCTTCATAACATCTCTTGTATGTGCCTCCTTCTCTGCTCTGACACTGCCACCACCTTGGTGCAGGGCCTCTTTACCTTAATAGCCTTCGAATTAGTCTCCCTCACTCAAATGTCTCCCTCATCTGATATATCCTCCACTCAGATGCCAAATTTACCTTCCTGAAGCTCAGGTCTAATCATGCCAGCCCCCTTTTCAGTAAAATCCATTGGCTCCCTATGACCTCTAGGATCACATATAAAATCCTCTAGTTTGTAAAGTCTTTCAGACCTGGCCCCTTCCTATCTTCCAGCCTTCTTATACTTGATTCTCCTCCATGGACTCTGTGAGCTAGGTACAATGGCCTCTTTGTTGTTCCTCACACAAAACTGACTGACGCAGGGCATTTTCACTGGCTGTTTCCCAAGCCTGGAATTCTCTCTCTCCTCACCTTTGCCTCCTGACTTCCCCGGATTCCTTCAAATCTCAGATAAAACCCCACCTTCTGCAAGAAGCCTTTCCAGTCTCCTTAATGCCAGTGCCTTCCTTCTGAGATTCTTTCCAGTTTATCCTCTGTATGTCTTTATATAGTTGCATATTGTCTCCTCCATTAAACTGTGAGCTCCTTGACACCAGGGACTGTTTTTGCTTTTCTTTGTATCCTCAGCACTTAGTCCAGTGCCAGGCACATAGTAGGTGCTTAATAAATGCTACTTGACAAACCACACATAGGTAAGTAACCATCACAAGAAGAATCTTTCCATGGGTCTTCCAGCCTTTCCAAAGGATGAGATATTCTGTCCATCTAAATACAATCCAAGTCAGTTTTCATGCCACTTCTTTCAGGTCATTTCCCAATCAGAGCTCATTGGTGGCCCCATCACCCTTCACAGCCATTAAAAATGCCTGTCTGCAAAATGTCTATCTTCAGTCTCCACAAGTTCTATTTAATATATATATGGATTGTGGGGCCCAGGGTACCCAAAAGTGTGAGACAAAAGATAAAATGTATGAGCTACAGCCCCTGCCCTTTCAAAACTGGCAATATAGTATGGAGCTGAGACTTTTTTTTTTGCTTTTTTTTGTATTCCCAGTGTTTACTGTGGAGACTGGCACATAGTAGGTGATTAATACATACTACTTTAAGGCAGCTAGGTGGTGCAATGGATAGAACATCAGGCCTGGAGTCAGGAAGACCTGAGTTCAAATTTGGCTTCAGACACTTACTAGCTGTGTGACCCTGGACAAGTCACTCAACCCTGTTTGCCTCAGTTTCCTCACCTGTAAAATGAGCCAGAGACGGAAATGTCAAACCACTCTAGTATCTTTGCCAAGAAAACCCCAAATGGGAAAAGGAGAGAGGAATAAAGAAAGGAAGACGGAGATAGAAAGAGAGAAAGGAAGACAAAGAGATGAAGGAAGAGAGAGGAAAGAAAAAGAGGAGAGAGAGAGGGAGATTTGTTTGTTGATTGGTTGGTTGATGGGAACAGAGAGGAAGGTTTGCAGCCAGCTAAGGTCAGAGAAGAGGCAGTGTGGTACAGTGTTGGGGTTTTTGGGATTTGGAATCAGGAAGATCTAGATTCCAATTCTGCCTCACTTACTGCTATGTGACACCAGGCTCTCAACTTCCTCATCTGTGAACCTGGGGGCCTCTTAGTTCCCTTCCAACTCAATTGTCTGGCCTGCCTGTAAGGGAAGGGGAAAAGCAATTGGGTACCTGGGGACTTGGTGATGAGAAAGGATTCTGTATGGTTTGTTTTTATTTGTTTATAATTGTTTTTTATTCTAACTTGACAAACAACAAATAAAATAAGCATTTCCATATACAAAGTAGAACATAAAGAGAGGATTGTACATGAAACTGCAAACATCTGTTATATACAGCTCACTATTCCTGTGTAAGTGTATAAGAGAGGCAGCTAGATGGATAGAGGTCTGAACTTGGAATCAGGAAGACCTGAGTTCAAATTCTGCCTTCGACACTCAGTGTGCTCCAGGCAAATCACTTAAGTTTTGTCAGTGTATGTTTCCTTCTTTGTAAAATGGGGATAATATTAGCACCTTCCTCACGAGGTTGGTTGCCTTATGAATCTCAAAGTTCTATACATTAGCTATTATTATTGTTATAAGTTCAACATGTGACTTCCAAAGCCTGCTTCTCTGTTTTCTTCTGCTCTCTTCTATGCATAAAAAAAATTGCTTCAATGACCCTCTTTTCTCCAAGGGGTTTGAGCTGACTCTGTGTGTGTGTGCGCGCGTAAGAGTGTGTGTAAGGGTAGATTGAGATACTGCTTAGAGGATCCCTCCATCATAGGCAAACATGGATGCAGGGTTCTGGGAAGGGATGAAGGACCAAGGATTTGTCCTGGGGCCCAGGGTCCCAAGACCCAGCTTCTGCACCTGGTTCAAGGTCCTGACCTTTAATAGCTAGCCTCACTTCTCTGTCATCCTCCCTTCCTCATTCCCCCTAGATAAGGGAAGCCTGGAGGGCAATGGGATTTCCTTTAGTTTGGATTAAATTTAGGGAAAGTGAATCCCCAGTAACAAAGCCTGGGCCTCTCCTTGAAGCCTGCTGGATCTCTCCATCTCTCTGCTGCTCTGCTGTGGCAGTGATGGGTTTTGGCTACTGCTATCAGACCACAATCCAGTCCTGGCACAGGGATTGTTCCTTTACCTAGTCCTCTTCTTTCTCCAAACACACGTAATACTGCCACGAGACAGTCCCTAGTGTTCCTTCTGTCTGTCTCTCTTGCTTTGATCTGGTCTCTGCAGGCAGGGACATGCATCGATTGGAAGCCCAGCACGCAGTCATACACACCTTTCCTTCCCTTCCTTGGAGCCACCCTCTGGCCTGGTGCCCCTTCTCCCAGCCCATCTTTATGAGATCTGGGCTTCTGTGATCCTCTGTTCCTGGCCTCTGACGCCAGAGCACGGGATGCTTTCACTTGTCAGCAGTGTTACCCCACCCCTCCCGACTGCCTCCCTTTTCCCCCCAGCCCCCCTCCCACAGAGGGTTGAGGAGGACCCACCCTCCTGGCAGCCTCTTCTTGTAGATGTGAAACTGAGAGCCTGACCTCATGGTGCCCGAAGCACCTGGCAAGGAGGATACCCACTCTGCTATCCTGGCTCCATCCCAGGTCTTTTTCCTGCAATCCACACCTCCCTTGGCCCCTTTCCAAGCCAGGAAAGGTTGTAGCTCACCACTCTTGCTGGGGGCAAGCACAATCTGGTAAGGAATAGGGGTGGGGAGGTAGGAGGGCTCTCCTGCCCAACCTTGGGCAAGTTGCTTGCTGACTCTGTGCCTCAGTTTCCCTGTCAAAGAAAAAAAAAGAGTACTCATCCCCAAGTTTCTGGGGCTAGGATGGAGAGAAAGACTATAAAGTACTCTGAGCTCACTGGGGGAGAAAGCCACAATCACACAGTGTTCCCATGGAGCCAGCAGCCCTACCCCACCCTAGGAGTATGTACCGGTTGGTGACGCTGGTAGAGAGGCAGGGTCTTGTGGGATGAAAGACTCAGGGAAAACCAGAGTAGGAATAATAATGATAATCATCAGCAGTGGCGTCCTAACCATCCAGGAATGTGAGGCCCCACACCCTGCCCGCTTCACACCTGGGACTCTACCAGGGCTCCTCTCCCTTGCTTTTATTGCCCAGATCCCACAGTCTGAAATTCCCATCCCTCCCCTTCTGCTTCCCAAGAGCTACAGTCCAGCCACCCTTCTCACTTGAAACCCCAGGGTTACGTGGGAATCCTCAGCATAACAAGCTTCATGCAGGCAGGAGGGGAGGATACCCAGCAGCTTGGAAACATAGGCACCTCAGCTTCCCAGGATACAGATTGCCAGCCTCTGGCCAAGGGCATTTTTCTACAGACCTATAAACTTCTGGTGCAGTGGAATAGCTAGGAGACTTTGACTATTCCAGTTTATGCCCCTCCTTTCAGATCTGAGGTTCAAACCCTCATTTTGCTATATGTGAAGTCAGCTAAGCTGCTTCATTTCTCTGAGTCTCAGTTTCTTCAGCTATGAAATGGACATCTACGTGGTGCAGTAGATTGAGTGCCAGGCCAGAAGTCAGGAAGACTCAACTTCATGAATTCAGATATGGTCTCCGACACTTTTTACTAGCTGTGTGACCCTGGGCAAGTCACTGAACCCTGTTTGCCTCAGTTTCTTCATTTGTAAAATGAGCTGGAAAAGGAAACGGCCAACTACTCCAGTATCTTTGCTAAGAAAAACCCCAATTCAGGCCATGAAGAGTCGGACACAACTGAACAACAACAAAATGGGAGAATAATTCCTGCCCTATCTACCCAAGACTGTCTGGATAATTTTTTTTGGCCAGGGTAGGGGTGTTGGGAGTGGGAGAGGGAGAGGGAGAGGTTGAGACATATGATTTCATTGGTGTGGGTAACACCTTGGATGGAGCTTGATGTAAAAAGTCTATGAATTTTGGTCCTAGAGCCCAGAGAAATCAAGTGACTAGCCCAAGGTTACACAGCCAGTATGTGTCAGAGGCAGTATTTAAAAACTAACCTTTCGTGATTCAAAGACTGGTCTTCTACCCACTAAGTCAGGCTGCTTCTCCTGACAAAGCCTCTGTCTCTGACAGAAAAAAAAAGAAAGAAAATAGGAAGAAAAGCAAATCATTGAGTCATTTTTTAAAAAAGTCTTTTTTTTTTTTTGGAGGCAATCAGGGTTAAGTGACTTGTCCATAGTCACACAGCCAGCAAATATCTGAGGTCAGATTTGAACTCAGGTCTTCCTGACTCCAGAGCCAGTACTTTATCCACTGTAACACCTAGCTGCCCCTAAAAATCTTAAGAGAGAAGAAGGAAGGCCAAAAAGAATCACAGATAAGCAGGATAGCTTTGAAAGTAAGATGTATTTATTATGTATTAAAAAAAAAACAAGCTGTACATAATAGAGACCCACGATTTCATGTATACTCCTCTTTTGTTCTTCATTATTTATGGAAATGTCCATTTAATTTGGGGTTTGTTAAGTTCACAATAAAAAAAGAATACATTAAAAAATTTTGCAGGTGGGAGGACTCACTCAGGCTCTGAGTTCCCAATGCGGGTGGGTGCTTTCAGCATATACTAGATGTGGGTTTGTGCTATGGGGATGTTTTTACCTCAGGGTGCAGTCACTATTCCTGCCCCAATATCTAATATTTTAAAAATGTTTTAATTATGTTTGTTTTTAAAAGTATCCCTACCACTTCCCTGTGAAGCCTCCCTCTGCCACATAGAAACTTTTCTTCCAAAAAATTAGTACAACCTTAAAAAATTAACTCTTGGTCATGTCTGAAAATATATACTTTGCCCACTCTCACTCTGTTAAGAGGCAGGAGAAATATTTCACTGTTAGTCTTCTGAGGTCAGGATCAGTCATGGCACTGATCAGAGAGAGCTAGGAAGTCTTTTGGTCCTAATATTTGTACTTCCTCTAGAGAAATGTGAGTCCTTTTCTTACCAGAGGATGATAGCAGCTAGGTGGTACGGTGGATAGAGCTCAGGATTTGGAGTCAGGAGGACCTGAGTTCAAATCTGAACTCTGATACTTACCAACTGTGTGACCCTACTGGGCAAGCCACTTAACCTGACTCAGCCTCAGTTTCCTCTTCTGTAAAATGAGGAAAATAAGAATATCTGCTTCCCAGGGTTGCGGTAAGGATCAAAAGAGTTAAGACAAGTAAAGCCCTCGGTAAACCTTAATGCTAGCTATTATTATGATTATTTCTCAACTTAGGCTTTTGGCTTTTTTACTAGCCACCATCTCAAGGATGGCACCTCCAGGTATGGAGGACCTCTGATTTTAAAAGATGGTAGATTTCAGTCTGGAAGTGACCTTAGAAATCATTTAGCCCAGCCTCCTCATTTGACAGATAAGGGAACTGGCCCTGGAAAAGTGTATAGGCTTTTAGAGCCCTTCACAAACTGACCCCTTTCTACTATTCCAGTCTTTGCTCCTGAGTAATCCATGATCCTCTTGTTTCTCTTGTTTCTCACACATGTGCCTCTGCACCTTTTTAATGGCTGGCCTTCATGCCTGGATTGCTCTTCCTCCTCACCAGGACCTCCTGGCTTCTCCGACTTACCTCCAGACTCAACTCCAATCCTACCTTTGGTTTCCCAGTACATATAAAAGTTATGTTTACACTATAGTCTATTAAGGTGCAATATTATTGTATCTAAAAAAGCAGTGTATATACCTTAATTAAAAAATGCTTTATTTAAGAAATGAGGAGCAGATGGACTTCATTAGGACCTGGAGAGTCTTATATGATCTGATGAAGAGTGAAAGGAGAGAACCAGGAGGACACCGTACACAACCACAGACACATTGCTTCTTTGATGACTAACTTTGATGGACTTTGCTCTTCTCAACAATGCAAGGTTCTAAGACAGCTCCAAAAGACTCTTGATGGAAAAGACTATCCACATCCAGAGAAAGAATTACGGAATCTGAATGCAAATTGAAGCAAACTATTTGCTCTCTTTTTTTAAAATATTTTATTTTATTTTTGGTTTTGTTACATCTTTCTCATAGTTCATTTCAGTGGTCATAATTCTTCTTTACAATTTGATTATTGGAAAAGAAGGTATATGTAGAACCTATATCAGATTACATGCTGTCTTGGGTGGGGAGGAGGGAGGAGAGGGAGGGGGAAAATTTTGGAATTCAAAAACTTATGGAACTGAGTGTTGTAAACTAAAAAAAATAATTAATTAATAAAAATACTTTATTGCTAAAAAATACTATCACCTGAGCCTTCAGCAAGTTATAATCTTTTTGCTGGTAGAGGGTCTTGCCTTGATGCTAATGGCTGCTGACTGATCAGGGTCATAGTTGCTGGAGGTTGGGGTGGCTGTGGCAATTTCTTAAAATAAGACAGCAATGAAATTTGCTACGTTGATTGACTCTTCCTTTCATTTGAACGCTTAGAGGCCATTGTAGGGTTATTAAGTGGCCCAATTTCAGTATTGCTATGTCTCAGGGAATAGGGAGGCCTGAGGAGAGGGAGAGAAACAAAGAATGGCCCCTTGGTGGAGCAGTCAGAACACACACATGACATTTATTGATGAAGTTTGCCATCTTATATGGGCATGGTTCATGGTGCCCCCAAGACGATTACAATAGTGGCATTAAAGATCACAGATACAATAATAATAATAATAATAATGAAATAGTTTGAAATCTTCCAAGAATTACCAAAATGTAACACAGAGACATGATGTGAACACATGCTGTTGGAAACATGGCGCTGATACAGAGTTGCTCGATGCAGGGTCGCCACAAACCTTCAATTTGTAAAAAAAACCAAAAATGCAGTATCTACAAAGCGTAATGAAGCAAAGTGCAATGAAAATGACGTATGCCTGCGATAACTTATAACCATTATTGTATTCTCTGAGGAGGTTGAGACAAAACCACCAAAAAATATTGGGCCATGCCCATCCATGTTCCATGTGGCACTGCAACTCTTGGGGGAAAAAAAAGAAGGAAGGGGGACAAGTGAAACGTCTTGAATACAGGTATTCTTTGGTCTAAGTAAACTTCAAACAGAGAAGTTCAGACTTCCAGAATCAAAGAAGTAGAAAATTAATTCATTTCAGTGGAACTGAACCCAAGAAGTTAAGGAATTTCCAGCCCAGATTACATCGTTATGTACTGGATGGTAACACCTGCTTGCGAAGTATAATATTGCTAAACAGACATTGCTAAATATTAAATATTGCTAAAATTAGACATTTAGTGTTGTTGTTTAGTCATTCAGTTGTATCCAACTCTTCATGAAGCATACTGTCCATGGGGTTTTCTTGGCAAAGATACTAGAATGGTTTGCCGTTTCCTTCTCAAGGCAAACAGAGGTTAAGTGACTTGTCCAGGGTCACATAGCTAGTAAGGAGTTTGAGGCTGGATTTGAACTCAGGTCTTCCTGACTCCAGGCCCAGCACTCTATCCACTGAGCCATCTAGCTGCCGCCAAGACCTTGAATACTCTCAGGCAACAGGACAGCAACTCAATAAGTGACCCAACAGTCTACATATTGCAAACAATCTTCAATTTTTTGGCAATTAAGAGTCTATTCTAGCTCTTTTCTCCAATGGTGGAATTGTCTTCTCTCCTGCTGAATGAGGACTCCCCACCACCCTGCCCCATTCACTCTCCTTCCTCACTTCCAACCCTCTTTGCCTGAAGACTGAAGAGGTTCCCTCATAGCAACATTACCTTCTTCCACTTTCTCAGTTTTTCTCTCTTTATCCAAGCAAGAATTAAATATCCTCTAGAAACTGGAGATCTCACCTCTACCACCACACACATTAGGTAGGATATGTAGGTGCTTAATTTTGCACTTCATTGATACTGTGAGTCATGTGGACTGTGCATGTCCAGAGGAAGGTAATCAACTTTCTAGGAATTCCAATTTCTTCTCCTTTATGGAGAAGGAGTCCTGTCCGGGGTAGCGGTATCAGTTTGGAGGATATGTGGGCTCTTGGACAGGTGGGGCTAACTTGTCATTTGACTCCGTAGTACCCTAAAGTTCTATGTTCTTACAGGGAGTCCCACTCAGAAGGATTATAAATCTGGAGGATTTGCTAGGTCCCTAGGAAGGAAGAGCCCCACTAGAAAAGGAAGGAGAGTTTTTCTGACTGTTTATGGGCTTTCATGGGCTCTCCATTTTAAAAAAGAAGAATATCTCAATGCCCCAAATTTTCCCTTTCCCCTCAGAAAAGACAAATAACACCAATCCTCCTACAGCTTCACGGGACACATGCTTTATTTTTCTGATGATGTTTACCCCATGATCAAAACTCTACATCAGATTCAGGAAAGGCATTCACAGACTTTGTCTTAGTAGGTCATCATGAACCCATTGAGATGGCCTGATCTAGAACAGGCCCTGAGAGGATGGCCATTTTGCCCTCCTCCACCCTACACAAACACCTCCCCTGCGTTTTGCAGAGGACACATAGCACCAGTTCACCTGAACTGTCTCTGCCAATAATGTTTCATTATCTTCCTCTGGGGCTTTCTGTCAAGTCTTTTTTGATTCAGCCCCACACTTCCTTCCTGTTCTTATTTCTCTTTACAACAAGCTGAGTATTTTTAACCTGAGGTTTCTTTTTACCTCTTATTGTCCCTGATGGGGTAGGCTGGGAGTGTTTTTGCTGGCTCTCAAATCTGACAGTTTGGGCCACATCTACCCTACTATCCACACCCTTCCCGCCTCTGCTGGGTTCACCACTCTCTGTTTCCTGAGGTGACCACTTTGAATATCCTCTGGCTGGAGCTTTGAAAGCCAACTAGAGGGCTCAGGGGAATTTCCCAGAAGCTCCCTCAAAACCTAAAACTTAGAGTCTATGAGTTGAGAGCCCAGGCTAACCCCTGGGGCCATCCTTGGACCACTTGGCTGCATCTAGTCATGGACCTCAGCATGAGCCATTGGCCCCAGGTTGGTTTTCCAGCCTTTCTCCAGAGAGCTCTTCTGCTTACCACCCTACTCAATGAACTCCAATGGCCCCTCGTTACTTTTAGGATCAAACAAATTTTTCTGTTTCAAATTTAAAGCTTTTCATAACCTAGTGTTGGGGACAGGTAGGTGGTGACATAGAGCACCGGGCTTGAAGTCAGGCAAACCTGAGTTTAAATCCTGCTTCAGACACTAACTGTGTGACCCTGGGCAAGTCACTTTAACTTTTCTCAGCCTTGGTTTATCTACCGGTACAAGGTGGATAATAAGTGCTCCTACCTTGTTGTGAGAATCAAATGAGAGAGCCATGTAAAGCTTTATAAATCTTAAGAGTGCTATACAAATGCTGTTTTTATTATCTGACCCCTTCCTACTTTTCCAGGCTTCCTTACCCCTCCCTACCCTCTGTGGTCCAGCTTCACTGGGCCACTTGCTGTTCCTCATGAGTGATGCTCCCTCCTCATCCCTGAAATGCTCTCCCTCCTTGGACACTTCAGCCTCTTAGGATCCCTGGTTTCAACGCTGGCCAAACTCTGCCTTCTATAGGAGGACTTTCCCAGGCCCCTAAGGGGCTGATGCCTTCCCTTCTAAAGTTACCTTGTATCTTAAGTATACGTATCTTTTAAACTTTATGTGCACAGGTTTGTATCTCTTTACGTCCAATGTTTCCCCCATGAGAATGCAAGCTCCTTGAGAGGCAAAGGCCATTCTTGCTTTTTCTTTGTTTCTCTAGTGTTTCCCATAATACCTGAGTTTACGGTAAGGCGGCTCAGTGGATGACTGCCGGCCTGGAATCAGCTTCTTTCCATGGCACCATGTATGCTTGTGGAATGCACACTGAAACTGTGTACATCAGCTTGAGATAAATAATTAGGGAGAGAATTTGGAAAGGAAAATCAGAATACAAACATACCTCACATAAAGTCCATCATGATCCTACAAAAACATCATTAATGCGCTGAAATCAAGTCCCAACATACTATAACAAAATCTTACTGGCAAGGCACATCTCCCTGCAGAAATGCAAAGCCTATCCACCCTCTACTTGCGGTAAGCAGAGATCAATCTACCTGGGCTCCTTTCAAACTTTGGCCAATCAGGAATTAGGCCTGGGGCAAGATCAGTGAATCACAAGGATCTCTCCAGCATTTGCCCTATGATTCTTTTAAGGAACACAACAGTTCTGGGGAGAGATTAGGGAGGCCTTACTTATCTCTGGCTTTTCCTCGGACCTGCCCTGGGAAAAGACCTAATGTGGCATTGAGGAAGGCAGCAAGCCTCTCCCTCTCCTCACCATCCAGTCCAACTGCCTTGCCATAGAATAGACATGGAGTGGGGGGATGCATGGGGCAGTTAGCTACCCATCACCCTCTGGGAAGAACTGAAGTATTTTTATAATTTGGGGGGTGAAATTGATGGCAGAGCCTACTTTAGTTATACACTCATATGCACAGGAATGGGGAGAGACCCAGGACTCAGTCAGGTTTGGGTGTGGCACCCCAACTGACTAGGGTTGTGGAAGAAAATGTTAAAATCACCATTGGGCTAAAAGCAGCGAAACCTACCCCAAGCAATGCATGAGGTTCTAGGAAAGAGAACAAAGATTCTAGGTCAGGCCACAAGGGGAACAGGCCTGAGTGGGGTGAGCACCACATCCTGATTAAGTAATAGCAAATTGCCCTGATGTAACTGACCAAGCAGCATGTTAGGCTGGAGAAAAGCTGGTTAGACTAGGAAATACTTAGGAAATCTGAGAGCCTTTTATCTTAGGCAGGTAATTTCTTTAATATTTTTATTCTCTCTTCCTAAATTTGTGATTATTGAATATACTCTTTTAAAAAATTCAACAAACATTTCTTTGGTACCCACAAGGACCTGCACTTGACACCGGATTAACAGATAGTAAAAGATGTAATTCCTGCCCTCTAGAGAGGGGAAGCATAGATATGATATGTTCACAGTAATTCTAACAGTCACATTTGTTGCTGGGAGGGTTGGGGGAGGCAGCAACGCTAGGACCCCCCGCCCTTTCTACTGAGGGAGCATCTGCTCCGGACACACACACGTGGCTCAGTTTGGGGGAGAGCCTGGCTTCTAATGACAGAAGTTAGACTCTTTTGCTCTTACTTTCCAGCTCTTTGTAAACCAACCCTGTCGCTCCCAGAGAACATATAGGAATATCACCAGTCATCCTGACCTATGTCTTGCCCCTGGACTCCCATGACTCTGGAGGATAGAGTTAGGCTGATGACCTTGCACAACTCTGCCTCACTTAAATCCAATTCACTTGAAAGTCATCACCTTCCTGATGTCATTGGTCCTCTTTAAGAGCCAAGGATGAACTACAACAGCAAACAACAATACCTAAAGCTTAGGTCTGAGCTTATGTCTAGTTATCCTTCCAAGTGGGAAATAGAAAGGTATTCAATATACCTTTCTACTCCCCACTTGCACAATGTAAATCATTTATGGGACAGCTATTTATGTCCTACACACAAAAGAAACCCAAGAGATCTCACCAGCTTGCACTAATAGAAAGACTGACAGAAAGACTTAGAACAGAATCCTGTAACATAACTCCTATTAGTATAATATTGACGGAAACTTTAAGCAAACTAAACAAGCGACACTAATGATTTTTGTTATAGTGGGAGGTTGACTTAAACAAATGAACGTGACTCAGTTTGTGTTTATACTGAATGGGCAACACTGTAATTCATCTTGACTTTATACTGTTCAAACAATTCCCTCAAGGTAAATATTTTCTGGCAAGCCAAGCCAGGGTTTTTATATAGCATTTATATAGCACATCTATGTGTCAGGCACTGTGCTAAGCACTTTATAGGTACTCCCTGGTTGATTCTCACAACAACCCTGGGAGGAAGATGCTCTTACTGTTCCCATTTTTCAGCTGAGAAAACCTGGGAAGCAGAGATTAAATGACTTACCCAGGTCACACCGCTGGTGAATATCTAAGGTCATATTTGCACCCAAGTACTCTTGACTCCTGACTCAGCTCTCTAACCACTGCGCCACTCAGCTGCCTCTTGGTGGTGGTAATCTTCTCCACTGCAGAACCTCTCCTTGCTGCGAGTCAGCTTTGACCAAGGGACAGAGTATCTCCTAATGCTCAGATTCACTAGGCTGCCTCCAAGGCTGGACAGGATTGATGTTCTGTAACCAGGGATTTAGGCAAAGAAACACAAAGCAGAAGAAGCCGTCAGAGGCCCAGGGTCAAACTTAGCTATCTGAGCACCAGCTCTAGCTTCCTTGTGGAGAGTAGCCATAGTACTGCCAGGATGGGGGCAAAAAGGCACCAACCCTACAGGATATTCTTGATACAATATGAAGCCAGAAGAGAAGAGATTGCTTGAGGGCAGGACCCTTCCTTTTTGTAAGACATGAGCTCATTCTGCTCCTTATCTAATATGGGGATTGTTCCATTATCCCAAAGCAGAAATTCTTCAGTGCTACTTCAGATATGTCCCTGGAGTCCCTGGAAGTTTCCATGGGAGCTCAGGTACATGGTCCCTGGGATGGTCCATATAGGTCTGTTTCTACCTGTACTCCACTCCTTGCTACACAAGTATAGGACAAGGTAGGATATGATGGAGGCAAAGGAAAAACTCAGTTAAAGTTTCTTATTATAAGATGGGAATGGGAGGGTGGGTCAAGGAAGAAGTCACATTTAAGATATCTCAGCAGGTGGACGTGGGAAGTACATTTCAGGAATGAAGGGTATGCATATGATGGCATGTTGAATTTAGGGAGCCACTTATGGGTCAGTTTAGTTGGGAAGGGGAGTATGCAAAGTAAGATTGGAAAGATAGGCTGGAACCAAATCATGGAGGGTCTTAAAGGGCAGTGAAGTGGGGAGGGTGGTGGTGTTGGATTAGAGTCCACCTGATGAAGCATGTTTGGGGATGGATGTGTGGGAGCTGCATGTGGAGCTGAGCTTAGGGCCTGGCTACTTCTGGTGACACATATTTTCTAGCTGGCGCATTTAATATGGGCTGGTGCACTTGATACGGAGTAAGGAGCCTACACCCTATTTGGGCTTTAGACTCTTTTTTTGGGGGGTGGGCAAGGCAATCAGAGTTAAGTGACTTGCCCGAGGTCACACAGCTACTAAGTGTCAAGTCTCTGAGGTCAGATTTGAACTCAGGTCTTCCTGATTCTAGGGCTAGTGCTGTATCCATTGTGCCACCTAGCTGCCCTGCTTTAGGCTCTTGATAAAGGGCATATACAACCATCGGCTTCTGGTGGGTCTGTAGTGGTGAGTGGAGAGGAAGTTCTGTCAAAAAGAATGGGCCAATAACCAGAGTTTCTTACTGGGCGGACTTAAGAGCGAAAGACAATGTTCATTCTCAGTCTCTTCTTTTTCTTTTCATAACATGTGTGGCTTAGGATTCCAACAGCTCTTCCTTGGACTTCTCACAGAGCGGAAGAGAATTTCTTTTTCCTCTTCCCCCTGGAAGCTCTGAAGGCTTCTTGGAGACAGCTGCAAGAGACAAGATAGCTGCCTGTCTAGATGAGACTGAGGCTGGATCCCCAGGCCCTTGCCTAATCCCAGATGTCCTCTGTTTTGTGTGTCTGACTGAACAACAACCCTGAGATGGATGTTTCTAACCTTAGTGGCCACCTCATGAAATTGACAGGTCAGGAGATGCTGGGTCCAGTGGCTAGTTGTCCAGCAGGGGATGTCCGAAGCACCTCCTCAGGAGAGAAATGACCACTTCCAGGACGAGGAGACCAAGCTTACCCTGGGTCGCCAGAAAATATGCACCTTGAGTGGGTTGTTTGGACCATGCAAAATTGAAGTGAAGGTGAAATATCTGTTCAGCAGTCCACAATTGCTTCATGTTTCAATTTGTAAGAATCAGTTTCCCAAGGGAGTTTGATGTGTGATGGGGAGAAGGGAAGGGGAAGGGAATAAGTATTTACATAGTACCTACTCTGTCCTAGGCACCACACTAAACGCTTTTTACAAATAACATCTCATTTGATCCAAATAATGACAGATACTTTAGGGGTACTGGATTAGGGATAAGGTTTCATGGCTGGGCACTGAGTCCATTGTGGTCAGGGGCGGGGCATGAGTAAGTAGACGGGCAAATGACTTTGGGACAGCTTTCTCATTTCAGGATGAAATGCTTAAGATCTAGGGCCCTCAGGAAGCCATTGAAATGGCATGGTCTCAGAGCATCCTCTTAAACCCTCCCTCCACCCACCAGGTGAGAAACCCTAGTTCCTTGGGACAAGCAAGAATGAAGTTGTGGTGAGGGATTATTTTGTATCATTTTTAAAAATCATTTCAAAGGTTATTGTCTTAGATAGCCAGCTAGGCAGTTGGATAGATAGATAAATAGAACATTTAGATAGATAGAACATTGATTAATCACCTAGTATGTTCCAGGCACTATGCTAAACACTGGGGTTACAAATACAAACGAGACAGTCCTTCACCATTTGTAAGAGGGAACTGGCTACCTGTCATCCTGAACAGCACGAAGCTGAGGGTGCGTGACAAGTGTAATGAGGACATTGGGTGATGAGGCTTGTTCTTAAGAGAATGTACAGAGTGTTCTTAAGCTTTGGAGCATCTGTAGACATTCCTTAACTGGTTCTGGCTGGCTAACGACATGGTGGATAGAAGCCTCTTTTACGGGCCAGCGAAACTGGAGATGCATTCAAAAGGTACCAGTCAACCTCATCCCTTCTCTTGGGTTGACTTCTGGTCTGGTGGCATTTTGATGAGAGACAATGCCATAAGGGGAGTGGCCTCAGACTCTCCCCAGCCAAGGCCGATGTGGCTCTTGAACACGGACCTTGCTTCTTTGCTTCAGTTTTTGTTCTTTTGTTTTAGGTGAGGAAGGCTTCAACTTTGCTGGAAGATATAATAAGCCGGTTGATTTTAGGAAAAAACATGGAAAGACTTGCATGAAATAGTGAAGAGTGAAATGGATAGAACCAAGATAACAGTGTGTACAGTAACAGCCCTATTGTTCTAAGAAGAACTATGAACAACTAAGTTATTCTGAAAATTACAAATACTCAAATCAGCTACAAAGGACCTATGAAGGAAGGTGCTATCCACATCCAGGGAAAGAATTGATAAGTAGAACTATGCATAGTATGGTTTTACATAAATACACATATATTACATATATGTATGTATGTATATATGTGTGTGTGCATGTGTGCATATGGGTGTCAAGTGGTGGCCTTCTCTAGAGTGCAGGGTAAGGAGGGAGGGAGACAGTTCAGAAACAAATGAAACAAAAATGAAATGAAATGAAACAAAAAAAGTAAATTTAAAAAATGATTTATAGGACCCTCCCTTCCCCGCCCCCCCCCCCAAAAAGAAGGATTCAACTTTGTGAGTTTTTGAAATGTCATGAGAGTGAGCCATCAAGCTCCAGGAATGGAATCAATGCCAAGGGTTATAGCTAGAAATTTTAGTTGAAGAACCCAGCAGAGACAAGCTCCTTCAGCAGGGATGCTGCCTTTGTAAGTCACCTTTGTGGGGCCAAAGCTACGTAGAAACTGTGTTAAGTCGGAATCCATTCTTCTCCTGCACAATGGTGGTATAGGGGAGAGTGTGCCCCTGAGGTGTTGGAGGGAAATGTTTGTACTTTTGTTCTTGCTCCAGCTTCGATGTAAATACTCCTTTGTAAAACTTAATTGGTATTAATTGGTTAAATGGAACTGGGGATCTAACCATTGGTGGGAGGGGTGATAGCATTAGAGAAAGAACAACCTCAACCCTACAGGTACCACTCCCTAGAACCCTGAGGGGGAGATGTGGCTGGCCTGGCTCTGGGATAGTGAGATCGGAGAATAGTCTTAGGTAGGTAGGAAGGTAGGTAGATAGATTCATAGATAGAGCATTTATTAATTGTATACTATGTGCTAAACACTGAAGAAACAAATACAAACAAAGCTAGACAGTCTGTACTCCCAAGAAGCTTACATTCTAATGGGGAAGAGAAAGCATAACAGGAAGCTAGAAAGGGGGGAGGGAGAAAGAGAAAGGTGTGAAGGTAAGTTAAGGCAAAAGCTCATCTATCAGAGCCCTGCATCCCAGGGGTGGTGTCCCATGAAAGAGACATGAAGGTGATGACTTGAGTGTAGGTAGCCTCATAGAGAGATGGCCAAGAAGTGGCATCTGTAATGACCTGACGTCTAAAGTTTTTACAGTATAAATTTTAGTCATTCAGGAATGCATATCTCATTGATAATTTCTGTAGAACCAAGTGCCCCTGGTATTTCATCTAACCTCATATTAGGTGGAGGTACACCTGAAAAGTATTCTAAAGTTCAATGTACATGGCTCATGGCTATGTTTCATTCTGGCTCACCTGCACCATTGCTGTCTTTTGTTAGCATGGATGAATGAGAGTTGATTGCGTGGGGTTTCCAAGCCCATTTCCTCTCTATCCTGGCCAGTTGCTGTTGTCAGTCATTTTTCAGTCATGAGCCCATTTGGGGTTTTCTTGGCAAAGATATTGGACTGGTTTACTATTTCCTTCTCCAGCTCATTTGAAGCAAATAGGGTTAAATGACTTGCCCAGGGTCACACAGCTAATAAGTGAGGCCAGATTTGAACTTAGGAAAATGAGTCTTCCCGACTCCAGCCTGGGCACTCTATTTACTTCACCCCCTCACTACCCAACCTAAGGCTAAAATAGTAATAATAATTGTAGGAGCATTCGTTTAGATTTGGAAAGGATCTTGGAGATCATCTAATTCAACCCTCTTATTTTACATATGAGGAAACTGAGTCTCGGAGCCAAGACTCAAACCCCAGTTTCTTTATTCTGATTCCAGTGCTCTAAGGCTCCAAAAAAGAAGCAAGAAGAACTCAACAGCACCCATCCCTTCTTCTTTATTCTGGGAGACCCCCTGGCATGGCAGGTTTGGATATGAGGATACATTCCAGGCCTTTTAGCAAAGGTTATGGGTAACCCCAGTTATCATCATACTAAAAAAAAAAAAGTTTTTTGAATGTAAGTGTTTTATTTTGAATTTAAACACCAAAGAAAAGATGGCATTTCCACATGCATAGTAGAACAGAAAAAGAGGATTATACATGAAACTTTGAATCTCTCTTATACACGGTTTATTTTTAAGTGTATAATAAATTTACCATATGACTTTAAAACTTTCCTGATTGTGATTCCTTCTGTCCATTTAAAAAAAATTGCTCCAGTTACCCTCTCTTCTTTATTACTTTTTATTGTTGACTCTACCCCTACCTGACCCCCTTTCCTCCTATCTCCCCACTACCCAATTCAGAAAAACAAAATCATTGTAATAAGTAAGCACAGCCAAGCAAAACAAATCCCCACACTGGTCATGTCCAAAAATGTACATCACATTCTGCACCCTGATTTCATCCCCTCTCTGTCATGTGGTGGGTGGCATGCTTCATCATGAGTCCTTTGGAATTGTGGTTGATCAATGCACTGATTAGAGTTTTAAATTGGCTTTATGATGTCATCACCAGTTTGACTGTGTGCTTAGGGCCAAGACAGTTGGTATGTTAAACAGACCCAGCACCCACAGGGTGTCTGCATCAGGATGTCTCCTGCAGAGAGGGTCAACCTGACCTTTTTACTTAGTTTTGCTCCAGACTTCGACGCACTCCCTATACAAACACTGGGCTTTTTCTCTCAGCATCGAGGCCTTGGCAAATCATCCCAATGCTACCACCCAGTGGACATGGGACAACATTGCCTCACATGGTTTTACTTCAACGCTGGAAGATGTCAGAGGTGGCTAGTGTAAACCTCCTCATTCAACAAGTCAGAAAACTGAGGACCAGAGTGATTTAATCAGGGTCACACAGCGAGTAAATGACAAAACTGAGGACCTAGGTCTCCTATGCAAAATGCACTCTGGGATTTACTGTCAATCAACCAGTCAAGCAAGCAACAAACATTTATTAAGTGCCTATTATGTGCCAGGCACTGTATCGGTTGCAGAGGGAGGGAGACAAACATTTATTAGGCACCTACTATGTACCAGACGCTGTGCTAAGTGCTTTACAAATATTATCTTATTTAATCCACACGCCAACCCTGGAAGGTAAGTATCCCCATTTTTACAGTTGAGGAAACTGAGGAAGTCAGAAGTTAAATGAGCTCCTCAGGGTCACACAGCTAGTAAGTGCCTGAGGTTGAATATGAACTGAGGTTTCTCCAGGCTCCAGGCCCAGCAATCTATCCACTGGACCAACTGGCTGTCTCAGGGATAAAAATATGAAGAATGAAGGAATTCCTATTCATTAGTAGTATTATTCTTTTTTTGCGAGACAATTGGGGTTAAGTGACTTGCCCAAGGTCACACAGCTAGTAAGTGTGTCAAATGTCTGAGGCTGGATTTGAACTCAGGTCCTCCTGACTTCAGGGCTGGTGCTCTATCCACTGCACTGCCTAGCTGTCCCAATTCCTATTCTTTAGGAGCTTACGTTCTATAGAGGGAGTCATACACACACACATATGTATGTGTGTACATGCATATACACATATGCACATGTATATACATACAAATTCACACAGATTAAATACAAGCTATATGAATAAAAGGTGGTTGTGGAGAGAGGGCAGTAGCAACTAAGGGAATTTAGGAAAGCCTTCATTTCAGAAGGTGATGCTTGAGCTGTTTCTTTTTTTTTTTTTTGGAGGGAGGAAGGCAGGGCAATTGGGGTTAAGTGACTTGCCCAGGGTCACATAGGTAGTAAGTGTCCAGTGTCTCAGGCCAAATTTGAACTCAGGGCCTCCTGACTTCAGGGCTGGTGCTCTATCCACTGCACCCCCTAGCTGTCTCAACTCCTATTCTTTAGGAGCTTACACTCTATCAAGGGAGTCATATATATATATATATATATATATATATATATATATATATATACACACACACACACAAACATGTATGTATGTATATATGAATGTACACACATGCACATAAGTACATGTACACACATACAAATACAAATAAAGGAAGCTATATAAATAAAAAGTGATTGTGGAGAGAGGGCACTAGCAACTAGGGGAATTTAGGAAAGGCTTCATTTCAGAAGTACTTGAGCTGTTGTTTTTTTTGAAGGGGGAAGGTGGGGCGATTGGGGTCAAGTGACTTGCCCAAGGTCACGTAGCTAGTAAGTCAAGTGTCTGAGATTGGATTTGAACTCAGGTCCTCCTGACTCCAGGGCTGGTGCTCTACTCACTGCACCACCTAGCTGCCCCTTCTTGAGCTGTTGAGCTTGAGCTGTTTCTTGGAGGAAGAAAGGAATTCTATGAGATGGAGGTGAGGAAGGAGTACATATGGATGGGGAGGGGCCATTGCAAATGCACAGAGATAGGAAATGAAGTGCTGTGTCTGAAGAACAGAGAGAAAACCTGTACAGCAGGATCCTAGTGTATGGGAAGTGGAATAATGTATGGGAGCAGTAAGCAGTGAGTGCAAAAGATAGCACCAGAGTTGTGAGATTGGGTGACTGAGAAGATAGTGGTATCCATGACAAAAATTGGGCAGGTTTGGAAGAAAAGCATATTTTAGGGGAAAAATTAATGGGTACGTTTTTGGATGTGTTGAGTTTCAGATGCAAAAGTTTGAGCTGGAGAGTTGGTGATGTGAGACAAGCTCAGGAGAGAGGTTAGGGCTGGATACATGGATCTGCGAGTTATCTGTCTAGAGGTGACCATTAAACCTGTGGTAGGTGATGAGGCTACTGGAGAAACTGGAGAGAGGGTGGAGAAAGTGAGAAGATACAATGACGATCCAGCCAAGGAGACTGAGGAGGAGCAGTCAGAAAAGTAATAATAGAACCAGGGGAGAGAAGGCTTATGAAAACCCAGAGAAGAGAGAGGGTCAAATGCAGCAGAGAAGTCAAGAAAGATCATGACTGAGAAAAGACCATCAGACTCAGTGAGTAAGATCACTGGTACCTTTGGGAAAGAGCAGCTTTAGTTGAGGGATGAAGTCGGGAGTCAGATCGCAAAGGTTTGGAGAGTGAATGACGACAAGGCAGGTGAGGCAAGGAGGGTGAACAGCTTTTTTTCTAGGAGATTGGTTGAGAGAGGACAGATATAGGACAATAGCTTGAGAGGACATAGGATTCACTGAAGGTTTTTTTTTTAAGGATGGAGAGACGGGGATATTTGAAATCGGCAGGAAAAGAAATAGGAGGAAGTTGAAGATTCGAGAGAGTGGGGATGATTGTAGGAGGCGATCTGCTGGAGAAGATGGCAGGGGATGGGGAGCAAGGGCCATGTTTCTTTGGCAAGGAAATGTGCTTGTCTTCTTTTATCTCTTTGGGAATGGTGTTGGGGGCTCTTCTCTAAGCTGGTTAGGAGAAATCACTTTCCATTAGACCCCTGGACAGAGTTTTCAGGAACATAATTATGTCATTCATGTAGCCTCTCCTTCTTTAAAACCCCAAAGGACCCTCTGTCCCCATACTCTACACACCCCATTGCCCCATTACAGGGATGGGAAGGAAAGGGAGGAATAGATCCTGCTTCATTCAGGAATTTCATTAGAGTCTATTGGTTTATTTATCATCACTTTATAACCATCAAAGTAAAGGGAGGCTCTTGGAGTCAGAAGGACCTAGATTCAAGTTCTTATGTGGACACCTCAGATCACTGAACGTCTCAAAGCTCCAGTCAATTCTCTGTGATCAGAAGTTGTAGAAGAATGGTTAATCTGCTTTGGCAAGGGGAGTTTCCACCTGTGAAATCACCAGTCCAAACCAAACCCAAAATAAAACCAAACAACTCAGCCACACAAATTAAATGTCCAAATGATCAGACAAAATCATAAATAATACCATACACTCCAAACTATTTGTTTCAAAAGGTAGGAGGGGGGCGCAGCTAGGTGGCATAGTGAGTAGAGCACTGGCCCTGGAGTCAGGAGGACCTGAGTTCAAATCCAGCCTCAGACACTGGACACATGTACTAGCTGTGTGACCTTGGGCAAATCACTTAACCCCAATTGCCCTGCAAAAAACAAAAAAAAAAAAAAAAAAAAAAAAGGTAGGAGGGGAGGGGATAAACAAACATTTATACAACACCTACTATGTGTCGGGGCTGGGACAGCAAGTTGGCTCAGTAGATAGAGTGCCAGCCTGAGTTAAAAAATGCGCTGGAGAAGGAAAGGGTGAACCACTTCAGTATCTTTGCCAAGAATTCCAAATGGGGTCATATAGAGTCAGACATGACTGAACAACAACGTGTGCCAGGTACCGTGCTAACGACCTTTACAAATATTATCTCATTTGAGCCTCACAACTTTTAGAGGTTGGTACTATTATGATCCCCATTTTACAGTGGCGGAAATTGAGGCAGAGTAATTTACTCAGGGTCACAAAGCTATTAAGTGTCTGCGGCTAGATTCGAATCCAGGTCTCCAAACTCCAGACCTAGAACTCTATCCATTTGTACTACCTAATAGTGGTGTGTTGTTGTCTAGTCACTTTTCTCCTTGGCAGAGATTCTGGAGTAGTTTGCCATTTCCTTCTCCAGCTCATTCTACAGCTGAAGAAACTAAAGCAAACAGAATTAAGTGACTTGCCCAAGGTCATACAGCTAGTAAGTGTCCAAGGCCATATTTGAACCCAGGAGGATGAGTCTTCCTGAGTCCAGGTTCAAACTCTAACCACTGCACCACCTAGCTGCCCAGGAGGGTTACAGAAACTTCAATTAAAGAATAGCTATCACATTTTGCTTTGCTTCCAAGTCCCTTTCCCATAACTTTTTTTCCTGTGTATATTATCAGATTTTGTTAACATATATTTTAAATTTTTAAGAAATGAAAATATTTTTAAAAATAATAAATATTTAAAAATATATAGAGTCAGAGTCAATGTATTTGTTGTCCCAATCTTGCTTGCTTCACTCTGTATCACTTCATGTAAATCTTTCCCTATTTCTTTGTATTCTTCATGATTACATCATAATGATGATCTATTACCCTTATATAACAAAAAGTATATTTAGTTCTTCCCTAGTCAACAGGGAGGAGGCATCAAAGTACAATGGAAATAGCCCTGTGGTTGGAGACAGAAGACTTAGGTACAGATTCTAGCCCTTTTACTCACTCTCCATGTGACCTTAGTTATTTCCTTCATCTCTCTGGGACTATTTCCTCATCTGTAACATGAAGGATTTGGATTGGCCCTCCCAGGTTCCTTCTAACTTCAGATCCTATGAGGTATTTCCAGGTTTTTCTATTATAAGTAATGAATATTTTTGTACAGAGATTTCTTCTCTCTTTCCCTCTCCCTTCGTTAATAATATCCTTAGCTGGTTACTGAGGCGTATCCAGGCCTCCTGGCAGAAGTATGGGCAATCCTGGTATAATCCTAATAATGAATTTGCTGGGTGAAAGGGTACAGTTGGTTTTGTAAATCTTACTGCATCTTGCTAGATTGCTTTCCAAAAAGATCATATCAATGCACTGTTATACCAGCAGCATGATGTTATGATTGGTTTACCCAAGGTGTTAATGTTGGATTTTGTGATTTTTTTAAACCATCTTTGTCAATTTTGTAGTTGTTGGGTGGTACTTCAGAGTTGTTTTAGTTTGTATTTATTTGATTATTGGAGTTTGAACAGCTGGTTATTTTTTCAAATTAAAATTTTTTTTAATTTAACAACTATACATGTGAAATCATGTAAAACATTTCCATGTTGCAAAAAAAGCAAGAAAAATAAAGAAAGTGAAAAAATTATGCTTTAATCTGCATTCAGATCTCACCAGTTCTTCCTCTGGATAGCATTTTTCATCATAGGTCCTTCAGAACTGTCTTGGATTGATCAGAATAGCTTCTTACAATATTACTGTTACTATATACAATGTTTTCCTGGTTCTGCTCACTTCATATTCCATCAGTTTATACAAGTCTTCCCAGCTTTTTTCTGAAACCCTCCTGCTTGTCATTTCTCACAACACGATCTTATTCCATTACAACTATATACCACAACTTATTCAGCCATTCCCCAAATGATGGACATCCTTTCAATGCTCAATTTTTTGTCACCACGCAAAGAGCTGCTGTAAATATTTTTGTACATATAAGTCCTTTTCCTTTTTCTTTGATCTCTTTGGGATATAGACCTGCCAGTGCTATTTCTGAGTCAGAGTATACACAGTTTTATAGCCCTTTGGTATAGTTCCAAATTGTTCTCAGTTCAATCCAAATTGGATCATGAACAGCTGGTTATTGACAAATTTTGTTTCTTTCCGTGAGAAATAATTGTTCATATTCCTTATCCCTGGGGAATGGCATTGTTACTTTTTTTTTTTAAGACTGTGCCAATTCCTTATAGACTCTGGACATAAGATTTATATCAGATATGTTTACCATATTTTCTCCCATTTGTTTTTTCAGTTATGGAAACTTTTTTTAGAATAAACTCTCATAATTTCTTCCATGTTTAATAGATGAGATTTCTTCCCCTTTTTCAGAATAGTGATGAAAGTCATTCTCTTTTCTTTTAGTTTTTCTTGTATTTTTTAAAAATGTAAAATATTGAGCCATGTGGAATTCCTTGTATGCTATCACAGATCTGATAGTCATGTGAGAATCCAGGATTCTAATCCCTGAGATAAGAGGAATTCAAGAACTAAAAAAGAATACTTCATTATAATAAAAAGGCTCTCTCATTAATCCCATCCTACTCAACAGTTGGCTCTGTAGTTGTTCAAAATTCCAATCGGAACCAACATGCATTTATTAAGCACCTATTATGTGCAAGTAGTCAGTTTGTGCTCCAGTCATTTTCTTTAATCAACAGTTTCCTATGCAAGTTTTTATGTGTGCGGATATCACCTTTCTACTCCTCCAACCAGCACTTGAACTCCAACCCTTAGAACCATGGATTCTTAGTGGTGACCTTTCATATTAGCTTGCCTAGTCCCTTACTATCCGACTTTACAGTCATCTTCAAACCACACTGCCATCCATATACCTTTCCCCTCATGCCGCCTCCAACTCTAGCTCCTCCATATGTATTATCTTTCCTCATTAGAATGGAAGCTCCTTGAGGGAAAGGGCTATTTTGATTGATACATTTGTATCCCCATCACTTTGCACAGTGCCTGGTACTTAGTAAATGCTTAATAAATACTTTTTTTTTAAAAATTCATTCATGTATCTTTTTACTCCCATCTGAGTGGGTTCCAGTGAGGGTAGGTGTCTCTCTCCCATCAGACTGCTTCTCTTGGAGGGAATCACTGTCCTTCAATTGACCATCAATCCAATAAAGTGAATTCAAGAAATATTGTTCAAGTGTCTTCTGTCTTTAAGGAACTGGACTAAGTCTTGGACATATGATGATAAAAATGAAAAAGTCCTTGTTCTCAAGGACTTTGCCTTCTACTGGGAAGACCCAACATGTAGATAATTTGTCCTTTAAGTTTTCATGGTTAAATGATTCAAGATAATACCAGAGGACTCATGGTGAAAGATACTATCCACATCCAGAGAGAGAGAACTGAAGGACTGAGTACAAACTGAAGTATAGTTTTTTCACTTTCTTTATTTTTCTTGCCTTTTTTTTAGCAACATGGCAAATATGGAAATATGTTTTGCATGATTTCACGTGTATAATTGATATCATATTGCTTGCCTTCTCAATGGGTGGGGGAGGGGCCAGAGGGAGAGAATTTGGAACTCTAATTTTTTTTAAATGAATGTTAAAAATAAATGAATAATAAAATTTTAAAGTTTTCATCTGTGCAGTTCTATGTCATATCACCCCCATCAGACTGGGGCTTTCTGTGGGTGGGCATCTGTTTCCCCCATTAGAGCCTATTTTTCCCTTACCCTCCTCAGAGGAATTGAATCTTTGCCTATCCCTCCTCTCTTGCTGCTGGCTGTACCTAGATATGCAGGATATACAGGAGCCATCTATATTGTTTCACCCTGCAGCAAGGGTTGTTAACCTTTTTTGTCACGAACTCTCTCCTCCCTTCAGGATATGTTTTTAAATGTATACTTCAGATGTTACACTGGATCCCTTATTGCCTCTAGTTCAAAGGTTCTTAATCATTTTTTTGTGTGTGTGTCAGAGACCACTTTGGCAGTCCAGTGAAACCTATGGACCTAGCCCTTCTCAGAATAATGTTTTTAAAATGCAGAGAATGCATATAATTGCAAAGGAAACCAATTATGTTAAAGTACAGTAATTAAAAAAAATTCTCTAAAGTTCAGAACCCCTTGCTCTAAAGGTGCCTGAAAAACCTTCCAGTCCTTCTTTGGGCAAGCAACTCTTCTAGGACACAAAACAAAGAAGAAAGCTGGGGAGGCTGGGACAGCTCCTCTTCAGCCAGTTGTATAAATAAATGATCTTTCCTTTTTGGGGGGAGGGGGCAGGAAGGAAATCAGGGTTAAGTGACTTGCTCAGGATCACACATCTAGTAAATGTCTGAGGACATTCTACTTGACTCTAGGGCCGCTGCTTCATCCACTGCACCACCTCACTACCCCAAGTAATGATCTTTCACACCCAGTGTTCAAGGACTTGCAACAGGTACACTTCCTCACAAAAGCTCAGCAGTAGACCTATCAGGGCCAGAATTTCCTCCAACAGTACAGCTCAACTCAGCCTTTCCATGCCTCCTCAACCCTCGTCATTTTTGTCCATGTTGTACCATAAATTGTCCATAGACTTTACTATATGTCTCTCCATTGCCCTCAAGGTCCCCTGCAATTTTGATCCTTTGGACACTGTCGGGATCCATTGCTTGTGGACGTAGTAGATCATCATTAGAATATTCACTTCTGGTCCCAGTTTATCATCCATCTGTACTGTGTGTGTGTGTGTGTGTGTGTGTGTGTGTGCGCGCGTGTGCGCGTGCGTGTGTGTGTGTGAGAGAGAGAGGTATGTATGTATATGTATATATGTTTGCATATATACACAACACACATACATATACGTGGTGCTATTATTAATTGTTTCAGTTGTATCTGACTCTTTGTGTCTTGACAAAGATACTGGACTGGTTTTGCCATTTCCTTCTCCAGCTCATTTTATAGATGAGGAAACTGAGGCCAACAGGGTGAAATGACTTACCCAGGGTCACACAGCTAGAAAGAGTCTGAGGCCAGATTTGAACGCTGGAACATGAGTCCTGACTCCAGGCTTGGCACTCTATCCATGGCACCACCTAGCTGATATATACATACATATACACATCTATGGATCTATCTATCTATCTATGTGTGTGTACACTCTTTTTCCCCATATGACTACTAAGCTGTTGAGAAATAATACCATGTAGGAATATATAAATAAAATGGGATACACCAATAAAAAATAGAGAAAGCAAATATGGTCTCTGTCTGTAGGGAGCTTACATTCTAAGAAGAGGAAGCATACACACATGAAAACAATGGTAATTGAGGCAGCTAGGTGGCTGCCCTCGGGGATAGTGCACCCAGCCTGGACTCAGGGAGACCTGAGTTCAAATCTGGCCTCAGAAACTTACTAGCTGTGTGACCCTTGACAAGCCACTTAACCGCTGTTTGCCTCAGTTTCCCTGTATGTAAAATGGAAATAAATAATAGTGGTTACCTCTCATGGCTGTTGTATCAAATTAGATATTAATTATAAAGTGCTTAGCACAGTTCCTTGTACATAGTGCTATGCAAATGTTAGTTATTAATTAACAGAATACAGATTTCCTGTGTTTTCTTTCCCATGACCAATATGGAAATGTTTTGCATGACTGCATGTGTATAACCTATGTCAGATTGCTTGATTTTTTAATGAGGAGGGAGGAGAGGAAAGGAGGGAGGGAGAGAATTTGGAACTCAAAAAACAAGTGTTAAAAATTATTTTTATGTGTAATTGGAAAAAAAAATTTTAAAGATACAGACTTACCCTGACCTCAAATTTCCAGCTCTGTAAAATCAGAGGGTTGGATTGGAGGACCTCTTATGGTCCCTTCCAGCTTTGACATTCTTGTGTGTCTCTGGTATGTATGATGTTAAGTCGAATCAAGTCAACTAGCATTTATTAAGCATCTACATATGTCTGAAGAACTGTCTAAATGCTGGGAATATAAAGAAAGGCAAGAAACAGTCCCTGATCTCAAGGAGCTCACTGTCTAATGGGAGAGACAATAGGCAGACAACTATGTACAAACAAGATTTTATATATATATGTATATTATATATAATATATAAATATATATGTATGTATATATGTGAATATATATATAAAACAAATTGGGGCTAAATTCAGAAAGTGGGCACCAAATTTAAGGAGGTCTGGGAATGGCTTCTTACAGAAGCCTTAATGTTAGCTAAGACATGAAGGAAGTCAGGGAAGATGAAGAAGAGTTAGTAAATGAAGGCTTCCTAGCAGAAGTGGGTGATGAGCAGGGACTTTAAAAGACATGGATTGATGGAAAGGATGGGAAGCCTTCACAGAGGTTGACCTCTTGACAGAGAGAGAGGTGATGGACTGGGATTTACTTCATTCTTCTAGAGGAGGAATGAGATATATATTTTTGGACATGGATGATATGTTGATTTGTTTTGCTTGACTATGCTTATCGGTTACAAGGGAGTTTTTTTTTAGGGGTCAGAAAATTGGAGGGTTGGGGTGACAGTGAGGCAGAAAAAAGAAATATAAGCATCAATAAAGGATTTTTTTTTAAAACACATAGGATGAAGGAAGTTCAGAGTACAGATATGTGGGACAATTTTAGAGCTAAATGTGCTGAATGTATTCTATACTTTAAGAAGACCAAGCTTAAAAAAAACCCTATGTATAATGGAGATTCATAATTCCATACACAATTTTTTTCTACCTGTTCTCTTTGTATTTGGAAATATTAATGTTTGTTGGTGTTTGTCCAGTTCTGAATAATAAAAAAAATTAAAATTATTTTTAAAAGACAGAAGATTCCTTTTTCTCTGAGTCAGACTCCATGAATCCAACCTGAAAGTTTGTACAAAATAGTGACCTAATAATGGAAGAAAAATCTGGGGTTTTTGGTTTGTTTGTTTATTCTTTACCAGAGAGAGGAGGACCTAGTAAAATCCAGTGGTGATCCAGACCTAGGTCTAGGGTTTCAAGGAATTCTGGGTAGTGGCAAGATTTTTTAAGTCTGGAAGCCTGAAGACTCATAAATCCTATTTCCAGCTCCTTTATGAAATAAGGCACTACAGCTGTTCTGACTCAGGGTCCCCAGGTTCAAACTAGGCCAAGATTTCTCCAATAACTCTGTGCCTTCCTTCGCAAAGGGTCATCACTCTCCTTCCATGGCTCCCCTATTTGGGCTCTCCACTTTCCAACTGCTACACCCTGTTGGCCCAGACCTGCCCTCCCCCCTGTCCTCTCCTCTTCTGTAAAACCAACTTCTCAATTCTTGCCTGCCTTAGTCAGCCACTACATCTGAGCCCAGGTTCCAGCCATGATTCACTTCACTCCCAGGACTTCTCATCAGCTTCCATGCCACGTGGTGCCTTTCTCCCCCTTTCTAGTGTTTGGAACCATAATCAAAGTAACTTGCTCCTGGAAAGGGTATGTCAATCTACTCCCTTGTGGTCCCTCTCCCCATCCCTATGACTTTCTAAACCAAAATATTCCTCCCTGGGCACCATCTCCTACATGTTATCTCTCCCTACTAGAATGTAAACTCTTTGAGAGCAGAGACTCTCATTACTTTTGTATTTACATCCTTGGCCATGAGCATAGTGCTTGGCACATAGTAGGAACTTAATAAATGCCTTTTATTTAGTCATTTATTCCTTTTACTAGGAAGTCACACTCCTGATGGACCTTATCTAACATATCTCTCCTTTATTTTGTCTCACTTTCTCATGTGCTATATTCATTTATTCTTGCTTAGGGGCTGTTTTTAAAATGTTCTTCCGTTATTTCATATTTATGTTGCTTTTCCTCAACTATACTATAACCAGAGGTGTAACTAGGAATTTCTTGTAACCTGAGGTAATTAGGAATTTTTTTTTACCTGGGGCAAAAATAATTGAGGAGGTGGGGGAAAGGAGAACCATGCAGAGACAGAGGAAGGAGGGGAGCAATGGGAGAGAGGGGCAGTTGGCTTCCTATCCCTCCCATATGCCCTCTAGCCCACAATCCCACTCCCTTTCCTTTCCTGGATCCTGCCTTCTCTCCTCTCTCTTCTCTTCCCCCTCCATCCCAGGTCTTGAGAATTGTAGAATGTTGGCATCTGAAGGAAAAACCCCAGCCCCCCTTTTCTAGTTACGGGTCTAATTGTAATGTTCCTAAAGGCAAGAGAGAGTTCTCTGAACTGATGTTGTCTGGTCTCAATTCCTCTGACTATACCTGAATGTTGCTTGTTTCAATGTTGAATGGTGTTTAAGTATTTCCTGAAACTGGCAAGCTTAAGGTATTAGAATGCTCTTTGTTAAGAGGATATTTTTGTTGTAATGTGATTTTAATTTCATTTGTATGCCCTACCCTTCAACCCCCCACCACTGGTCTTACCTCAAACTTCTGTATTGAGTATATATGCCTTCTGCTGCTCTGGCCACTCACTGTGGAGTGTGTCGAATCAAAGGTGACTTAATGAAGCAGCATTGATAAAGCCAGAGGAAATGACCTTCCATCATTCCAAGATCTAATGCCACCCTGGCCAGCTGACCTTGTCATACAAATGTGGCAGCCAGAACAAGAGAGCCAGCCCACCTACCCCTCTCTAACAATCAAAACAGGACCTGATTTTGACAGAAGGCCCAGAGAAACCAGAGTTGATAAAAGTCCATTGTGGCAACTCCTAGGGAAAGCCAGAGGCTATGGGGGGCTCTGGGGTAAGCAGGCAGTTAGCAGCTCTTGAACATTTGTGAAAAGAATTACATAGGCTGCTGAAAGAGGAAGTCAAATCCAAACGAGGCCCTGGGGCTGCCATTTGGATGTGCCTCTGCCATCTATGGCGAGAAGGCTAACTGCAAAACCAGCAGGAAACTCGACCTGCCCAGCTGCTGAAAGAATGGAGCTGGAGGCAGAAGGAACACAGAAGCTGAGAGAGCAGGGAAGAGAAGGGATGGGATGGAGCACAGAGGGAAGGGAAGGGAAGGGATGAGAAACAGGAGAGGGAAGGGAAAGGGGAACATCCTTCAGCTTGGGGCTTTCACACTGACACCTGGAGCATGAAACCCAATCACCCGCCAAAGGCAGGAAAAGCAACTGTGCTTTTAAAAAGAGCCTAGGGAGGAGAGAGAAGCCTCCCTGCAAAAGGGTGTCCAAAGCAATAAAAGGCAGGAAAGGAGGAGGGCCCCGCAGTGGAAGTTGGTCTGGAAGTTATTTAGAAATATGCTCCTTTTCTGCTCAGCTCTTTAACATGCTTTGCAAGTTCAGGCACCTCATCATTCTCAGGCCCCACTGTTCTCACAATAAAAAACAAAAAAGCAGGAGACACACGAAGCTCTGAGCAGGATAAATGACTCTGGGGGAGGTAGCAGGGAGGCAGGCTGGATGGGCAACCCAGGGGAGCATCAAATAGGATATGAGGCTTTTGCTCAGAGATTTGGGGTTCACATGGGGGTCAAGATCAGAGGCCTTTTGGGGAGGGAGAGCCAGATGGTGAGAGGTTCCTACAGAGCCGAGTTTATGAGAAGGATTCAGAGTGGAACCTGGGATGACACTTTAGTCTGTAGTTCCAAACCGGTGTATCAGCCCCTAGTCTCTCTAGCTGACAGCTGGCCCAGGCGCTCTGAGAGAGGATATGGGCAGTCCAGGTCAGAGACCAGCATATGGGGCCCTATTAATGACCCTCTCTTTGGAATTAAACTGGGAATGGAAATCAAAACACATTCTCAATGATCTATTTACAGGCTCATTTTCAGACTATTCATCCACTCCGATTTCAATGGGGGCTCCCATCCTCTGCCCCTCACAACAAACCCCACTGGTATGGTAGCTGCTATGTCAAATTCTTTCTATACTAGCCAAAATAAAGTAGAATATGATAAACAAACCTGATCGGAAATATCATACTCTCCCCATTCCCACCCTCACTAATCTAACAAATGCCTCAGTCAAAATAAAAGTCTATGGGTTTTGTGCTTTCAGGTCATCCATATCATTGTTCTCTTTTTGTGTATTAGTAATAGTTTACATTTCTATAGGTTGAGAGGTAGTGGCACCTGCTTAACTTATGGCTGGGGGTGGTGGTCCCCACAACCAATGATGGGAAGTCATCTCATCTCCACCTACCTCTAACCCCTCCAGTTCAATAGCTCATTCGCTGACAAACTTCATCTGACACCAGGGAGATTCATTTCAGGTTTGGGATATGCCTGGAACAGAAACACCAAGTTCTTTTTACTTAGTTCAAGACTTCTCTCCTTGCCAGAAAGGAAAAGACATGCGGCCCAAACCTGCCAAAGTTTTGTTCCAATCTCAGGACTCTAGCAAATAACACATATGGCCAAGACAGGGAATTTGGGTGTCATTTATTGAAGGCAGGTTACACAATTTGTTCTCTCCATGCTGTTCCCATTCCCTCCACAACACAAGCCACAAAGCTGTCCGGAAGGGCAGTGTCTCTGAATAGAAGAGCCAGGAACTCAGGACTCACACATCACTGGAGAGCATATTCAGTCAGTGCTGAATGCAATCCCTCAGGCTGAGAGTTCCCTCCTGAGCATTTTAAAAGGGGCTAGGGATGAGGGGGAAGCTTCCTGGTGGATCCCCATCTTATTCCAGGGCCCTCCCCCAAAGACTGCTGCATTCTTAGAACACTTTGGGGTAGAGGAGGAAGAGAAAACCATTTCCCTTTTACCCCCAGCAGGGCCAGTTCTCTCAGTCAGTACCATCATATATGATCAGCCACACGGCAACAGAGGGACCATTTCCTTCCCGAGCTTCCACAGCACCTCCTCTAAACACAATGCTGGAATGAATGGAGGGCTACCTCCTCTCTTAGCTACAGCCACTAGCTAACTGAGGCTCTGGGTGCCATCCTTTTCTTATCTTCTCTGGTGAAATGGTGGGAAGCTTTGGTCTACATCAGCTCATTAAAAGTTGTCCACTTGCACACCTCTCTATCCCCTTCTTCCTTTGACCTGTTCTGTGTTCCCAGCAGCACCGAGGTTGTACTTCTCCAGAGGGCTGAGAGCAGTGTTACCCCAGCCATTTGTTCAAGACAGACATCAATTCTTACTTAAGGTTGGGGTGGACAGAAGAGATGTAAAGAAGGAAAGAGCTTAATCTCATGGAGAAATTCAAGATCCCAAAATGACTTTAATTTTATTTCCTTTGCTTAAGCCAAATCATTAAATCTCACAGTGATTTTGGGTGGGGTGACCGGGAAAAGGCTATGGATTAGATCATGGCTGAGTGGGGTAGGATCAGTGGGGCCACAGGCCTCACTGGGGAAGCTGGAGGAGCACTGACTGCCCAGCGGGCAGGTAGGTGATGTTCCGAGATCGGGAAAGCTGGTATGCAATGTCCTCTGCAGCTTCTAGCTTACGAAGCTCTATTAGGCCGTCTCCTGCAGTGGCCAGCGAATTGGCAATCAGCTCGGCTGCTTTGGAGTCACCCTCTGCTGAGATGATGGCTGCTTTCTTCTGTTGCTCAGCCTAAAAGAATTGGGGACAGAACCCACAATAAAGAGGAAACTAACAAACAAGGAATGGAACTAACAAGCTAACGAATCCCATGGAAAAACTCTACTTTTACTGGCACTTGTTGCCAGAGGGGCTCAGTGCTCCAAGTATTTCACCTTGACTCTTCCTCCATCATCTAGGAAGTTTTCTTGTCCCCATTCAGTTCGTTTTTCAACACAACTCAACCTTTTTCTTTCCTCCACTGCCTGCACATAGCCATTTATCGTAGGGATAGATTTCTGCTGGTTTCATCTTATTTCTCTGGCAGCCAACATCTCCTGCTCTGAGACAGATGAAGCCATGGATAAGGAGGGCAGAACAAAGAACAGACATGAGGAGCTCTAGGCTCAGTCTACCCCCCCAACTCTCAATCCCTAAAGAAAGCACAATGCCCATCACACCTAGCGCTTTCAAGAAAAGAATTTATGTCTCCCTACAGATAAATGCTTAAGGACTAATACTGGAACTCTCTGGTGCCACACAGGTTCATTGGGAGGAATCTAATCCCTGCCCACATATCCTGAATCCTATTAAGTCCCAGAGAGAGTATCTTTTGGTTTTTTCCCTATCAACGCCAACACAAATATAGCCCTACAATAACTATAAAAGCAAAATGAAGAGAAGACAATAAACTGTACTTTAGGGGGATTAAAGGAGGTATATTTAAAGGCATCTATGCTATGGTACCAATTCTATACAAAAATGTTTTAAGAAAAAAAGTGTTTAAGAAAACACTAGGTTAATGATGACATATCAAACCATTTAGAGTTTCATTTAGTTTTGTGGTATAGGAGAGATAGGTTAGGTTTAGAGATGAAATTAACTATTTTACATGTCAGAAGGTGGCGGGTCCTTGAGAAAATCTGGTTGAACTCAGAGAAATAACTCAACATTGGGTCCTTTCTGTTTTTTTTCTCTCTGCTCTGAGGCTTTCCTGAGAGAAATTCAGTTAAGGTAGGGAGGCAGTGCAATGTACCACAAGATACTATTGGGTTCAATTGGCTTCATCCACTGGGTCCTTTCTTCCACAGGATATCCACAGAAAACTACATCAAACTGTGGTTCAAAAGAGTTTTTCAGAGAAGCTGAAAATATTCTGGGAGAAACCTCTTTATTCATAGTAGGGATATTTTTTATTTTAAGGATTATCTTTCTCTTTTTCCATAGGTAACTTAGGATTGTAAATTCAAATGCCCCTATAATTCCCAGAAGACTATGGGATGGAATTGAGTCCTGTCTTTTCATTCTCCCTCCTCCCCAAAACTGTTCCAGAAGAACATATGACAGAAGATAGATCCCCAGGCCACCCAGCAAATGGGGGAAAGAATGAAGGAGAAAGGGACGAGAAAGAAAGGTTTCCGCCATCTGGTTGAGCACTCACCTTTTCCACTACAAATCTGGCTCTCTCTGCTTCCTGCTGAGCCACCTGTTTGGCTTCTACTGCCTCCGTGAACTCCTTCCCAAAGGTCAGATGCGTCTGAGGGGAGAAAGGGAGCACAAGATGAGGAAGCATAATTGCTCACACAGCTTGGTCATGAGGCCCCCACAGTCTCAGGGAGGAAGAGAGGTCAGGAATGGTTCCAGCAGCTGGAGGAGCCAGTGAGACCAGAAACTTCCCTCCCTTCCCTGTACTCTGATCCAAACAGTTTTCACTAAAGGTTCTATGGTAGTCCAGAAATATCCAACTTTGTATGGTTCTGTCACACCCAATACAGCAATTTCACACTGAAAACGACAGCTGGAGCCTTTCACAACAGTCTGTAAGCACCAGAAGAAACTGGCTCCAAACTTCCTTAGGGAGCTTATAGAATTCAGGCCCCCCACCTCTAGCTAGTTTTCTCCCAGGGTCCTTTGATTTCCCCTGCTTAAAGCTCCAAAGATGGCCAGATGGAAAAACGGAGTCTCAGATAGGTGAGGATTTGGCCAGCTCAATGACCCAGGAGGCCAATGCACTATCCTTATGGATTATCCAGTCCCACTGACTTCTCCAAATATTGTGGCCAACTCACTTCTCAGTAGCACCTCCATTACAGGATAGGAAGAGGAAGAGCTCAAATTAGGTCCCTTCTGGTAAAAGGTTTAAAGAAGAGTCTGGCAGGTAAAAACACTTCTCTGAACAAGGGTTCCAGATTCCCACTATCTATAGTCCTGTTCCCCAAATACATGGCTAACTGAATCAGCTGGTTAGTCAAACATATCCTAACAAATCATAAGAACAGTGGGATCAGATCACAGGACTGCTACTGGGGGCCAGTCAGAGAGCAATGGATGTGTTCACCTTCTTTCTTTTTTAACTGATGGAAGATAAAGTATTTGTTTTTGTATCAGATTTTGTTTGCCTGCCTGTATTCTCCCTAACACAAAAGACCAAGGCCCCTCTTCCAAATAACAGCTCAGCATTACAACCTGGGTCACACTTTGTGGAATCCAAATCACTCCCCCTTCAGAATTACAGCTGTCTGACTGCTGGCTTAGCCTCTAATCTTTCTTGGTTAGATTTGGGGAGGAGGGGCACATATGCAGTACTGAGACATAAGCTACTGCAAAAATGTAAGGCCTTGGGTGCAAATGAAGTAGAATTAGATTTCACTACAAAGCGACTAGTTGGGGGTAACATTTTTCTCACAAAGCCATCTCACGCTTCTAACGTAAAGTTTCTTGTGGACAGCCCACATTTTCCCAGAGTATAATATATAGTGAAAGCTGAACGAAATGCCAGCTTCTTGACTTCTTACTTAGGGCATTCTCACGATAACAGTGTTGAACTTTAAGAACATTCTGTGCCATTAGCCAGAAGGCTGCAAACCCACAATTCACCAACAGAGGGAGCCCAGATAGTCCTCTTTTGCATCTATTCCAAGGTGTTGCTGCAGCCTCTTTGGATTTTTAGGGGGAATGAATGAGGTGGGTGTTGGGGAAGAGAGGGTGACTGTTTGAACAGCTGCATATGCTTGGGGGAAAATGGTGCCTTTTGCTAGCAATGTGCTGTAGAGTGGAACAGGAAACACTCTCCCTCACCACCCTCCTGGACAAATTGCTCCAAATGACTTTTCCCAGGGTGTCCAGAAACACGAACCCTTTTCCTTGCCCTCCCTGATCTGAAATGCTATCCTGCCTGTATTGTTTTCCGTCTGGGCTATGACATTCAGTGCCATATAAATGCACAGACTACAACATCTCAAGAGAATGGCTTATGCCTTGGAGATGTCCCTTGCCCCTCATATGAGACTTTGGGGAAACAAACCAGTTATTTACACTGTATCAGTTTTCATCGGGGGCTTTCTGGAGCTCAATTGACAAGAGTGTCAGACCAGAGGCATTCTGGAATTCCCAGGGGCCAGTCAGGGAGGTCTAAGCTGGGCAGAAATTGTTAGAGTTCTGCCCAGGTTTCCCCCCTTACTCTAGTTAGTTTCTTCCCACGTCAAACAGGGTTAATGATACTTCACTTCCTGGGGGGTTGTAAGGAGAGCTCACATTTCTACAAGGGTGAGAGATTCGATGGCAAGGGAGTATCTAGGGAGGGCCAAGGGTTATAAGAAAAATGTACACGGCAGAGGGCAGCTTTCTAAGTTGTCAGAATTGTGCAGAGACGACTAAAGCTTAAAGAAGCCCCAAGAAGACTGCTTCATACTGACAGGAAGCCTCAGCACTTTCAAGTCTAACACGAGTCTGTCACTGGCCTCGACATATGGCTGGGGAGTTGGCAAGACAGAAACTGCTAAGAGCTATAGGGACAGTCGAGGATGAAATCAAGGGCCCCCAAGAGTACTTACCAAAGAGACATCATCTAGGATGAGCCCAAAGGTTGCCGCTCTCTCTGTGAGGTCATCACTCACTTGCCTGGAGACTAGTTCTCTCTGGGTGATCAATTCTCCAGCATCAAATCGAGCCTGGCTCAAAAGAAGATCAGAAGACAGCAGAGCAGTGAGGAAGTAGGAAGACAAACAAACCAACCGAGACACCATATCCAGATCCTAATCAACCAAAAGCGAGCTTTCTCTGCTTCCCAGCAATATGTAAGGGGTCCGGTTCCAGCCCGCAGACTGCCCCATTACTTACTACCACTGACTTGAGGATCTCGGTGGTTATGGAGGGCAATACCCGCTCATCATAGTCCTCACCAATGCTGGTGAAGATTCGGGGCAGCTGATTGGCGACAGGTCGGAAGAGAATACGAAGAGTGATATTGACATTCTGTAAATCTGTATTCAGGGAAGAACAAAGGTGACATAACAAGTTAGGTTTGGGAGACACAGAATTTCCCACAACCAGATTCCATCCCAAACTTGCCCCAACTAAGAAAAGAAGCCAATTCGCTTGGCTGTTTTAGAGTCAGGAAACCACCTGAAGCACTGGACCCTGTTGACCAGCCTCTCCTAGACTCCCTTTCCTTTCTAAGGTTTTCATGACACTGTCCTCTTGGTTCTTCTCCTTCCTAGTATCTTTTCCCAGATCATCATGAAAGTCTCACCCTCAGCTACGGACATACCTCATGATTTTGTCCTGGGTCTTGTCTATACCTTTTCTCTCAGTGACCTCATCAGGTTTGATTATCATCTCTGTGCACATGACTCCCAGATCTGTATAATTAGCCCTAGCCTCCCTCTTGAATTCTGCATCACCAATGGACAGGCAGGGATAAGGCTCCCCACTTTTCGTACGGCACAATGGTACCAGACTAGTCTAAAGGGGTTTCTTGCCCAGCCCAGGGCTGCTCCTAGCATGGTTAAAACAGAATTCACCCCTCGCCTTCCCCCCACCCCACCCACCACTCATCTGTCTTCATAACTTCTACTACTCTTCTAATCACACAGGCTTGGAACCTAGGAATTATTCTTCAATTTTCACTCTCCCTCATTCCACTTATCTTTTCAGTTGCCAATTCTTGCTGATTCTATGTCCCCCATACCTCTTACACCTGTCCCCTTCCTCCACTCACTGGGCCATTTTCCTAGTTGAGGCTCTTATCTCTTCTTGCCTGGCCTATTCTGATAATTTCTTAATTGGTCTCCTTGCCTCAGGATTCTTGTCTCTTCACTTCTTTTTCCACTCAACTTCCAAAATGATATTCCTAAAGCCCAGGTCTGACTATGTCCATCCTTATTCAAAACTCTACAGTCCTTACTTCCCCAAGAATAAAACTTTTGGAGGGCATCTAAATTTAAAGCTTTCCTGGCTTCAGTCTATCTTTCTAGGGTTATTACACATGATTCCACTCATGCCCTCTATGTTTCAGCCAAAACGGCCTTTCTCTTCCACCTTTTGTTTCCATACCTCTACATCCTGTCTCCTCCATTCCTGGGATAAATGCCCTCTCACTGTCTTTCAGAAATCTGAGATCCCTTTAAAGTCTACTTCAAGGCTTCCTGCATCTATTGTTCATTTGCTGTGTGTGTGTGTGTCTTACTACTGAGGTGAAGTGACTTGCCCAAGGTCACACAGGTGGTAAGCAGAAGAGTAAAGATTTATATTCAGGTTCTTTAAATCCAAATCCAATACTTTTTTCACTATACTATGGCTGCCTCTCACCTGTAAATGGGGAAGTAAAGGACTAGATAACTCTCTTAAAATCCTTCTATGTGACCATAAACTAGAAGGCAGGGACAGAGCCTACATAGGGGAGTGAGTGTGAGTGTGAGTGTGTGTGTGTGTGTGTACAAACACATGCATGCTCACAGAGCCTAACAGGGCATCTACCACATTCAGTTAGGCAATTAAAGGTTCCCCAAGAAGGACAGATAACTTTTCATTTTAGCCTAAGCCTTCCTTGATTATCGGCAATTAAGACTGAATACTGGAAGACGCTAAGTGACAAAGAGAATCAATCAATAAGCCTACTATGCGCTAAGCACTGAGAAGAAGCCCAATACGCCAAGTGAGGAGACAGATGGATGATGTTATAACCTCAAGTACAGATAGTCCTTCAGAACCCTGGGAGTACAGCCCACTTTTCCCCAAGGCCAGAAAAATTTCCTCACACACATTCCATTTGTCATTACTTTACGCTGTGGAAGTTGCAATAACAAATAGCATTTTACATTTATATAATGCTTCTGAGATTGCAAACCACTTTCCATATACACACACATACACACACATTCTAGGTTAGTCTTCAAGACATCTCTGAAAGAAGGCAGGATACCATTCCCATTTTATAGGTGGAAAAACTGAGGCAGAGAGGTTACCTGACTTCAAACAGTTTTTAAATGGAAGGGCTGAGACTCAAACTTAAGTCTCATTCCAAGCCTGGCACTCTTCCTACAACACTGTTTCCTGTGGTACAATGGACATTCACTTTTGTTTGAAAGTAAATCTTTCAGCAATGTATTGGCATTTATCAAGCCCCCATCTCCAATACTGTTAGTTAAAGACAGAGACTGTCGTCACTATCTGGTGGTCCTATATCCCACCCTGATAAGTTGCAGGTGGAGACATGTGATTCTGAACGGGAAAACCAAAGAACAACCTGTCTTCAAGGACCTTCCAGCTTAGCTGGAAAAGAGAACACACATGGGCAGCCACCTAAGAACAAAGCAGAGAGACTGAAATGCATATAAGGTGGGGAGTTCAGAGTTAGGTTTTCCAGTTCAAATTTCAATGAGCTCACCCCAGCCAACCTTTCATCTCCTTTCTTGGCATCAGATAAATGGACACCCAAGAGAAGTGCCTCCTTGCTGCCTGGCCAAGCTTTACTAAATAGTTTAAAAACCATACAATCATCCAAGGTGGATCAAAAAGACCACTATGCTGTTTTATTTATCAGCTTCAATATGGTAAAGCAATAACTGCAGCAATACTGTTATTCACATACAAAGTCAGTATTAGTGATAAACCTCTGGTAAGGCATGAACTAGGTGCGACAGTCAGGAGGGCAAAGGGGAAGGAGAACACGGCATGGGTAGAAGTATTACACTTTTAGACTTGATATGTATACAAACATTCAATTATACTCATATCCACACATTAGATACAGTTTGTCACCATTCCCATACCAGAAACGTTGGAAGGGCCTGTCAAAGGTCTGTGCTCTATAGTGTTCAAAAATCCAGTTACTCTTATCTTCACACCACAATTAGGGTGTGGAGTAGGACTTCAGTGAAGGATGGATGTGTGTATGCATGTGCACACGTATATACACATATACATTTGGCTTCTACTGTATGGGAACTCCTCCCCCTGGACTTTGCTAGTATCTAGCACTGGTTGAGTCATTTTTCAGTCATGTCTGACTCTTTGTGACTCCACTTGGGTTTTTTTTTTTTTTTGAAAAAGATACTGGACTGGGTTTAACATTTTTTCCTTCTCCAGCTCACTTTACAGATAAGGAAACTGAGGCAAATATTGTTAAGTGACTTGCCCAGGGTCACATAGCTAGTGTCTGAGGCTAGATTTGAACTCAAGATGAGTCTTCCTGACTCCAGGCCTGGTACTCTCTCCACTATACCACCTAGCTACCCTGATCTAGCATAGCGAATGCTAAACATATTTCAGGATCAAATGACTATCCATAGCTATCTTTCCACAGAGACCCATAAGAAATACTCACCCTTGCTACCAGTGATTACTGGGACATTCCGTGGCCGGGAACGGCAGTCGAAAATAATTGGTTTCTGTACCCATGGGATGAGAAAATGAGTCCCTTCTCCTACAACAATGTCTTGGACTCCACGGAACCTATCAAAGATGACAGCTCTATGGCCAGCATCCACTAGAAAGCAGGAAGGAAAAGAACAAGTCAGGAAACTGAACTTACTGATAAACTCACACATTTGATAGGATGACTTGGTGCTTTATGTTTACTTAGTAAGCCTTCATTCTTTGGTTTCTCTTCCTGAACTTGTGTCCCTAAAGGATTCTAAAGAGTTACAAAAGCAAGTAATCATTTCCTATCCCATGTGCTTCCCCAAGGACTTAGGTAATAGGATCTGTTCCCTACCATCATTTCTCCTTGGAAGATGAAATTGCTGATTTTATGATTAACCACCCTCTCCCTTGCTCCCTTGAGCATACTTCCAGGAACACACAATCCACATTTACCAAAAAAAAAAAAAGTCTCCACCTGGGTCATCACCACTGGGGTCATATGCCACACTTTCAACTTAACTGAATGCTTTTCAGGTGCAGCACCAATTATAACAGCACTCCCGTTGGGAAGTCTGACATTCAGAACCTCCACTTCTAATTTTCTGATGCCTTTGGTTTTCTCAAAGCCTTATTGAGAGGGCAACATATTCATGCTCACTAAATCAAAGATTATGTCTAGTGAGGAATGCCATCCATGTGTATAGATGTGGTTATTGGACAACAAAAGAAACTATCCTCAGCACCTGGAAATTGCCCTCTGACACTCTTGCAAACCACAGGCGTTTGCATCTCTGCTTAAGCCTCACTGTTACCTCGAAGGAGAACTTCCCTCACTGCTATAGCGGCAAGCCCAGAAGGTTGCTTTTCTGCTGCTTCCTGACTGTGCTCTTAGAATGTGCTATTTTATCTCTATATAAGCAGTTGTGGGATCTGATAGGCCCCTCAAAACTACATGGGACATCTGTGGAGACATTCCACCCAAAGTAGATGGGAGGTGGTATCTCTGTTAGTTATCTGATTAAGTACTTTTAATTCCAGAAGAGCATGATTTTAACAATGCAAGAACATCAAAGGCAGGGACATTTGTAAACAAGTGGTGCAAAGAACAGAAGTCTAAAAAGTTGTACAAGGTTTTTTTAAACAACAACAAACCTCAACATAATAGTGGGTATACACAACATGAAAAGGACTTATTATACAACCACTTTCATAAATAGTGATCACTACCAGGAGTGTTACATTGGACAATAGGAATCCTTCTTCAGTGCCTCACCATTATATAAGGCAGAGTTGACAACTCCTCCTACAACAGCTAAGCCCAGGCCAAACTTGCCAACAGCTTCAAACAGTTTAGCAGCCATGTCTCCTTCAGATGGTCTTGGTCTTCCACCCTTTCAGACCTAAAGGGAGAAAACAAAAGGCTAGCCTGGCCCATACATTCCCTAAAGAAAACTCATTTCCAACCACTGAGTTCATTTTCTAATCAAGGTAAGATTTCTATTTTCTTGAGGGTTCTGCCCATCCTTAGCCCAGCAGGTTAATACCCAAGAAAGATTTAAGAATTCATTAAGTTACAGCTGCCCTGTATTCACACTTGATGACAGGGACAGGGGCTGGGAATGGTTTGGGAAAGGTAGTTCACTAGGAAGGGCATGGTATGCCTGAGGCCAAAGTCATGGGTCTGTTCTCCAACACCATTTAACTTCACACTGTTAAAGTTCCTTCCCCCTTGACAAATCAAGAACAGATTCTAGTGGTCACAGTGGGGATGAGGTGAGAGTATGAGTAGCTCATCAAAAACCACTGCAATATTTTTAAAAAAGAAAATCAATGTGCAATGCTGACTGTAGGTCTAGTAACACCATTTTATTCTATGGAGAATGTCATGTTGTTAGAGGAAGATTAGACAAATGTCCTCTGGATGGATGACAGCCTGACAGTGGAGCATGGGGGAGAAGTGATAAGTAGGGAGAGATTCTTGGAAAGCTAGGAAAGTTTCTCAGAGATCAGAAGAAATTAGACCTCAGAAACCAGAAATCTCACTTAAGTGTAGAGATGGTCTCACTTACTTTTTCCTTCCCTCAATCCTATATAACTTCCTCTCTCCAACATACCATAAGTTAAGAGCACAGGTTTTCTAACTATAAGGCATAAGGATAAGGACTGGACCTATAACTTCACTGTAATAAGTGAGGGTTCCTTTTTATATCATAGACCCTTTGGAAATCTGGTAAAAGCCCATGGATCTTGCCTCAAAATGTTCATTGCCTACATTCATAATTAAAGGAAATGCTAAATTTCAGTTTGAGATTAGTGAAAATAAAATGTAATCTTGGTCTTAGAATTGCCTGGAGCACTGGGAAGTTAGGTGACTGGCCCAGGGGCCACAAGCCAGCATGTGTTAGAGAAAGAGTTTAAAGATGGATTTTCCTGGCTTTGAGACCTTTCTATCCACTCTGCATCTATATAGCTAAGAAACACCTCAAAGACCAAATAGTTTAAACTCCTCATTTACAGGTAAGTTAACTGAAAACCAAAGGATTCAAGCGATGCCTAGATTTTCTGATTCAGAATTCAAGTCTTTTTCACTAACACTAGGCTACCGACCCTCAAACTCTATTTACCTCCTAGGAGTCTCCCTCACTCCCGTGTCTCTACCATTTCCTTCCTGCTATCTCCCCCATTATCACACTAAGCTTGGAGTACCTCCTCCATCCTCCCTCCCTCAGTCTCCCTCCTCCATTCTTTCCTTCTCTCTGCCCTTCCCCTCCATCCTTTCTCTTTCTCTCCCTTTCTATTCTTCCCCTCCCTCCCTCCTCTCCCTCAGCCGCCCTCTCCATTCCACCCCTCCTCTCCCCTCAGTCTTCCCCCTCCATCCTTTCCCTCCCTCAGTCTTCCTACTCCATTCTTTCCTTCTCTCAGCCTTTCTCCTCCATTCTTTCCTTCTCTCTGCCTTTCTCCTCCATCCTTTCCCTCTGTCTCCCCCTCCATTCTTTCTCTTTCCCTCCTTCTCCATTCTTCCTCTTCCTCAGCCTTCTCCCTCCATTCCTCCTCTCCCTCAGCCTCCCTCTCTATTCCTTCCCTCCTCTCCCCTTCACTCAGCCTTCCCCCTCCATTCCTCCTCTCCCTCAGCCTCCCCCTTCATTACTCCCCTCCCCTCAGCCTCCCCCTCCCTTCTTTCCCTCCCTCGGCCTCCTCTTCTCCTCCTCTCCCTCAGCTTCTTCACACTTCCTCTCATTCTGGTTCTCTGCCCCTCTACTCCTCTCCCTTTCCTCAACTACCTCCTCTTTCCCTCGAGCCCCCTCCCCTCAGTATCCCACGGGAGCACGCGGGAGGGGTGCGCGGCGCAGCAATTACCAAAGGCCCAAACCCTTAGCTCACCAGACACAACTCTGACCTCCACATGAATTCCCCAACCCTACTTACTGCGCGTGCGTCGGGTCCCGCCTCCCCTTCACCGCCCCCTTCTGAAGGACCTTTCGTCCTGTTGGTTGACAAGGACGCGGCGCCTTCTGGGATTGCTGGTTCAAGACTGGTCCTGAACCCCTACTCTTCTAATGAGAGGGAACTACAACTCCCGCTATGCCTCGCTGCCTTGTAGCTTGTGAAGAAAGTCCTTTCCCATTGGTTTGAACTGCAAGAAGTTGGCCTCAAAGGCTGCTGGGGTTGTAGTTCGCCTGGGATGACTACACGTGCCGCCGGAAGCGTGTACTTCGCCTTTGCTTCAGGGGAGGTAACCTTTGGGCTGTTTCTGGCTCCGGCGGTGGGAAAGGCAGAGGGAATGGGCCTGGTGACTTAGGGGACGCCGCAAGGGAGACATGACTTAGGGGACTGAGAAGGCGAAGGACACTGAGTGTTTACAGCTTAGCCCTGACAATGACTTCTTTGGTCTCCTCTTCCTCCACCTATCGTATTTCTACACGTGAAGGAGACCAGAGTCTCTTTGGGTGTGCTTCGGTCCGAGATTGACAGGTGGAACTCCTTCATTTTACGGATGAGGCCCCTGAGTCACAGAAAAGTTGAAGTGACTCCCCCCGAGTCACAGAGCGGAGGTTCCAAACCAGGGCTCCAGAGCTCCTTATGCGTTTGCCTCAAGTTATAGACCCTTAATGCAGCCACTGCCACTTGTATGAGAATATGATGCTCTCACTGAATTCAATTCTGCAGATGTTTATGAAATGTGCAAAGCATTGTAGTAGGCCTGGGGATACCAAGATAGCTAGGACACTAATCCTGCCCCTCCCCCTTCCCCTCCCCCTCCCCATAGTCTTGTGGAGAGATTATGCAAATATAAAAATAGCTATAGTGCAAATAGTAAATAAAAATATAAAATAGCAATGATGCAAGTTTTAACATGATGAATTCATCTTGGAGTTCTTATATATATATTTTTCCAAATTTTCCACCAGCTACTAGACAAATGCCCACTATTGTTGCTAGAGTTTTATCTTTTTTTGGGGGGGGCAAGGCAATTGGGGTTAAGTGACTTGCCCAAAGTCACACAGCTTGCGTGTCAAGTGTCTGAGGTCGGATTTGAACTCAGGTCTTCCTGACTCCAGGGCTGTTGCTCTACTCACTGTGCCGCCTAGCTGTCCCTCAAAGTAAGCATTTTTAAAAGTATTTGATTATAGTAATGAAGAAATATTATGATGGAAAAGACTATAGCCTAGGAGTCAGGAAAAGAAAAGTAATTCATTAAACACCTACTCGGCACTGTGCTAGAGACTAAAATACAAATGAAAAAATGAGACATTTACATAAGTAAATCTAGGATTTATTTTTTAAATGCAGTGATTTTGAGAATGGGAGCAATAATGTCATAAAAGGCGGTCAGGTTCTTTGAGAGGCAGTATGGCATCATGGATATAATGAATGAATGAATTAATGAAAAGCACTTATTAAGGGCCTTTTGTTGCTGTTGAGTCATTTCAGTTCCATCCAACCCTTCGTGACCCCGTTTGGGATTTTGTTGGCAAAGATATTGGAGTGGTTTGCCATTTCCTTCTCCAGCTCATTTTCCAAATGAGGAAACTGAGGCAAATTGGGTTGAGTGACTTGCCCAGGGTCACAGGTAATAAATTTCTGAGGCCAGATTTTAAACTCAGGAAGATGACTCAGGCCCGATACTCTTATCTACTGCGCCACCTAGTTGCCCCTTATACTGCCTACCTTGCTTGGGTATTGGGGAGAAAATGCTTTTCAAACCTTAAGTCTGAAGAAATGGAGTATTCTTTGGTCACGTACATAAGGAGTTTAAAAGACATTCTTTTACCATTTTGTTTATATACAAAAGCATGGAATGTGAGCTCCTTAAGAAGGAGGTTTGTAAGATAAATTAAGATAGACAAATTAGTGGTAGACAAGTTGTTTAAGGCAAGATAAAAGCTAAGTAAGTTAAGGGCTAATTGACTATTAAGTTGTTAAAGCAAGTTAAAGGCTAAGTGAGTTAAGGGCTAACTGGCTATCAAAGAGTAAAAGCGGGAAAGAGAGTCACAACTTGGGAGCCAAAGACTGCACAAGAAGTTTGCCACAAGCAGGTCTTTAGAGGAAGTACTAACAAGAATATCAAAGGGTCAAGGATTTCAGTTTCAGCAAGTGTGGAGAGCAGGGGAGGATTTTGTAGTGTGTTTTATATATTTCCCCAAGGCCAAATGACAGCTATCTATGCTGAAACTACCAGCTGGTCTCCTCCTACATGAGAAGGTAAAGGGATTCTGAGAATATTTCTTCTCTCTACAAGCTACCAGGGAGGATAACGTGTTTAAAACAAATGGAAAAACCCAATCTTCAATGTGAAAGCACAGAAAAAGGGTCTGAATAATTAGAAGGGAATTCTGACCTATGTCAGGAGGTAGAAGAATAAAAATAATGGCGACATAGTGGAGAAAGGGAAGAAGGACAACTGAACGGTCTTGAGACTCTTCCTGGAGGGGAGGGAGCTGCTTGCCATTCCTAGGAATGATATTGTGGATGAAGTCAGTTGAGAGATCGTCAAGTAAGGGTCAGAGGAAGAAGAGGTGAGTAGTGCTGATTGGGTGCTTCTCCACTGAGGGGGACTGACTGAGGCTGCTGTTTATCAAACTGATAATGACAACAGAGAGGTTTGCCATTTTCCTGGGGCATATACTCAAGACTGGACGGAGAACTTTCCCAGGATGTATCAAATCAGATAATTACTACCCACTTTTGATAACTCACATGGGTACCAATAACAACAACAAAAAACAGTAATAGCAGCTAACCATTTATATAGTGCTTACTATGTGTCAGGCACTATGCTAGTGCTTTATAATTATTATTTCATTTGATCCTTTCAATAGCCCTTGGAGGTAGGAGCTATTATTATCATCCCCATTTTACAGATGAGGAAACTGAGGCAAACAGTGGTTAAATGACTTGCCCACACAATTACTTGGTCACACTAAGATTCTGAGGCTGATTTTGAACTCAGGTCTTACTGACTCCAGGCCAGCATTCTATCCACTTTGCCACCTAGCTGCCACCAAATAATATTGTTAAAGGAATCTGAAAAGCATTGTTAAAGTTTTTGTAGATTGGGGCAAGAAATTGAAGATCTTAGGAGCATAGGTGGCATTTTTATCCTTGCTATCAATTGAAGACAAGGACTTAACAAGAGAAAGGTAGTTTTGGCAATTGAACAGTTGGTAAAGACAATAGTGTCTGAAAATAGGTTTTTGGATTTTATGGACAGTAGTTTAAAATACAGGTTCCTGGCCAGAGATGGAGTTCCCCTAATCAGGGCTGGTAAAAATGTATCTGTCTGCAAGGGGCAGAGCCAAGATGGTAGAGTAAAGGCAAGGACTCACCTGAGTTCTCCCCAATTCCCCTCCAAACAATTTTAAAATAACACCTCAAAATGAATTCTGGAGCAGCAGAACCAACAAAAAGATGGGAGTAAAACAATTTTTCCAGCCCAATAAAGCTTAGAAGATCAGTAGGAAAGGTCCATTTCACTGGTGAGAGAGGAGCGCAGTCCTGTGCAGGCTTCACCCTGGCAAGCCAGCAATGGGTTGTGGAGGCAACTGAATGGGCAATAGCTTCTGGAGCTCTCAGTCCACAGACAGTAAGGAAGTTGGATAACTGGTCAGAATGAGATTACAGAGAACCCTTTGCTGGCATTGGGAGTAGAACTCTATTGTATGTTGCCCATACTCAGTTCCCAGTTACAATTCCAAGGTGAGAAGGAGTGCTATCACACTAGAGTGTGTAGAAGTAGGTGAGTGGAGACACTGGTTATAGTTCCAGGGCAGAAAAGAATGCTTGTGGTCACTCACAGATAAGAACGCAGACTAGGAGAGCAGTGACTGCACCTCCCTTTAGATCATATCACCTTGGAAGAACTGAAAACTTACAGATCCCCAGAACTAGCTCTGAAAACAGCAGCACAAAAAACCCTAAAACTTGAGACAGTGCCTCTTCCACCACAGGAGCAGAGCTCAACTTTAACATGAAGTTAAAAGTTAAGAAATGGGCTGGAAAATGAACAAACGACAAGAAAAGAACCTCATCATAGAAAGTTACTATGGTAGGGGTGGAGCCAAATGGCAGCTGGAAAGCAGGGACTCACTTAAGCTCTCCCCCAAATCCCTCCAAACACCTGTGAGAAATGGCTCTGAACAAATTCTGGAGCTTCAGAACCCATGAAATAGCAGAGGGAAGCAGGTCTCCAGCCCAGGACAGCCTGGATGGTAGCTGAGAAGGGTCTGTCGCATGGTGCTGGGAGCGGAGTGCAGCCCAGCATGTGCCACGCCAGGACCAAACAGACCGGAAGTTGGGCAAGCAGAGCAGGCCTTAGGGCCATGAATCACGGAGCTGTAGCAGTTACCAGACTTCTCAGTCCACAAATGCCAAAGACAATGGAGCAGGTTAGTGGGAAAACTGCTGGATTCGGGTGAGAGGGGTCTGGCCCCAGGCCTGGGGAGTGGTGGAGGTGGCCCAGCGGCAGCAGCAGGAAGCTCCTGTGGCTGTTTCCAGTGCTCCAGCTGCAGTTGCTTCCAGCCCCAGGTCCACCCAGTGGGAGGAATCAAGTGGCAGATCAGAGCGGGAGTGCAGGGAGTGCTTTGCTGGTGCAGAGGCAGGGTTCTCTTGCTTTGCCCTGCTTGGATCTGGGTCACGGTCCTGGTTGGCAGTTCTTGGGGGAGGAGGAGCCTGGGTGTGGCAGAGCTTGCAGTGATGGTGGAGTAGAAGTAGCTCTGAAAATAGCAGCACAAGGCCCCAAAACCTTGGGACAAAGTACTCTCTACTGTAAAAGCAGTCATACCCTGACAAAAAGCTCAAGGGTCCAGTAGTTGGCTGGGAACATGAACAGGCAGCAAAAATGAACTCAGACTCAAACTCAGACTCTAGAATCTTTTTTTGGTGACAAGATCAAAACATACAGCCAGAAGAAGTCAACAAAGTCAAAAAGCCTACATCAAAAGCCTCCAAGAAAAATATGAATTGGTCTCAGGCCGTGGAAGAGCTCAAAAAGGATTTGGAAAAGCAAGTAAGAGAAGTAGAGAAAAATTGGGAAGAGAAATGAGAGTGATGCAAGAAAATCATGAAAAACAAGTCAATGACTTGCTAAAGGAGACCCCCCAAAAATACTGAAGAAAGTTACTATGGTGACAGAGAAGGTCAAAACACAAACTCAGAAGACCACAAAGGCAAAATAGCTACATCCAAAGCCTCAAAAAATGTGAATTGGTCCCAGGCCCTCCCCCCCAAAAGAATTCCTGGAAGAGCTCAAAAGGGTTTTTAAAGTCTAATAAGAGAGGTAGAGAAAAATTGGGGAGAGAAATGAGAGTAATGCAAGAAAATAATGAAAAAAGAGCCAACATCTTGGCAAAGGAGGCTCAAAAATACTGAATAAAATAACACCTTAAAACAACAGAATAGAACAAATGGTAAAATAGGCACAGAAATCTACTGAAGAGAACTCCTTAAAAAGCAGAATTGACCAAATAGAAAAAGATGTACAAAAATTCACTGGAGAAAAGAACTTAAAAAGTAGAATTGGCCAAATAGAAAAGGAAATACTAAAAGCTCACTGAACACAATATTTCCTCAAAAATTAGAATTGAGCAAGTAGAAGTTAATGACTCTAAGAAACAATAAGATCAAAAGAATGAAAAAAATGGAAGGCAATGTGAATATCTCACTGAATATCTCACAACTGATCTGGAAAATAGATCAAGGAGTGATAATTTAAGAATTATTGGACTACCTGAAAGCCATGATCAAATAAAGAGCCAAGACATCATATTTCAAGAAATTATCAAGGAAAACTGCCCTGATATCCTAGAACGAGGGCAAAATAGAAATCAAAGGCATCCACTGATCACCTCCTGAAAGAGATTTCAAACTGAAAATTCCCAGGAATACAGACAAATTCCAGAGCTCCTAGGTCAAGGAGAAACTATTGCAAGCAGTCAGAGAGGAACAATTCAAATATTGTGGAGCCACAGTCAGGATAACACAAGATTTAGCAGCTTCTACATTAAGGGATCAGAGGGCTTGGAATTTTCCAAAGGCTAGGATTATAAACAAGAATCACCTACCCAGCAAAACTAAGAATAATATTTCAGGAGAAAAAGTGGATGGATATTTAATGCAGTATACTAACTTCACGTGTTCCTGATGAAAAGACCAGAGCTGAATAGAAAATTTGACTTTCAAATACAAGACTCAAGAGGAGCATAAAAAGATAAATAGAAAAGAGAAATCATAAGGGCTTTAACAAGGTGAAGCTGTTCATATTCCTACAGGGGAAGATATTTGTAACTCCTAAGAATTTTACTGTTATTAGGGCAGTTAGAAAGAGTATGCATAGACAGAGGGCATGGGTGTGAGTTGACTTTTTATCTAAAAAATAATATTAAGGGGTCAG